>NC_133623.1:70027116-70327116 GCF_048593235.1 Sminthopsis crassicaudata
AGAGTTCAAATCTGCTCTTAGACAGTTAACACTTCCTAGCTGTGTGACCCTGGGAAAGTCACTTAACCCCAGCCTCAGGGGGGAAAAAAAAGGAAAATCAAATCCAGAATCACATGTGGAAAAGGATAACATGAAGGAGATGATTAGAAACACTTTTATCAAATATGTGCCCAGAAATCTGATAAATGGATAAATACTTGTAAAAATATAAAATACCAGATGAAGAGAACAAACAATAAGGAACAGAAATATTGAATCCAAAGGATAGAAAGGGAAGGGAATAAGCATTGTTGAAAGTTGCAGGCACTATGCTAAGTGCTTTACAAATATTATCTCATTTAAATCTCCTAACATTGCTTCCAGGTAGGTGCTAATATTATCTCTTTTTTACATTTGAGGAAACTGAAGCAGCCAGAAGAAAAATGACTTGCCCAGGCTCACAGAGCTACTACATGTCCGAGGCTGGATTTGAACGCAGGCCTTCCTGACCTTCTCTCTACTGTTCCACTTAGCTGCCAGGGCTCTTTCCGCTGGACCAGGCTGCCTACCATGTCTAAGGCAGAAGAAGAGAACAGGGAATCAAGATGAAAAGAAGAGGCTCACATCTCTCCAGCACTGGAGGGTTTACAAACACAAACCTTGTAGGGAGAAGATACAAGTATTATTGCCCCCATTTTATAGATGAGGAGATGGCATCAGCAGAGATTGAGGTGTGAGTTCCAGCTCAGACACGAGCTGGGTTCCTTGTAGGAGAGAAGAAATAAGTAGCTCATATGGAGAGTCCTTTAAAGTTTGCAAAGGATGCCACAGGCCTTGTTTCACTGGGACCTCACAGAAACCTACCAAGGTCACGGCTACTGAACATGAAGGAACTGCAGTCCAGAAAGGTCAAGGGATTGGTCTATGGTCACACTGCTAGGAAGTGTCCGAGGTGAGATTCAGCTTTCTTCTTACCTTAGGAGTGATGCCCCTTCTGATTTCTCACAGTGTCTCATCGATGCCAATGTCACCACAGTGGTAGGCCCCCGGAGATTCAGGGGCTGAGACTGGTAAGAAAATTAAGGAATTGTGAAAAAGACTCCTTTCCTTTACTATGAAGAAAGGAAGAATGAGAAAGGTCAATACCTCAGCCCAGGATGAATAAGATGGTGATAATTAACGGAAGATAGAGAGGTTGCTCCTTGACTTTTTTCCATTTTCTCTGCCCAAGAAGTTGGCCACTAGTCAGGGAAGCACAGAATAAAAATGTTCCATAATGGGCAGCAAAGAAAGCAAGTGAGGAGATGGGAAGAAAGTGCCAAGTTGCCTTTTATAATGGCAAGTCACTCGACCCAGGTGAACGCCATCCTACTAAATTAGGGAAAGCACAGGCAGGTGTGAGCTTGAGCTACTGTCAGAATTATGGGAAGGGATTTGGGAGATACTGGGAAGGAAATAGAGCTGTGAGGTTGAGTCAGCAGGAGTCCATAGTGGCCAGTTATTCTCTAGAATAAACTTCACCTTGTGTACTTCAAGATCTTGCCAGTGTGGTCACTGAAGTCCCAAGTGTCATGATATTGGAAAGACCAGGAAAAATATCCAGGATGGGAGAAGGCCAAGGGTCCTTCTGATTTTCCAGAAAGGAGAGAGAATAGCATCGGTAAAATCCCAAGCCATTGAACATGGCTTTGACTGCTGACAAAATTCTAGAACGAGTGATGAAACGGATAGCCGTGTAAGACATTGGTTTGACAGGAAAAGATAATGATGGATATTGGAGGAGATGTGGGAAAACTGGGACACTAATAGATTGTCGCTTCTGGAGAGCAATTTGGAACTATGCCCAAAGGGCATGTATACCCTTTGATCCAATGTTTTTACTGGGCCTGTATCCCAAAGAGATCTTAAAAAAGGGAAAGGGATCCTTATGTGCAAAAAATGTTTGTGGCAGCCCTTTTAGTAGTGGCCAGAAACTGGAAGCTGAGTGGATAGAATTGGAAAATTAGAAAATGGCTGAATAAATTATGGTCTATGAATGTTATGGAATATTATTGTTCTGTAAGAAATGACCAGCAGGATGATTTCAGAAAGGCCTGGAGAGACTTACATGAACTGATGCTGAGTGAAACGAGTAGAACTAAGAGATCATTCTATACAGCTACAGCAAGATTATACAATTTAATTATACAATTAAAATTTAAATATAACTGTAAAATATACATTTAATACATGTATTAAAAATTTATAAAATTTTACATTTTCTAAATGTAAAATATACATTTAAATATAAATGTAAAATATACATTTAATTGTACAATTAAATCAATTCTGACAGACATGGATCTTTTCAACAGCGAGGTGATTCAGACCAGTTCCAATGGTCTTGTGATGAAGAGAGCCATCTGCACCCAGAGAGAGGACTGTGGGAACTGAGTCTAGATCACAACATAGCATTTTCCCTCTTGTTGTTGCTTGCTTGCATTTGGGGGGGTTTGCATTTTTCTTCCTTTTTGATCTGGATTTTCTTGTGCAGCATGATAATTGTAGAAATATATATATAGAAAAATTGCACATGTTTAACATATATTGGATTACTTGGGGAGGAAATGGGAGGAAGGCAGAGAGAAAAAATTTGGAACACAAGGTTTCGCAAGGATGAATGTTGAAAATTATTTATGCATATGTCTTGAAAATAAAAAGCTTTAATTTAAAAAAAAAGACATTGGTCTGAGCTGAATTTCTGCCAGAATGTTCAGAAAAGGCTCCATGTGGTACTGTGACAGCTGGTAATTTAAAGACAGTCCTGTTAAAACTTCCTCAGCATCCATGGAGGTCAAGCTCCTTATTTTATATTTGTGGAAACCTGGGCCCAGAAAGGAAAGGCAGCTTGTCCAGTGACACTAGTAACAGGGACCATATTCAAGCTCAAATCCTGTTATTCTCAGTTCAGTACTCTCTCATCTTCAAGAATGAAGTCTTTTAATTCTTTCTCCTTGCTCAACCCACCCCCAAATCCAATCAGTTCACAAGTCCTTTGAATCCTACCAGAAAAACCTATCTTGCCTCTCTCCTTCCAAGACACTCACCCTGACTCAGGCCCAAATCACCTCAGGCCTGCATTATTTCAGTTGCTGTCTAATTGGTCTCTCAGTCCCAAGTCTCTCCACAATACAATCCCTCTTCCACCCTGATCCCAAACTGATCATTCCTAAACCAGATTTGGCCCTGTTCCTCCCCTACTTACAAACTTTCTGTTCTTCCTTCTAACCTCCGGGATTAACTTCACAATCACTAGCCTGGCAATTAAAGCCCTCCACAAGCTGGATCGTACTTTCGCACACTCTCCATTCCAGTTGAACTCTACGTCTGACTCTTTCCCATATGTGCTCTTCTTTGACTTCCATTCCTTAGCACTCACCAAGTGCCCTAAGTCTAGAATGCCCTCCTTCCTCATCTCCGAATCTTTGAATTTCTGCCTGTCTTTCTTCAAAGCATAGCTCAGCCAACACATCCTCCATATTTCCCTTCCTCATCTCTCCTTGTCAGCGCCCCCTCCCCCAAGTCCTTGGTGTCCTGTCCCTCTGAAATGACTTTGTCTTATCCTGCATTTTCTGGTCTGTGTGCATGGAGTATCTCTAGTAAAACAGTAAGTTCTCTGAGTGGGTGTTTAAGGGTGTGGGATGGTGTATCTCCAGTGTCTCACACACAGGAAGTGATTGATACAAGTTTAGCAATTGGAATGGAATATGAGTGAAATGAAGTTCTCTCAAGGTTAAAGACATGTTTATGCTGGGAAAGTAGAATCTCTCATTCCAGAGGGCCCAGAATATCTTTATCTTACCTTGTAAATCAAATTGTTTTTGACAGCTAAAGTACATCCTGACCATGAAACCGTCCTACCTCGAGCCAAAACTAAAAAATTATTGAAATCTCCAGACTACAAGGGAAAGGGGGGTCACCGCCTCACCATCTGCTGAGACATGTTATGAAAAACATTGTTTTCTTTGTTTTTGTGCTAGGGTAGATTTCCGAGAATAGATCGTACCTCTTGAGACCCAGCAAAAGGGAAGGGGGGAGTTTGCGGTTAGGGTCCCTAGAATCTGTTTTGTTGAACACATGAGGGCACTTCTGTTGATACTCCCTTTGATGTTTGAAGAGTCTCCTTTCTCAAGAAAGCTAATAAACTTTCCTTTTTTATTACATTCATCCTGAGTCTCTGGAATTATTGCTAAGTGTCTTTGTGTCCCACACAAGTGGAATCGGTGGGGCAGAACCAATAGGGTTTTCTCAGGGGAAATATTACTAAACAAAGTACGTTGCCATCAAGGCCCATTGGGTCTTGCCATCCTTTCTGCTGCTGATGACAGCCTCTTGTATTTCTGGTCTCTAAAATTTTGTGAGCTCTTTGACAGTGGGAATTTTTTCTTTTTTAAATTTGTACGACCAATTACTTAGCACAATGCTTAGCCCATAGTAAGAATATAATACTAATTTTATTTATCTAATCCATGAAAACAGGAGTTTAAATCTAAGGTCACCAGAGGAAATAGCTAGGGGTGGGTAAGAAGGTAGTGCTAATGCCACAAGTGAATTTGTGAGAAAAAGCCAACCAACATCCCCCTGCCCTTGATGAGGAGAAAGCAGGAGGGCTAAATGTGACAGTGATAAGAAAACCCTGACGCCATCTTGGAGGGACATGGTAATGACTGGGTTGTCCTTAATGACCTTGGAAAGGAGGTGTTAGAAATTCTGCTACCCCTGTTTTATGATTATTATCAATAATCAATGCAGCTAGCATTTCTAGACAGCTCCTGGAGATTTCAAAGTACTTTATAATGTTGTCTCATTTGATCCTCACCATAGTTCTGAGAAGTAGATGATATTGTTAACCCCATTTCACAGAAGAAGGCTGAAAAGATTGCAAGGCTTGCCCTTTGGGGCAGCTAGGGGGCGCAGTGGATAGAGCACCAGCCCTGAATTAGGAGGACCGGAGTTCAAATCTGGTCTCAGACACTTAACGCTTCCTAGCTGTGTGACCCTGGGCAAGTCATTTAACCCCAGCCTCAGGGAAAAAAAAAAAAAAAAAAAGCAAGGTTTGCCCTTAATCAGAGAGTCAGTCAACAGACATTTCTCTTTAAGCACTTTCAATATGTCAGAGACTGTGTAAAGCTCTAAAGATACAAAGAAAATAGGGAGAGAGGGTCCCTGTCCTTAGGTGCTTACATTTCAATGCGAAAGACAACAGACAAATTCCAATGGCCATACAAAATATAGTGTTGTATGAAAATGGAAGGGAATCATGGAAGACACAAACAGTGGAGGGTGAACTGGGAAAAAAAGGTGAGATTTGAGCAGTGTTTTAAAGGAAGTCAGGAGGTGGAGATGAGGAAGGAGAATATTCCAATCATGGAGTGCATCCAGTAAAAAGGCATGAAGTTGGGATATGGATAAATGAAAAAGCAGGTAGATTTGAGAAATTGGAAAGGTAGGAAGAGGTCAGATTGTGAAGAACTTTCATGCTGGAGGATTTTTCTATTTCCTTCTGGAATGATAGGGAGTCACTGGAATACACTGAGGGGAGAGGTGATATTCATAACTGGGCTTAAGGAAAAATCCTTTGGGAGGCCAGTGGAAAATGGGTTGGAGTGGGTAACTACCTGACAAAGCAACCGGAAGACTACTTCAGCAGTCCAGGTGGGAGGTGCCTTTACCTCCCAAAGATAAAAGGAAGTGCACAAGAGATGGGAAGATAGAATCAACAGGACTTAGCAACACTAAGTGGTGTATTTGAGTTGGGAGTCAGGGAAAACAGAGACGCTGGGAGGTGACTGGGAGGACATTAACATCCTCAGTAGTAATAGAGAAATTTGGAGAGTTGGGGAGGAGTAAAGATGCATTCTTTTTGAATTTCCTGAATTTGAGTTATTGATAAGGCCTCCCTTAGACATGTCCAAAAAGCAGTGAATTAACTCATGGCAATTGAGGACAGAGAGGAACTGGAAGTTAGGGGTTTTGAGGGGTATTAGTATATAGTTTATAGCTCTCTAGCCCACTGCCACTGGGTGTCACTCCTATCTGGTCCTGTTCCTTGCCCGGCACACAGGCGAGCCATCTAAACACTGGCTTTCCTGTCTCTCCAAGACCTGCAAGAATGTTCACTACTAGCCATACACTGCTTCCTGCAGGAAGAAAGGAGGAAGAGAGGCACCTAGCAGTAGTCAAAACAGCCAGTGGTCATTTATGGCTCCAATCATGAGCCAAGGGATAGTAGTGTGTATGCACAAATTTTCAAAATCCAAGACTCCAACATTTCATGAACAAGCTCTGAGACCAAATCAAAATGAGCTCTTGCAGTCCAGATTGCCCCCCATCAGTCACTGCTCTCAGCAGAGAATACCAAGATCTCTGCCCTCTCACCTGACCTCACTCCATTTAAGGAGATCAAATTAGATTAGATTGGGTCCTGATCTGGGGGCAGCTAGGTGGCGCAGTGGATCGAGCACCAGCCCTGAAGTCAGGAGGACCCGAGTTCAAATCTGATCTCAGACACCACTTTCTAGCTGTGTGACCCTGGGCAAGTCATTTAACCCCAGCCTCAGAAAAAAAAAAAAAAAAAAAAAAAAAAAAAAAAAAGATTGGGTCCTGATGCCCTGACAAGTCTCCTCAGGAAACCAAAGATATTATGTATCTTTGATTCTCCAGTGGCCATAAGAAATGGGTTCTTATGATCTGAAAATTTTGGAACCTAGAATTCAAGTCATCCTAGTCCCTAGCCATGATGTGCCAGTAGTGGCAGCTCTCTCAGGGTGCGCATTTTAAAAACTAACTTGCTGAAACAATTTAATGAACTGGATCAGCACCAGGGATGGCTCCACTACTATAATACCACCCAGATGAGATATAGAGTATGTTCATGGAAAATTAGTACCTCTAAAGTGAGAACTGCTGAGACCTTTTCAGAGTTGCATTCCACCTGTGATATCCACCTGATCCACTTCTCACCTGTGACTCCAAGAAGCTTTCCAGGAAAATTTGCAGGAAAATGCGGTGCCACCATCATCAGTGCCTACCCTGATGAGGTCAAAGAAAAATTTTATGAACACCTGGAGACCTTCATCAATGTGCCAAGCTTATACAATTCTGAGTGACTTTAATATTAGAATAGGCTTGGACTGCCAGACGTGGCAGGGAGTCCTTGGGAGGAACGGAGTTGGAGATGTCAACAGCAATGGCCACTTATTACTGGAGACTTGTGTGTCTCATGACCTCATCACCAATACTGTTTTCTGTTTGCCTGAATGCAATAAAACTTCAACAGATGCACCCTCACAGCAAACACGGAAAGGATTGACAGATTGATAGCTCTTTCTCGATTCTCGATTTAACAGAGACAGAACAGGATGTGAAAGTATGGTGCAGACTGCTGGACTGATCAAAGGCTTATCCTGTGCAAGATAAATCTTCACAATCAACAAAAGCAACAGCCCCAAGGCAAAAAGACTACCAGGAGCATGAATGTCAACATACTAAAGAGGGAACAGTTTGTTGCTAACTCAGAGGGTAAGTTGAGCCAACACAGAGTTGGCAATAGTGGAGCAGAAAAAGAGTGGGCAGCTTTCACAGATTTGATATATCGCACTGCATTTGCTCAACTGGGTCAGAACACTCACAAACTCCAATGCTGGTTTGACAAAAACGATGGGCAAATTCAGAAGCTGGAAAATGAAAAACGAGAAGTCCACGGGGTGTAACAGCAAAATAGTTCATCCATCTCTAAAAAGGTAGCATTCAATTACATCAAAAGTAAAATGCAAGTGCAACTTAGATGCAGGATGCTTGACTCAGTAAGAAGGCAGATGAAATTCAGTTTTATTCTGATAGTAATAGTCCAAAGTGCTTTTATGATGCATTGAAAGGTATTTGTGTCAAAGATCTATGGTGCATTTCAACTACTCAGTACTGATTGTAGTACTCAGTACTCCATTGATTGGTGATAAGAACATGCTCCTAGGCAGATGGACTGAACATTTCCACAGTGTTCTCAAAAGACTGTCATTAATCAATGCTGAAGCCATTAACCATTTACCTCAGGTTGAAATAAATCCCTCCCAAGCTCTGGTTTCAACTGAAGATTTTTAAAATGCTATGAGGCTCCTTTCACGTGACAAAGCACTTGTGCTGATTCTATTAGAGCTGAGATTTACAAGATAGGGAATCTATTGTTCATATAAAAGTTGACTGAAAATTTCTGGATTATATGACAAGAGGAGGTTATGTTCCAGGACAGTGGTCCTCAAACTTTTGAAATAGGGGCTAGTTCACTGTCCCTCAGACTGTTGGAGGGCTGGACTAGAGTAAAAACAAAACCTCACACTGTCTCCGCCCCTCAGCCCATTTGCCATAACCCAGCGGACCCATAACCATCCTCAGCGGGCCGCATCTGGCCCACGGGCAATAGTTTGAGAACCCCTGTTCCAGGAGTTCAAGGATACTTCCATTGTCCCTTTCTATAAGGGAATAGATCGTCCTGTGACAATCATGGGGGGGGTCTCTCTCTTAGTCATTGCTGACAAGATTCTTGCTAGAGTCCTTCCTAATAAGTTGATCCTACACCTGGAAAAAGATCATCCCCCTGAGAGCCAGTGTGGCTCCAGAAGGGGTCAAGGAATAGTTAATATAGTGTTTACTGCTCAATAAATCCAAGAGCAGAACAGAGATGTGTATATAATGTTTGTAGATATGACCAAGGCTTTTGATACGGTCAGTAGCAAAGGCTTATGGAAAATTATGTCAAATATGTTACCTGGACAAGTTCATCGGTATAGTTCGCCAATTTCACGATGGCATGCTTGCCTTGGCTCTGGACAACGGACGAAGCTCTCGGGCTTTTCCAGTCACCGATGGAGTGAAACAAGGTTGTATGCTTGCTCCTTGCTTTTTAGCATGATGTTTTCGGTCACACTGTCAAATGAATTTAATGAGGACAAACATGACATCAAGGTCAGATCATGGTAAAGTCTTCCACTTGAAAAGGCTACAAGCCAAAACTAAAGTGGAGGGAGTGCTTTTTGTTTGTAGATGATTGTGCACTCAATTCAGCCCCTGAAGCTGAGATGCAACAAAATAGGGATTGATTCTTTACTGCTTGTGCTGATTTGGGCCTAATATTACCAAGAAAACACAGGTCCCCCATCAGCCAGCACTGCATTAGCCAAATGTGAAACCATTGGTTACAGCAAAGGGTGAAGTTTTGAACGCTGTGGCCAAGTTCGCTTTGGCAGTATACTTTCCAGAGTTGTCCTCATTGACAATAAAATTGACCCACGTATTGCCAGAGCTAGCTCAGTGTTTGGGAGGCTCTGAAGGGCAGTATGGGAGAGGAGAGGTATTAGACTGACTAATTGGCTGAGCAGACCAACATGAACTTGGAAGGCTCTGCTACAGATAGGCCGCAAATATGTAGGTTTCCAAATTGTAGGTTTCCAAAGTCACCGTACGTAGGCAACCTGCACAATCTACTAGTGCCATTCCAAGAAACTGAATGGCTTCCATTTCAATTGTCTTAGGAAGCTTCTGAAGATCACCTGGAAGGATAAAACCAGGCCTGTGATCCTTTCTAGAACTAAACTGCCACGCATTTAAACTACTGCAGAGAGTGCAACCCCATTGGGTTGGCCATATTGTTCCAATGCCAATTGTATGCTTGCCTAAAAGGAGAACTTTTGGGGGAACTTAGGGAGAACTCTCGCACAGGGCAAGTGCTCACCGTGTGGCGGTCAGAAAAAGCTGTACAATGACACTCTCAAAGTCTCTCTTAGGAATTTGAGAATCAATTGCATGACATGGAAGATATTGGTACAGGATCACCCAATCTCATCAGGGAAGGTGCTGTGCTCTGTGAACATAGCTGAACTGAGGTATCTCAGAAGAAATGTGAGATGTGGAACGTTAAAGAACGCACCCCAAATGTTCATATTTGAGGCCTATCTATGGCAGAGCCTTCCAAGTTCATATTGGTCTGCTCAACCAAGCCAGACACACTGTAATTTTAATCTGACATAGATTAAAATTAAATCCTCTTCTAGAATAAAGAACAACAACCAAACCAGCCAAACACAAACACTGACAGGCTGTGCTGTGTTCCTCAGTGGCACTAAATTGCTCAAGAAATCTTTATTATGCAATTTAATCCAATAATCATGTTTAATAAAAACTGATTAATAACCTACTATGTGCTAAACACACTGTGCTTATCATGGGGGACTTTTGGGAATTGTCTTGTGAGAGGAGCAATAACTTAATTCCAGTAAAATCCATGAAGGAGAATAGTGTATAATAAAACTAACAAGGTAGGATGTAACTAAAATGGGAAGGGCTCTAAATGACAAAGACAGAAGTCTTTGATCCCAGATGTAAAGAAGATGCTGGAGTTAATTGAAGTTTTACTGATCAAAGGTAAATAGTTCAGCAACTGCAACATTGCTTTCAATCACCAGATGGCAGTACAGGATTGTGTTATGTTTCTCAATAGTAATCAGCTGCTTAAAAAGTATTTATTAAATATCTAATTTGGACCAATCACTGGGACTCAGCCAGACGTGTAGATGGGCATTAAAGTGTCATATGAGAGGAAAAGTAAACAAATGAATTGCAAAAAAAGCAAATGAAAGCGAATAGTAGGATATAACTAAAATATGAAGGCCTTTAAATGACAAGAAGCCTTTCCCAGCCCTTCTTATTTCTAGTGCTTTCCCTAGGTTAGGCTCCTATTTATTCTGTATGTATTCTGTGTATTGATTGTAATTCTCTTTTGCTTCTTTTTATTCCCCCGCTGCTGAGCACAATGAGAATATTATAGACATTTAATGAATATTTACTGATTTATATTCGGAAGCCCAAAAATATTATATTATATTTTTATATAGTATATTATATTTTATATATAATATATATATTATAATTATATATATATTTACTGCTTGTGCTGTAAAGAATATATTTCTATTATAATATAATATAATATTTATATTATGTACTGATTTATTATATTATCATCTACTATGTAATAAGGCTATAAAGACAGGATGTAACTAGGGTTGAAACATGACAAACACAAGCGTCTGTTATTTGATCTTACATCTATTGAGGAGCCACTGGAGCTTACTGAACAAACTGATTGAGCAGAGCTTGTGGAAAATCCCGTTGGCTGCTGAGGGAATGAGAGATGAGAGAGAAAGAAAACCCTGTTACAAAAAATCCAATTAAGTGGCTATAGAAATAGTCCAGATGAGAAATGATGAATGGAGAGGCAACGGATGCAAGACACTCTGAGGAAGTGATAATGACAAGATTTAGCAACTGATTGGAGATGGGGTTTAAAGAGAGTGAGGATCATAGGATGGAGCTAGTGGCGAGAAAGGGACTTGGATGGAGGCTGGTGTCAGGCAAAATAAAAGTAGGTTTAGGGTGCATTGTATATTGCATTCAGCAGCTTAAAATGTTTTGCTGATTCTCATAATCAAATAGAGGATAGGAGGACATGGACAGATGAAGAGCAACTCAACCAGGGAGAGAACCACTTGGGAACATAGACCTGTAGTCAGAGAGATCCCTCAGTATTAACCAAGAAGGCCTAGTCAGGAAGGGAGAATTAGAACTGTGACCCACTGGCAAATTTATGGGACAATTTCAGCAACCTGTCCTTCTTACAATTGGAAATATCCTTAAGCCTTCCAGCCTTGTATAATAGGAGCCATTCTAAGTTTAGAGCTGGGAGGAAATGCTTGCACAGCCTGGATTTCTGGTGCCAATTTCCCCCAAAACTGAGGACCCACGAGTAGAGGAAAGGGTCCACGTTGGTCTGTGAGATTGCTAAATATTTAGGAGATGCTAATTGAACAAGAGAATTTTCAAAAGGTGCGTTACTACTTTTATCTGCTAATTATATCCAAAGCTACTCTCTCCACCCTAGGGGAGTTTACTTGTTGGCCACACATCAGGTGGTGGGTGGAAATCCTGTTTGTTTGACTGTTCACTCAGGAATCATAAGCTACAGGTTAAATATTCCTCTGGTAGAAAGGGTGTGTGTGTGTGTGTGTGTGTGTGTGTGTGTGTGTGTGTGTGTGTGTGTGTGTGTGCATACATCTGTCCATCAGGTATTTGGATATAGATCCCAAACCCAGCATACCACAAGTTTCCCTGCTGAGGCAGCTACTTGGGTCAGTCTCGTTAGTGTAATCTGCTTTTGTGGTAAAGGACCCTGGGGTTTTCAGATCAGGGCTGCCCCAGGAATATTAATAACATCAATACTAATCTCATGATAATTGAGGGGCAATTACCAGTATAGTAAGCTAATGGAACAAGTCACAAATCCGGTAAAATAAGGAAACCATCTAGAGAAAGATCAAGAGGCAAGCATTATCAATCAATTTAGAGATCAGTTAAGCAAATGGGTAATTAATTAATGATATTCTCCTTCTCCTCTGCTCCCATTTCTTATCTGTCTCTGATGTTCAGGGATCAGTGGTTTTCTGTCTCACTAACCTGAACATCTTTCTTTTCTTTTCTTCTCTTTCCTTTCTTCCTTCCTTCCTCCCTCCCTCCCTTTTCCCCTCTCTCTCTTTCTCGCTTTTTCTTCCTTCCTTCCTTTCCTCCTTCCCTCCTTTCCTCCTTCCTTCCTTCCCTCCATCACTACTTCATCCCTTCCTCATTTCTTTCCTTCCTCTCTGTTCCTCCCTCTCTCCCTCTTTCCCTTCCTTCCTCCCTCCTTCCTTCCTTCCTTTCTTCCTTCCTCCCTTCCTTCCCCCCTCCTTCCTTCCTTCCCTCCTTCCTTCCCTCCTTCTTTCTTTCCTTCCTTCCTTCCCTCCTTCCTTCCCCCCTCCTTCCTTCCTTCCCTCCTTCCTTACTTCCCTCCTTCCTTCCTTCCCTCCTTCCTTCCCTCCTTCCTTCTTTCCTTCCTTCCTCCCTCTCTCCCTTCCTTCCTTCCTTTCTTCCTTCCTTTCTTTTTTCTTTCTTTCTTTCTTTCTTTCTTTCCTTCCTTCCTCCCTCTCTCCCTTCCTTCCTTCCTTCCTTCCTTCCTTTCTTTTTTTTTTCTTTCTTTCTTTCTTTCTTTCTTTCTTTCTTTCTTTCTTTCTTTCTTTCTTTCTTTCTTTCTTTCTTTCTTTCTTTCTTTTTCCTTCTTTCTTTTTTCTCTTTCTTTTTCTTTCTTTCTTTTTCTTTCTTTCTTTTTTCTTTCTTTCTCTTTTCTCTTTCTTTCTTTCTTTCTTTCTTTCTTTCTTTCTTTCTTTCTTTCTTTCTTTCTTTCTTTCTTTCTTTCTTTCTTTCTTTCTTTCTTTCTTTCTTTCTTTCTTTCTTTCTTTCTTTCTTTCTTTCTTTCTTTCTTTCTCTTCCTTCCTTCTTTCTCCACACTATATTGTCTATTCCCTGAGCCACTACCTTCTCAGTAATCCACTTTTCACTACCTGTATCTTTCCACTATATTGATCCACTCTACCTCTGTGGGTGGATGAACAAGGACAGAATGATTTTCTATCTAATTCCATGCTCCCTATGGATCCTCCTGATTAGTAGGTCAGTCATTTGAGGAAAAATTAATGATTCTGGGAAAGATATACTGTGGATATCTTTCCCACATGAGTGATTGTAAAAAGTGACTGTGAAGGTTTAGGGCATCTCCATTGTTGTTGGCCCCCTGTATTATGGAAGCTACTGTAAAGGTATAACCTCCATTTTCTCATGTTTTGATGAACAAAAACAAGTAGTGTCCCTGGACTATAAGTTCCAATATTGGCTGTATGTGTTCTTGCCTCTTTATCCATCCTCTTTTCAAAGAGACAAGAGAGGGGTAACCAACCATTAGTTTCTTGGAATTGCATTGTTGAGAGCAAAGACTGCTCTTGGAAACCTGTGGATTCAATATTTCAGTCTTTGCTTAGGATCCAGTATCATTAGGACTTATTTGAACAGATTGTTCCATCATCGGTCCTTACTACTTGTGAGGTGGGCATGGAATAGACATGTGATACTCATGTCTAAGTGGCTGCTGATCTGAAAGCTGTGCCATTGTCTGAACTCAGCAACAACTCATGCAACGAGTGTTGTGGTGACCCCTTCTCAACCAATGCCCCAATAAATACCCACAGCCACTAGATTATATGTGGCCTTTTTATTGTGGCCTTGGCCCTATATTGTCCATCGGCCAGCGGGATGCTGGCCATACCCTCATGGTGTCTTATTAGCGGACACTACAGTCATAAGGGATGTGGAGGCTTCTCTTATGGGTACTCTGCTCCATGGTTTTCTCATTATCGTGGACCAAAATTCAAGAAACTTTCATTCAGTATCTATGATATGCCAGGAGCTGTGCTTAGAGCTGCAGATACAAAGAAAGGCCTTAAGACAGTCCTTGCCTTTGTGGCGCTCACAACCTAATGGGGAAAGACAACATAGAACTTTTTCTATGTTGGAATGGAAGCGTTTCCCTGGTAAGGAGACATGCTAAAGTGCTACAGTCAGGTGGGAAATGATCTGAGGAAGTAAACATTTCTAAGTAGATTTCATCTTAAGGATGGAGAAGTTTTAGGAAATTCGGAAGCCCAAAAAAGCAATGGGTAGGAAATGATGACGTGAATTCTTAAATGATGGAAGATCTGGGCGGAGCGCTAAGATGTCCATCCCACCACCCTCATCAGCCAGGGGAGGGAGACGTCCCAAGGCCAGGGAGTGCTGAGGGGATGTGAGTTTCCCAACTGATTTCATTTTTATGATGAAATGATGAGTTTTTGAAGATCATGAAGTTCAGGAAAGCAGGCAAATAGAAAATAATAGGGAGTATTTGAGCTTTGCAGTCCTGGCCAACTTGCTCATTCCAGTGTGCTGCTTCTGGGAATGATCCTCTGCTGTGGGCGGAGATGTGAGTCAATAGAAGGTTCACTTGTTGAGCTTGGAAGAGAAACTTTAACACAGTGAGTATCTTAGTGACTGCTGATATGAAAGCCATGTCAATGGAACTTACAGCCACACTGGAGCAGGACACTCCTAACAGGTAATAAAGCAGAAAAAGGTGTTTATAATTAAGTTCCTAGAAGGATCTCTGAAAACAGCTGGAAAAAATCCCTGAAGCTTGGGACAGTGTATCCTCCACCCTGGAAACAGAGACCTACTTTAACAAAGAGTTAAAAGACAAATGATAGGCTAGCAAAATGAGGAAAAATAACTTCCATAAATGGAAAGTTTTCTCTACTAAGCACTCAGCAGATCTTTATTAGTCTGAACTGAACTCTTTCACTTCCTATTTATTTAATAAGCTATCCTGAAGGGGACACTTCCTTTATCTCAGCTTTGCCTCTTCCTAATATGAGAGATTTGAAAGGATTTATACAGAAGTTTTAGTTTGTGAGATAGTAACAGATAAAAAAATCATTATTTCAGCACCAAAGATGACAAAAGTCTTCTATAGGCATTCTATCATGGAAACAAGTGAATCAAATAATACTTATGCACCAGAGGAAGCCTATGGTGACATGGTGTGGCTCTCAGGAAAACATTCTTTCTTCTAGAATCTGATATGAATGCGTCCTCTCCTTATCCAGCTCCACATATCTTAAGATTAGCATAAGCATTGGTGTATTTAGTATTGCCAATTAATATTGTCAATAAGACAGGCTGTCTATAAAAGCTAGGTCCGGATGATCACTTCCCAGAAAATTTCCTTCTTTCTAAGGAAACAGAATAAGGGAACACAAGAAAGGATTCAAAATACGTAACATGAATTCCCATTTTAAGAAAGCATCCTTCCAACTCTTCTACTTTGCTTCTACCCTATAGCTTACCTTGCTATTACTTAACCTCCCCCCCAATACAAAGATCCCTCTCATATCCTCTCCCCCTTACTCTTTCCTTCCCTCTTTATCCCTTTCTCATTAATCTACATACCTTATCCCACTCCCTTCTATACCCAGCCTTATCTTATTCTCTCCTCTTCTTATTTCCTTATAGATTTTGGAGGGTATTATGACCTTCTAGGTATATTTGTGTGTGTATATATATATATATATATATATATATATATATATATATATATATATATATATATATATATATATATATATATATATATATGTATATATATATGTATATATATTTATATATATGTATATATATTTATATATGTATTTGTATAATATATATATACACACATATGTATATGTGTGTATGTGTGTGTTGTTACCTCTTTAACCCATTCCTGATGTGAGTAGGATTTCAGAACTACCATTCTTCTTTCCCTAATTCTCCTGTCAGTTCTTGCTCTCACACTTCATTCATGTGGTATAATTACTATTTGTACCAACGGTACAAATACAGTTTGCTTTTTACAATCACATTATACTCAGCTCCACCTCAATATTTTTTGGGGGCTACTCAGTTACTAATAACAGTTTTAGATATTTGATTTCCATTTCCATTTATAAAACACAAAGTTCGTTCTTTGAAACTACTCTTTGACATTGGCTCTTATGTGTCAAATTTTCTATTAAGTTCAGGCTTGTCTGCCACAAAATCCCAAATCTGACAGTTCAATTGAATGTCTTTTTTCATGCAGTATTATATTTAATTTTTCTGGATATAATATTTTTGGCTGCAACTCTAGGTTTTTTTTTTTTCATTGTTGATATACAGTATTCCAGCATGTGTGGACTTTTATTGTAGCCACTGATAGGTCTTGAGCAATTCTAATTGTAACTCCAGTATATTTGAATTGAGTTTCTTTGTTGTTGCTTGCAAAATTTTCTATTTGATCTGGGGATTTTGAAATTTAGCAATGATGTTCCTATACATTTTCCTTGTAAGATCTCTTTCAGGTGGCGATAAGTGGACTTTTTCTATTTCTAATTTTCTTTCTTGTTCTGTCACTTCAGGACAATTTTCTTTACTTACTTCTTGTAATTATATAACTAGGTTCTTTTTTTGGTCATAGCTTTCAGGTAGTCCAATTATTCTTATGTTTCCATTTCTTGATCTGTTGTTTTCTTTTACAAGATGTCTCATGTTCCCTTCTATTTTTTCATTCTTTATATTTTGTTTTATTATTTCTTGGTCTCTTATAATTTCTCTGGCTTCCTCTTGCCTGATTCTAATTTTCAAAGAGTCATTTTTTTCTCTTAAAACTTCAAATCTCCTTTTCTAGTTGGCTGATTTTTTTTTGTAATCTTGTTTTTGTTGGATTGTTCTTTTTTTTTTTTTAGTTTTTAATTTTTCCTCAGTTTCTCTCATTTGATAGTTAAAATCTCTTTGGATTTCTTTTATGAATTCTTTTGGGACAGGTAACCATTTAACTTATTATTTGAGGTAGGAGAGGCATTTTTACTTCTGTGTCCTCTGAAGAGGAACCTCAGTCTCCCCCTTTCCATAGTAACTTTCTATAGTTGGATTCTTCCACTTTTGTCCACTCATTTAAAAAAAATAAGAGCTTGTTAGTATTGGAGGAGGGAAAGAGAGTGCCTTTGGCTTCAAATCTTCTTTCAGTTCTCCCCTTTGGCCTGAAACCCAAACCTAAGCACACCCTCCTGTAAGCACCCACAGCTAGCAGCTTCGCTGTCCCACTGCTTCTGTACTTACTTTGTTGAAGTTCAAAAGGAGACGCCAAAAGGTTGGGTGTCTCAAAAGAATTTGCAAGCTTGAACCCATCTCCAAGTGAAGGGGCAAAGTTTATTGTAATTGTAATGCCAATTGAAGTGGGTTAAGTTCTAAAAGGATTTAGCAAAGAACCAGGAGCATAATTTTATGGCCTAGATTTGGAACTCAGGAGTGATCTGGTGTGCACCTCATCATTTGTCTTAGAAACCCTGTTATCACAGACCAAAAGATTGTTAAGTGGCAGTCATTAAACTTTTTAGGACTCTATTCCTAAAGCCAGAAGACTTTAGGATCATTGACAATAGCATCCCTAAGGTCTGGGATCCTCAGTATTACTACTGCTCCTAGAAGCTGCACCCCCTTCAACCTTGTGTATACTTGTTCTTTCTTGCCATATCTCCAACAGCAAGCTGGACCTGGAGTCCCTTATCCGCAGAGGCTCCCTCAATCTTCCCCTTCTCAGATGGCTAGCTCCCCACGGTCCGGGAGGTGACAATTCTTCTGGCTAGGGCTGAGGCTACCTCTGAACCCAGCTAGCCCCAGGTTTCCCAATTGCTGTTTGAGCAAAGCTAGTTACACTTCACACCAGCCAAATCTCCATCCAGGGATCTTTCTTAGGACCTTCTCCAGTTGTCCCAGAAGGACTACTGTTTTTCCCCCACTCTTACTTGTTTTTAGCCACTTTAAGTTTGCCTTGAGGCACAATTTTGTTTTGCTTGTGGGGAAAATTGTATTCTGCCATCTTCCCAGAATCTTCTCCCCAAGCCTTTCTTTTGTCAATCAGGTAGAACTGGCCTTTAACAGAGCAGGCTGGAGACAGGAGAGTCGGGGATCAAACAGAATCTTAATTTCAAAGTGAGGGAAATGGCTTGCAAGCAAGGACACATATGCTGGAGTCCCACTTTCATGAGGGAGAGCTCAATATATACCAATGGCTGCACAGTGACCTGTAGCCCTGACAATGGAGATAAAGACAATAATGTGATGATTTGATTCATAACAGATTTTCATGACTAGAAACAATTCTGAATTTTTGCTGTGGCTGAAATCATTCAAAGGATAAGTGCAAAGGATTGTGGTTATGCCAGGTCCAGGACACAGTTTATTTGCTGAGCCTTAACTCTGGAAAACAGGGTCCCTTCTTATAGCTTGAAATTTACCTCTTTTGGCCAAAGTGAGGGGATCTGAAAGAACCTCTACCCTTCTGGCCAGTATAAGGTCTAAGCTAAGATGCCATGAAAGGCCAATTGGACCAGGACAATATGTTGCCCAAAAGGTTAGTTCATTAAGGGCACCTATCAGGGAAGTATATCTCAAGGATCATTGCTAGCCATTGTTTGCTTGCAAGCAGAAAAGAGAGAGGGGACCAAGAATAAAGAGGAAGAAAACACCAACACAGGCTTAAATCAGGACTTTAGTGGTTGGTCACATAACAAAAGGGGAGAGAACAGAATACTCCTCTCTCATCCAGAATCTTGGGACAGCTGTCTTGTCTGGGTGTCAGCTGATTCTGGGTCCACATTAAACAAACATTGAGATCTCAGAAGGGTTCTACCCTTCACTCAATGGCAGGGACTTTCTTCACATGATCCAGAAGTCCACAGATAAACGTTTGCCAACTTTGAGAATAGTCAGAAGGACCTGATAGCATAACATAGATCCTTGATTAAGGGTCTCTAAAAAAGCACATTAGAGAACCAGTCAAGCAGAATTAGTTTCAAACAATACAATAAGGTTTTCTCACAAGTCCCATAATTGTATGATTATATTAAGTCAGGTACAGATCAGACTACTTTAAGATGTCACAATGAACTAATTTTTCAAAGGAATATTTAATTAATCAAAAGGTGATATGAGTTGGTCCCCATTTCACAAGGCTTTCTTAGAAGAATTCCAAAAGGATTTTAAAAGAGAGAAGAAAAACAGGGAAAGGAAATGAGATCTACGCAAGAGGGTATGAAAATCCTGGGTGAGTACTCAAGGATAGTAGGTGGTTACGCTGGACGCAGCAATAATAATGCCTACTAGCCTCCACGGGATGCTGTTGGAGTGTCCTGGCTGGTTGTCTCTGGGACTGTTTTATCTGTTTCTTTGTATCCCAGGGTTGTGTGTGTGTGTGTGTGTGTGTGTGTGTGTGTGTGTGTGTATTTTGGTGTCTGTCTATTGAAATGGGAAATTCTAAATCAAAAGCTTGCCAAGAGGAAGGGACCCTGAAGTAGTTTTTGAAGAACTTTAAAGAATTTCAGAAAAATGCTAACGATTATGATTATAAAGTTACCAAAAGGAGTTTAATTGAATATTGTCAGTCTGAATGGCCTAGTCTGGGAATTGGTTGGCCACCGGAGGGAACCTTGAATTCACAATTAATTGACAAAGTGAAACGGAAAGTCTTTAGTGTACCTGGAAGGGTAGATCAGGTTCCGTATATCCTTGTTTGGTCAGATAGGGTACCCC
The DNA here is from genome assembly GCF_048593235.1 of Sminthopsis crassicaudata. Lineage (NCBI taxonomy): Eukaryota > Metazoa > Chordata > Mammalia > Dasyuromorphia > Dasyuridae > Sminthopsis > Sminthopsis crassicaudata. Next base: position 70,047,184 of record NC_133623.1, read on the forward strand.
TGAAAACTTTGGTTCGTAGCACTGCCTCAAAAGTTCCCGCAAAGGGCCCCTGTGACCCCCGTTCCTGCAGCCTCCCCTGTACCTGTGACCTCCCTCTGCCTGCAGTCCCCCCTCATACTTGTCCTAACCCCAGCACAAGTATCCTGGGAAATTCAAAAAAGGAAGAAGTAGCTTGCTCCCACGAGGGTACAGAAAATTGCCATCTATACCCTGTTCTACCTCCCCCACCAGTGGAAGATCTCCTAGATCAACTGCAGGTCCCACCCCCTTACTACCCCCCCACACACTCTTCTGTTTCTGTTGGTGGTATTTCAGTCCAGAGTCCGTCCCATACCAGGGTGGGTGCCACCTATGGGCCCCCCTCCCCTGTGAGTCCGGACTCCAGTACCTCTGCTTCCCTGTTTCCCTTACGAGAAGTTGCCACCTGTCCAGGACACCAGGGATCACGATCACCTCTTTGTGATTTATGTCCCTTTTACTACTAATGATCTTTATAATTGGAGGCAACAAAATCTGTCTTTTTCTGAAAAACCCCAGGGGCTTATTAGTCTCCTTGAGACTATGTTCTTTATACATCAGCGACCTGGAATGATTGCCAACAGCTCCTTTAGGTACTCTTTACTAGTGAAGAGAGGGAGTGCATTGTTAGGGAGATGAGAAAGAGAGTCTTGGGTAGCTGTCAGGGCCCACCCAACTCTTGACCCCTTGCAATTGGCCCATATGGTCCCTGATACACGTCCCAATTGGGACCATAATGCAGACCATGAGAGGGAAGCCCTGGGCCGGGACGTCAGTTACTCTTAGGAGGGTTTAGGGGAGCTGCAAGGAAGCCTATGAGTTTGTCTAAGGTTATTGAGGTACAGCACAAAAAAGATGACGCGCTGGCTTTTTTTTTTTTTTTTTTTTTGGAAAGGTTTATGGAAGCCTATGGTACTGGCACACCTATTGACCCGGAGGATCCTAATAACTGCAGGATAATTGTTGTTGATTTTTGCTCAATCAGCTCTGGACATTAGGAAGAAATTGCAAAAGCTAGAGGGTTTTGAGGGAAAGAATCTTTCGGAGCTAATTGAAATAGCACAGAAGGTTTTTAAAAACTGGGAGGAACCCCAGAACCAACAGAATAAGAAAATGGCCAAAGCAGGGGCAGCTAGGTGGCGCAGTGGATAGAGTACCAACCTTGAATTCAGGAGGACCTGAGTTCAAATCTGGTTTCAGACACTTAACACTTCCTAGCTGTGTGACCCTGGGCAAGTCACTTAACCCTAGCCTCAGGGGAGAAAAAAAAACCCAAAACCAAAACCAAAAAAAAAAAAAAAAAAAAGAAAGAAAGAAAGAAAGAAAATGGCCAAAGCAGTTATAGCAGCCTTAGAAGAGACTGAAAGAGGTGGCTGGTGGAGAAAGGTGGGGAGCAATGGATGCCAAATAGATCAGGGCCCCCGAAAGGGGGCTGACAGTCTGAGATCTGATCAATGTGCATATTGCAGGAAACATGGACATTGGAAAAACGAATGCCTGGAGAGGAGGAGAAGGGAACCATTTCTGGCCACTACATGAACCAAATAGGGATGCCCAGGTTCCTACATTACTTCACAGACCCCCCCCCGGGAGCTGAGGGTCACTTTGAATGTGGGAGGGTCACCCTATCCACTTCTTAGTGGACACAGGAGCTACAAAATCTGTTCTCCAAACCCCTTGGAACCCCTGTCAAAGGACACTATCTAGTAAACATTTCCCTCCTGCTTTCCCCCACATTTTTTCATTAGCATTTAAGTACCTAATACTAAAATATGATTGATATTTTTGGTTGATATTTAGTTTCTGAATAAATACAAACAAGATTAGAAGGGAAGTAACAAACTGGGAAAATATTTTTACCGTTAAAGGTTCTGATAAAGGCTTCCTTTCCAAAATATACAGAGAACTGATGGTAATCTATAAAAAATCAAACCATTCTCCAATTGATAAATTCTCAAGTTGATAAATCAAAGGATAGGAACAGACAATTCTCAGATGATGAAATTGAAACTATTTCTAGTCATATGAAAGGGTTTTCCAAATCACTACTGATCAGAGAAAGGCAAATTAAGACAATTCTGAGATATCATTACACACCTGTCAGATTAGCTAAGATGACAGGAACAAATAATGATGAATGTTGGAGGGGATGTGGGAAAACTGGGACACTGATACATTGTTGGTGGAGTTGTGAAAGAATCCAACCATTCTGGAGAGCAATCTGGAATTATGCCCAAAAAGTTATCAAACTGTGCATACCCTTTGACCCAGCAGTGCTACTAGAGGGCTTATATCCCAAAGAAATACTAAAGAAGGGGAAAGGGACCTGTATGTGCCAAAATGTTTGTGGCAGCCCTTTTTGTGGTGGCTAGAAACTGGAAAATGAATGGATGTCCATGGGTAATGGTTGGGTAAATTATGGTATATGAAGGTTATGGAATATTATTGTTCTGTAAGAAATGACCAACAGGATGATTTCAGAGAAGCCTGGAGAGACTGTCATGAACTGATGCTGAGTAAAGTGAGCAAGAGCAGGAGGTCATTATACACTTCAACAACATGTATTCTGATGGAAGTGGCTATCTTCAACAAAGAAAAGATCTAATTCAGTTCCAATTGATCAATGATGGACAGAATCAGCTACATCCAGAAAAGGAACACTAGGAAATGAATGTAAACTGTTTGCACTTTTGTCTTTCTTCCCTGGTTATTTTTACCTTCCGAATCCAATTCTTCCTGTGCAACAAGAAATTTGGTTCTGCACACATAGATTGTGTCTAGGATATACTATAACATATTTAACATATATGGGACTGTCTGCCATCTATGGGATGGGGGTGGAGGGAAGGAGGGGAAAATTCGGAACAAAAGGGAGTGCAAGGGATAATGTTGTAAAAAATTACCCATATGTACCCATATGCACATGTACTGTCAAAAAAATTATAATTATAAAATTAATTTAAAAAATACTTGAACATGATTTGATATAGATTGGTTATTGAAAATCTTTTTTTTTCTTTTTTCTGAGGCTGGGGTTAAGTGACTTGCCCAGGGTCACACAGCTAGAAAGTGTTAAGTGTCTGAGACCAGATTTGTACTCGGGTCCTCCTGACTTCAGGGCTGGTGCTCTATCCACTGGGCCACCTACTTGCCCCTGGTTATTGAAAATCTTAAAGTAAAATCTTTACTACTTAGATTTGAAGATAAGTTGTGGACTTTATAGAATTAATCTCTTACTGTTATCATTGTAAGATTATAGTCAATACTTATTTAGAATATATGATCCTTGGGAGCTAAATTCATCTGAAGCTTTGATTTATGAGACTTGCTATTCAACATAAAATGTCTTGGGACTATAGCTGATATTAACTGGAATTTTAAGTTCAGGTATGATTGCCTGATGGATCATCAAGCCAGTAAACCACCATCTGAAAGGAATATGCCACAAGCTACTCAGAGGAATATGATCCTAAATTATTAGAGGGGGAGGTCAGTAGCTGAGCAAAAGTTGGGAGGACAACCTTGGTCTCCACTTAAGGTGGGATCCTTCTGACTCAGTTTCTCAGTGGTGTTCCTTTGAATAAGAACCCACCTGATTAATCCCGAGTCTGACTATAAGGTGGAATTGTTATTGCATACAATGAGCTAAGGATGCTTTATCCTATCATGTATATACTGTCAGGCTGAGACCTGAATGACCAGTGTTTGATTATAATCATGTCCCTGCTTCTTCCCCTTATAGCAAATTTCTATAATCAGGGCAAGTGTTCAGTAGAAGCTATGAGCACAATTTAAGTATGTAAAATCTTGCAGTTTCCTATCTGAAAATATGAGGTCATTATATCCTAGATGCATATGCCTGTCGGTTTCTTTTAGCAATTCTGTTGTTGCTGACTTTCCTGATAGGCATCTTTATTTGTAAAGAGTTACCTACTCTAATTACTGGAAACACAAATGGTTGGGGTGATAGATGGCCCCAGATGGGAGCTGCGGGGTACGGGATTCCAATTTGTATGCTTAATAGGCCCATTAGACACCAGGCCATGGTCAAAATATTTCCTAACCAGACAACAAAGGCACTGAATTTGTTAGCAGACCAGCCCACTCAGACTAAAGCAGTACTCCAGTATAGATTAGTATTAGACTACTTGTTAGCTTAAGAAGATGAAGTTTGTAGGAAATTAAAATTGATGATAATGGACAGGTAGTGAAGGAAATTGACAAAGTCATCAGAAAATTGACCCATGTCTCATTCCAGACATGGTCCTCATTATTTAATACCTCTTGGTCTGGAGGCAGCTAGTGTAAACAAGTTCTTTGATTCCTGTTGATAGCTTTAAGTGGAGTCATACTACATTCTGTCTGCCTCCCCTCTTCCCTCTGTCTCCAATTTATCTCATTCCCAATCCGCAGCACCTGCACCAGCAAAGGCTGCCCTGCAACTCCTTCAGATACTATGATCCATAGCTGTGGAGGCTCTCGGAGAATTCACCTGTCCTTTAACATGAAATATTAAAAGAACGAGGATGAACCACAGTATAGAAAAAGGACAAACCAGGTCCAGAGGGTTTGGAGACTGAGGACAAGAACGTTGAGGGAAATATGTCAAGAATGAGTGAGAGGTTTTCAGTTGATTGAGGAGGGATTGAATGGTATAAACTGGGTGAATCACCTGTCAGATTGGCTAAAATGATAGGAAACAACAATGACCAATGTTGGAGGGGATGTGGAAAAACTGGGACACTGATGCATTGTTGGTGGAGTTGTGAAAAAATCCAACCATTCTGGAGAGCAATCTATCAAACTGTGCATACCTTTTGATCCAGCAGTGCTACTACTGGGCTTATATCCCAAGGAGATCATAAAGGAGAGAAAGGGACCCACAGGTGCCAAAATGTTTGTGGCAGCCCTCTTTGTAGTGGTAAAAACCTGGAAACTGAGTAGATGCCCATCAGCTGGAGAATGGCTGAATAACTGATACTAAGTGAAATGAGCAGACCCAGGAGATCATCACACACAGCAACAAGATTATATGAGGATCAATTCTGATGGACGTGGCTCTTTTCAACAATGAGATAAATTCAGACCAGTTCCAATTGGTCAGTGATGAAGAGAGCCATCTACATCCAGAGAGAGAACTGTGGGAACTGAGTGTGGACCACAATAGCATTCTCACTCTCTGTAGTTGTTTGCTTGCATTTTGTTTTCTTTCTCAGTTTTTTTCCTTCCTTCTTGATCTGATTTTTCTTGTGTGGCAAGATAACTGTAAAAATATGCATACATATGTTGGATTTAACATGTATTTTAGCATATTTAACATATATTGGTTAACCTGCCATCTAGGGGAGGGGGTGGGAGGAAGAAGGGGAAAATTTGGAACAGAAGGTTTTGCAAGGGTCAATGTTGAAAAATAATCCATTCATGTGTTTTGTAAATAAAAATCTTTTTTTTAATTTTTTATTAATTTTATAATTATAACAATTAATAAGTATCCCTTGCACTCACTTCTGTTCCGAATTTTCCCCTCCCTCCCTCTACCCCCTCCCCCAGATGTCAGGCAGTCCCATACATATTAAATATGTTATCGTATATCCTAGTTACAATATCTGTGTGCAGAACCGAACAGTTCTCTTGTTGCACAGGAAGAATTGGATTCAGAAGGTAAAAATAACCTGGGAAGAAAAACAAAAATGCAAATAGTTTACACTCATTTCCCAGCGTTCCTTCTCTGGGTGTAGCTAATTCTGTCCATCATTGATCAATTGGAACTGAATTAAATCTTCTCTATGTTGAAGATACCCACTTCCATCAGCATACATCCTCATACAGTATCATTGTTGAAGTGTATAATGATCTTCTGGTTCTGCTCGTTTCACTCAGCAGCAGTTCCTGTAAGTCTCTCCAAGCCTCTCTGTATTCCTCCTGCTGGTCAGTAAATAAAAATCTTTAATTAAAAAAATAAAAATAAACTGAGTGAAGATTTCTCATAAGAATATGGCCTCAACCTATGCCTTAATTGTGACTTGAGATTTTGCAATAACAAGCTGAGTTATAGCTAAAAGCTGCCATTGTTCCATCATATTAGATGAATAAACATTTTCTTCCTGCTTCCCCCCACACCTTTTCATTAGCATTTAAGTACCTAATACTAAAATGTATTCTTGGGTTGATATTTAGTTTCTGGATAAAGTTATCTCCAGCCAATAGGAGAAAAGGTCAGAAGGAGGGATGGGCAGTACTGTGTTAGGGTCTATGTAATCTTGTGTTTTGCACTTTGCACTCCTTTACACAGACCTTGGCTGTTGGGAATTGCCCTTTCTTGAAAGATTGTAATAAATCCCTTTTTGCTTTTTTTCTTGAGAGTCTCTGATTTTAATTTGGGTAAGGGTTGATGTCCCACACACTTCCTCTCTCCCTTCCTCCCTTCCTTCCTTTGTTGTAGACTGAACCCTCCAGCTCTCTCCTCCCTCCTGAGTTACTTTTCTCCCTTTTTCCTGTCTTTTTTTCTTTTTACAGAAAGACTGTACCCTCAAAAACTATCTTCTCTCATGTAGTAAAAGCATCCACATGCCCCTTTCCTGCCATCTGCTCCAATGCCTGGGAGAGGGGACACAAAACTGAGTTCTCACATAAATCTGAGTTGAAGCTTTTCTCTCAGTGGAAGAGAACAAGAATCCCTCCAGCCCAGTCCTGGACAAATGACTGAAGTTCCAGAGTCAGAGAAGCCGGTCTCTCTGCAGGGCAGGGGAAGGGGAAGGACCCTTTCATTTCTGTTCCCAGGAAGATTCCGGGGAAGGGTCTGCCCAAAGGGAATCACTCAAAGAGAGGTCGCTCCCCAGCATTTTCCTGCCATCCTTGGCCGACCAGTAGTTTGGGGCTGAATGTCTCCCTTTTCTCCTCCCCAATTTTCTCCTGGGCCAGAGGGGAAGCCCTCTTGGGCTCTGGCCCCGGCCCCAAGGAAGGAGCTGTCAGAATCCAACCTTGGCCATTAGGGACAGGCTAAGAGGGTGGCCCAGACCAGACAGGTCCATGGCCCGTAAGGAGATCAAGTGCTCAGAACCGTTGGCACATAGCCCAAGCCAGGCTCTCAGGCCTTTTCTTCCCTCGGGCAGTGGGTGACATTTCTGCTGGCACATAGGAAGGGGTCCTGCTGTTTGCCCAGGGAGCTCCCTACTTAGCCTGTTGGAGCTCCCCATTGTCCCATCTAGTGCTGAGGGGTGGGACATGGGGGGTCACATGACATGCTCCAAGGGGCAATCTATGGGGAGCCCGGAGGGACCTGGGCAAGGAGGCCAGTCCCAGAGGTGGATGTGCCCAGGGAAAGGAGAGCCAAGGAGCAGAGGCCAGCACAGCGAAGGTTCCTGGCTCAGCTCCTGGAAGGAGCTCTTGGGCATGCTGTGCATGGAACCTCTCACACCCACAGTCCCTCTCCCCACCTTTCTCTCCCCCAACCCAGTACCCTGGGCCCAGGGAGCCAAAGACTAGGCCCTTTTCCCTCCAGGAGCTCAGATGCAGAGGTGGAAACTGAGGCAACTTGAAAAGGGAAAACAAAAGGCCCAGCTGGGAAGTGTGGCTGGGCTGGGCTGAGGTGGCTTCCTACCGGGTCCCATCCCTCCTGCTCCAAAACTTCTCCCACTACAACAATTAGAGGAGGAAAGAACCATAGATTTCAGAAGTAGAAGGAACCTTAGAGAGCCCTGGCTCCGGCTTTCCTCTCCTTTGGCGGACGAGGAATCTGAGCCACAGAGGGGTTCAGTTATTTCCCGAGAGCCACACAGCATCGCCTGGGTGTGGCAGCATTTGAACTCAGGTCTTCTTGAATTCAAATCCATCACTTGTAACCCTTGTACCCAGCTTTTATTAGAACCATTCTCCTATATTAAAAGAATTTCCCTCTATTCAAAGGGCACAACGGTGCCTTTAGCAATCACAGAGTATTGGGGTGAACGAGTTTCTCAGAGTCCTGACAATGTAGGGGGCTTTGGAGGATGAGAGATGTCCAGACTGTGGCTTCCAAACAGGTGTACCCTAGGCAGCCTGGAGGCATCGTGAGTGGATTGAAGTGAGGACAGGGTATCAGGGAAAGGGGGCATATTTCAAGGGAAGCTTGAAGCACACCCAAGGGAAACTTCAACAAATGAAAATCTTCTTCTAATCATTGTTAGAGCTGAAAGGAACTTTAAAATATGTAATATTAGAGAAAGAATGGACTTTAGAGCAGAGAATATCTCAACGGAAGAGCCGGTAAATATTCAAAATGTGGACTGTTAAACCTGGGAGGGAGATTACAACATGGCGGGATGGAAGAGGTCTTAGAGCAGAGTGAGTCAGATTCAGAAACTTCCCTACAATGCAGAATATGTAATGTTAGAGCTGAAAGAGAAAAATATAGGATAGCCAAGCTGGAAAAGACAGTAAAACTTGGAATATTAGGACTTGAAAGGATGGTAGAGGCACTGAGTATAAACTGCTCATTTTATAGATGAGAATAATGAGGCCGTTCCAGCCACAGACGACTGGTGGACCAAAAATGAGAGGCCGGGTCCTAAGGGCTCCTCTGGGGCTCTTTCTTTAAGAAGAGTTTTAGTCAGACATCACAAGCAGCTTTCTCTAAAAGGGGCAAGGGAGTGTGAGCCTTAAGGACCAAGAATAGCTGCAGCATCTCCTTCCCTGGACACTTTTCTTTTTTTTTTAATTTATATTAATAGGTTTTATTCAGCAGATATATGCATGGGTAATTTTTACAGCATTGACAATTGCCAAACCTTTTGTTTCAATTTTTCCCTCCTTCCCCCCACCCCAGATGGCAGGTCGACCAATACATGTTAGTTAGAGTATAAATTAAATCCAATATATGTCTACATGTCCAAACAGTTATTTTGCTGTACAAAAAGAATCAGACTATGAGATAGTGTACCATTAGCCTGTGAAGGAAATCAGAAATACAGGCGGACAAAAACAGAGGGACTGGGAATTCTATGTAGAGGTTCATAGTCATCTCCCAGAGTTCTTTTGCTGGGTGTAGCTGGGTCACTTCATTACTGCTCTATTGGAACTGATTTGGTTCCTCTCATTGTTGAAGAGGGCACGTCCATCAGAATTGATCATCATACAGTATTGTTGTTGAAGTGTATAATGATCTCCTGGTTCTGCTCATTTCACTCAGCATCAGTTGATTTAAGTCTCTCCAGGCCTCTCTATTCCTCCTCCTGGTCATTTCTTACAGAACAATAATATTCCATAACCTTCATATACCACAATTTACCCAACCATTCTCCAACTGATGGACATCCATTCATCTTCCAGTTTCTAGCCACTAGGCTGCCAGAAACACCCTTGCACATACAGGTACCCTTCCCCTCTCCAAGATCTCTTTGGGATACAAGCTCCCTGGACAGTTTTCAAGAGAGATTAGTCCTAGTGTCTTAGTTATTGTTGTTTCTCGATTCCATCTTGTCCAAAATTTCCTTTTTTTTTTTTTAACTTCTAGCCACTTGATGATCCTAATTGGGCCCCAGCTTCTGACTAGAAGACTCAGTGGAATCCTGGCATCTTATTGGTGGTTTTCCCAGGAGACTGATACCAGAACGGAGAATCTCCAGCAGCTTCCTGTATTATAATACCAGGAGTTGCCAAACTTCCAAGTCAGATATGATGACCATTACGTATAAATCAACAATCAAGTGCCAGGCCTCCACTGAGTTTTTTTTTTGTCCATTTGGCCTCCATGAAAGTGACCAATTAAATCCTAGTCCTCACTTGAGACCACCAGTTGTGTTCCAAGGTTTCATTGAGACCAACAGAGCCCTAGCCAGCCCATCCACTGGATCCTAGGTTCCCTCTTGGGTACTAGAACTCCAGACAATCCATCCATAAAGTTCCAGACCCCCAAAGAGAACACCAGTCAAGTCCAAGCCCCACTGTGAGACCACCAACTTATTTTTTTTCCTTTTTTTTCTGAGACTGGGGTTAAGTGACTTGCCCAGGGTCACACAGCTAGGAAGTGTTGAGTGTCTGAGACCACATTTGAACTCGGGTCCTCCTGAATTCAGGGCTGGTGCTCTATCCACTGTGCCACCTAGCTGCCCCCAACCACCAACTTATTAACAGGATCTCACCAAGTTTACCCACTACATTTTTCTCTCAAATATATCTCTCCCCAATTATCTGTTTCCTTTAAGGAAACCTGCATTCTTTTGAAAATGTAACTTTTTTCAATTAAGAAGCATTAATTTTGTCTTCTTCCCACCTGTCTCCCCTTCCTCCCTAGCTGCAAAGAAAAAAAAAAAGAAAAAGAAAATCTTGTAACAAGTATGCATAGTCAAGAAAAACAAATTAAAGCCATGATTGTACCAATCTTCTTCTGCATCCAGAAGCCATCATTTTTTTTTTTGTCAAGAAACACATAGTATGCTTTTTTATATATGTCCTCTAAAATTGTATATAATCACTGCACCAATCTGTTGAGGACCACGCTTAAGTGTGGAGCCCAGACAGTGTCTAAAAAGGTCAGAGGGGACTGCACCATGGAGGGGGTTAATTCTCCAAAACCCCTGCCCCACCCACCACAGGAATGTTTCATTCTTACAATCTTTATCTTACTCTTTGAAGGCCCAAGGAAAGACTGACATAACCCAAAGAGTCAGAAATTCTGTCTAAAGGTCATAAAACACATTTACTGTCACAGATGTTGCTTGAAAAAGAATGTATGCTTTTCTTTAGACGATAATAACCTTGCTGTGCTTAGAAAATCTATATTCTGTGAAAAAAAATTGGAGCTAGAGGCAATAGGCAAAGAAGTAAAAGAATGCAACTGCTTCTCAGGCTCCTTGTATCATTATCATCCTCTCACATGATGCGATCTATTCTGGGTGATCCCAGCAGTCACTAGCAGGTGGCTCCCGTGACATCAGTCAGAGTTCTTTCAATAGCATTTATCTTCATGATATTGTACTGGTTGTCTCACTTCTCTCTGTAACAATTCACATGTCTTCTCAGTTTTCTTTGAGTTGCTCCTTTTATCATATTCCATTACATTCATATGCTATGATTTGTTCTAGTACTCCATCTTCCACAAAGCTCTTCCTCTTTCTTCTCCTTCAGTTCTCTTCCACGTAATGAGGAAGCCATCCTCCTTACCAAGGCAAATTCATCTACTTGCACAAGAGACCCCATTGCCTCACATACTCTCCAACATTGTGTCCCTTCAATCTTCCCTCTTCTTTCACTTAGCTTCAATCTACCCCTATCTATAGGCTGATTTCCGGTTGTCTCCAAACATTCCCATGTCTTGTTCATCCTCAAAAACCCTCGCTTGGTCCACCTATCCCTGTTAACTTTTATCTCACATTTCTCCTCCTTTTTGTGACTAAACCTCAATGGCCATTTACAGTGGCTTCCTCAGTTTCCTTTCCCATCACCCTCTTCTTAAATTTCTAGTCCAGCATTTGAAATGAACAATTCAATCACAACTGTTCTCTCTAATGTTACTAAAATCTCTTGATTGCCAAATCTAATAGCATTTTCCCAATTCTTATATTTCTTGATATCTCTGCAGCCTTTGACACTGTTGACCCTCTTCTCCTTAATACTCTTTTTTCCCCTCTAGGATCTCATGAGATTGTTTTCTCCCACTTCTCCTTTGACCTATCTGACTACTCCTCAGTCTCCTTTTGTGCATCTACATCCAGATCATACTTGCAATTGGATCATTCAAGACTCTGTCCTGAACCCTTTTGTCTTCTATAACTATTTCACTGCATGATCTCAGCCTCCCAGAGATTCAGTTGCCATTTTCATGCTGATGATTCTCAAATCTATTTAGTTATTCCTAACTTCTCTACTGACCTCTAGTTTCAAAGATGTAAACTCCTTTAAAGGTTTGAACTCCTTTAAAGTTGTAAACTCCTTTAAAGATTTGAACTCCTTTAAAGGTGTAAACTCCTTTAAAGGTTTGAACTCCTTTAAAGGTGTAAACTCTTTTAAAGGTTTGAACTCCTTTAAAGGTGTAAACTCCTTTAAAGTTGTAAACTCCTTTAAAGATTTGAACTCCTTTAAAGGTGTAAACTCCTTTAAAGGTGTAAACTCCTTTAAAGGTTTGAACTCCTTTAAAGGTTTGAACTCCTTTAAAGTTGTAAACTCCTTTAAAGATTTGAACTCCTTTAAAGGTGTAAACTCCTTTAAAGGTTTGAACTCCTTTAAAGGTGTAAACTCCTTTAAAGGTTTGAACTCCTTTAAAGGTTTGAACTCCTTTAAAGGTGTAAACTCCTTTAAAGGTTTGAACTCCTTTGAAGGTGTGAACTTAGCGCATAAGTACCTTGTAAGAATCTTAACACCCAACCACCTTTTGGGGATCTCAATCTGAATGACCCATAGATATCTTAAATCCAACATAGCCAGAACTGAACTCATTATCTTTGTCCCCAACCTTCCCTTCTTTTGAATTCCCCTATTTCTGTTTTTAAATTCTATTTTAATTTAGTTTCAGTTTCCTAATTCGCTCCTCATCTTCCTCTTCCCCATTTATTGAAAAGGCAAGAAAAACAAAACCCATTATAAAAATGTATAGAGTAAAATATATATCAAGAGAATTCTGGGAAGATGACAGAATGGGTCAGAAAAGTCCAAGTTCTCCAGTTTTCCCCATAATGAAGACAAAAGTGTGCCTTGGAACATTAAAACAAATAAGAATTGGGGCAGAATAGTGATCTTCCTAAGACAATTGGAGATGCAAAGAAAGATATTAGGACTGAGGTTTGGCTCCTTTGAAGTATAAACATCTCCAAGTTAGTTTCCCCAAATAGTAAGCTGTGAGCCAGGTTGGGAAGTAGCCCCAGCCCCAGCCCCAGCCACAAGAATATTTACTTTCCAGGCAATATGGGGAGTCAGAGTTTGAGGGGGGTAAAAATGAGGGAACTTCTGCTGACAAACCCAGCTGTGCTGCTAAAATGTTACCCTAGGCTAGAAGGAACCAACACCCATCCACCACCACAGGACCAGAGGTGATTATGCTAACAAGCCCTTATTTTTAAAAATGAGCAGATAAAGGAAAAAGAAAGAAGCCAATCAGAAAATTACTATAGGAATGGAGGTCAGGGTTAGCCTTCAGAGGAGGATACTGAAGCAAAAAAAAAGGCCTTTCCTACTAAGTAGGAATCCGTAATAGTATCATCAAGTAGTAACATCAAATGGTTACCTGCCCAAAAATAATTCATGGAAGAACTTTTTTAAAACTTTAAAACTCACGAGAGAGATTGAAGAAAAACCATTTTATTTATATATATATATATATATATATATATATATATATATATATATATATATATATATATACACATATATATGAATATTATTTTTCTTTATATATATTAGAATATATATAATAGGATATATATTATCTTCATATATATGTATATTAGAATATATATAATAGGATATATATTCTCTTTACATATATATATATTAGAATATATATAATAGGATATATATTCTCTTTACATATATATATATATATATTAGAATATATATAATAGGATATATATTATATTTATATATTGAAGTGGAAAAGCATCCCAAATGGGACCATGGGAAACATAATCTTGAATCTTTGTAGTTAGAAATTTATTACTAGTTCTTCACACCCTAATGCAGATGGTATTTTTACACCCCCAAATGCGCTGTCCTGAAAAACCTAAGACCTTGACAACCTGATAAGCTTAAAGAAATACTGCTTATTGCTGTCAGGGAATGACCCCCTTAGAGTGATAACTTTTTGCTTCCTTTTAGAAGAGAAATTCCTTTATTATGACAAATGTATCAAGAAACATTTTGATGCCCAATCCCTCTATTTTTGTCCGCCTATATTTTTGACTTCCTTCACAGGCAAATTGTACACTGTTTCAAAGTCCGATTCTTTCTGTGCAGCAAAATAACTGTTTGGACATGTATACATATATTGTATTTAACTTATACTTTAACATATTTAACATGTATTGGTCAACCTGCCATCTGGAGGAAGGGGTGAGGGGAAGTAGGGGAAAAGTTGAAACAAAAGGTTTTGCAATTGTCAATGCTGGAAAATTACCTATGCATAAAATTTTTGTAAAAATAAAAAAATAAAGCAATGACAAATCTAAAAAAAAGAAACATTTTGATGTCTCTCTCTTCTTTCTATAAATATGTGGCCCTGAGACCACTCTGACTTCCCTGTTCTGATGGGGTTCAGTTGCTAGCTAGCAATAAATGCTCTTAAATTTTCATTATTTTGGCTGCCCTGTGTTTTCTCTCTCCTGGGCACTTCAATAGAAGAATATATTAATTTATATTCTTACACACACACACACACAAAAAAAAAACCAATTCAAAAAAAAAAAAAAACCCAAGAAGGTTATGTCAAAAAAGTCAACCAATTAGAAAAGAGATCCAGAATCTTAAGGAAGAAAATGATTCCTTGAACACTAGAATCAGGCAAGGGGGAGTCAGAAAAGTTATAAGAGATCAAGAAAAAATAAAACAGAATGAAAAAATAGAAGACAATGTGAGATCTCTCATAAGAAAAACAACAGCTCTAGAGAACAGATCAAGAAAACCACAAGAATAATTGGACTACCTGAAAGAATCTTAACATAGTAATACCAAAAAAAAATCTTTATATAACAATACAAGAAATATTAAAGAAATTTGCCCTGAATTGATAAAATGGGAGGGGAAAGTAGAAACAGAAAGAATCCACAGATTATCACCTGAAAGAGATCCTACAAGAAACTTCTATAGGAACATCCTAGCTAAATTCTGAAGCCCCTAGATTAAGGAGGAAATGTGAGCAACAACAACAACAACAAAATCAGAGTGCAGCCACAACTAGAATCATATAAGACTCATCAGTAGCTGCATTAAAAGACCACAGGTCTTAGTGATGATGCAGGTCTAGTGGTAGTGGAGAGATGTGAAAACTGAGGTGGGAACCCTCTCTGGTCGGTGCACAGGTCCAACATGAAAGAATTCGCAGGCCCCGAAATCTGTGGCAAAAAGGATTTTTATTGTTCAATAAGATTTTTTTAATGGGCAAAACTCCTCATTAGAAGTTTGGCAAGAGGTGAGATTGACAAATCATGATTATATGGAATACATCTTGGCCTGGGACCTGGAGCTGTCTGGGCTAATCAATAAAGCATCATCAGACAGAGATCTTCAACTGAATAAAATAATTTTGAAGGCTTTTTCCCAGAGTCTGGGAATTCCCCGAAGGGAATCTGGGCCACCCCCCCCAAAGATCAATGGAGGGTGATTTGATTGAGGTATCCAATTGAAGGAAGCTACTTAATTTTGTCTGGGAAGGTATGCTTTTTCCCAGGGGAGGGCCTGAGACCCTGAATCTCCTTTTTTTTTTTTTTTACAAATTAAAGGGAACCCAGTTTCACCCCCATCATTGGAATGCTATATATCAAAGATTAAAAGAATTAGGGTTGTGGCCAAAAATATCAAACCCAGAAAAATTTAACATAATGCTGAATGGAAAAAAAGAGTATTCAATATATTGTTTTCAATTTCAGGGCTTTGTTGCAAAAAGAGCTGAATTTAATTGTTAAAAAAAATTTTTAAGGTATAAAATCTGAGAGAAATATCAGATAAACATTAAAGATTAATTTCAAGGGACTTAACTGTTTATGTTTTATATGTGGAAATGTAAACCCTATGTCTAAGATTGTCAATAGTAATTGGATAGTTCAAATGAAATATTGAGGTAGAGCTAAATATGATGTGATTAAAAAGCAAAATCATGTAGAAAAAGATAAAAAGGAATAATTGAGTTGTACAAATGAGGAGTGAGAGCAAGAACTGACACACAGAAATTATTTTTTTTAGAATTTTTTTCCACAGTATATATGCATGAGTAATTTTTTAATAACATTATCCCTTGTATTCATTTTTCCAAATTATCCCCTCCTCTCTCCACTCCCTCCCCCCGATGACAGGCAATCCCATACATTTTACATGTGTTACAATAAAACCTAGATACAATATATGACACACAGAAATTATTAGGGGAGGAAGGCTGGTAGTTCCAGAATCCTACTCACATCAGGAATAGGTTAAAAAACAGCTAGTACAGGTTTAAAATATTACTGTGGTGTAGGAAATGATGAGTTGGTGAATTTAGAAGAAAACATGAAAATACTTGAACTAAGGATGATGTTATCCACCTTCAGAGAAACAAGACAATAATATATATGAATGTATATGTGTATGCTTATAGATATCCATATATGTGTATATGTACATGTATATGTATATATAAATATATCTATGCTTAACTATATGCTTGATTGGGGAAGGTAAGAAGAAGGAAAGGGAGGGGAAAAGGTAAAAAATACACAGCAGAAAACAAAAGAAAATCTACAAGGAAGCAAAAAAAGATGGATAATTCCAAATGCAATGGATAGTATTTATTATGTATGCTTTTGTGAAGTGGAAATTTATTGTTTTATATTTTGAATCTTCTCATGTTCTGCTGTACACATAACATTTTTTCTTTTTCTATTTATTAATACATTAAAAATGAAAAAGCTAAGTTCCCATTAATCATGTTTAAAAAAAAAAAAAGTGAAGTGTTATGCCAAAGTTCTCTTTTAGTGTCCTGACTCAGTTTCCCTGCTTCTCAGTTGTGCAAAACCTCCCCTCCCTCTTTATCAGAATACTTGATAAGGATAAAAGAGCTCATGTTTTAGTACATCAGAATGCCTCTCCCCATCCCAAGCTATTAGAATATCATGTACTGTCTTATGAAGATGCCTCTCCCCATGTCGGGGTGCCTCCCCTTGATTATGTCATCCCCTCTTCCAGTGGCTCACCCTACCTTATCAGAATCCCGTTGCATCTCTCATTATCCTGCCTCTCAGCCCCTGCCTCAGTCTACCTCCTGTGTCTGAGCCATGTGTATATATAGGTCATTGAGAACTCTGATTGCTTGCTGAATCAGCCCTGGGATCAAACATGGATCCATTTGGTCCCAGTATATTTCTCCATTTAATAAGCTATTAAATACTCTCTAATGTCTATCTTGCTCAGTTTCTCTGGCATTACATTTTGGAGGCTCCCAGCGAGATGTTAAAAAATGAGCAGGATTAGAGATGAGACTTTCAGGTCTCTGCCTTGGGCCTCAGAATGGCAGGGGATCTGAATTCTTGGCCTGGAAAGGCTGGCCCCCTGGATTTTTTTTCCAGAGCCTCCGTGGAAGAGAGCAGTTTCCAGACACAACAACCTGATGGTAGACACCCCCATTTCGGCCACAGGAAAGTAAGTCTGTCTGACTACCTTTTAGGGTACTATTCTGTTATGTCTGTATGCTAGCATCTGGATTCCCAGAATTATAAAATGCTGACGGGCATAAATTCTGGGAGTAGGGTCTTCTGGACACAGGGGACTCTACCTGGCTGTCTAAGACACATCTGGTTCTGTTTGCCAGTTGGCACAACTCTGGGCATTCCAGAGTATAAATCTGGGTGTCTTTTTTAAAGACACCAAATGGCTAAAAAAAAACAAAACTCTGGATTCTGGGAGGGAGCTGACAACTCAGGGCTAGTCTAAAATTTCTAGATAGCCCCTGGTCTGTGTTAAATGTTTGTTTTATGTTGTAACTGCTCAATCAATGTCTGTGTTTTATGTGACTTGTTTGTGACTTTGGTTCAGAGCACTGCTAAATTAAGAAATTTGGGAATTAGTTAGAATTTACTTGTGATTTTAAACTTTAAAAAAATGACACTCAGGTAGTTTAAATTTAGGCATGGCTTGAATGGAGCTACCTTAGATAAGGCCTCTAGAGAACAAAAGCAGTTTATACTAATTGCTTTGAACTCAGGCTGGAGAACACATCTGATTAGAATGATTTTTAAAATGGTGAAAAATAATTTTACTGTTGCCTTTGCAGGCCAGATTTGTTCTGAGTTTTGGGCAGTTTTAAATTGTGAGAAATAATTTTACGGTTGCCTTTGCAGGCCAGATTTAGTTATCTTTGAGTGTAAGATCTTAAGAACTTGTGGGAGTGAAGTTCTGTTAACTTGCTTGAAAGGGGTTGGCCAAGTGGAGATTAGGAAAAGTCCATTGGGAAGGGTGGCCACCTGAAATCCTCCTCCACCCCCAAACCACTAAATGTGGGATGGAGTAGTGAAGATTAAACTCACCCCCACAGCTCTCTGCTACTTGAGCTACGGAGCACCTAGTTAGCCTGGGGGGCAGGTTAGCTCCCCTTCCCTTCTCCCTGTCTCTTTGGGTGGAACTCCCCACATACACACTAAGTGTGTTCCAGCCTCTTTCTGCAGAGGCTTGGCTTTGGCAAAAGATTTCAAGAGATAGGCCCACTTTTAAATTAATTGATCTATAATTTGGTAAGGCTGTTTCTAAGGGTTTAAAGCATATTTTAAAGAATTTTTTAGATTCTTTTCTGTAGAATTGGGTATTCTGTATAAGTTTGATTGTATTCTGAGGTCATGCCTATAGTTTTTCCTTGTCCTTTTGCAAATGTTTCTGTTAAATATGAAAGCTGACTTGTAAACTTACTAATTTATTACTGTTAACAATATGAGGTTATGGTATTTCTAAAAGTTTAATATTTTTAAGAACCTCTTGGATTCTTTTATGTGATTATTAGGATGTTCTGTATAGGATATTCAAAGTTTTAATTGATTGTATTAGCTCATCCTGAGCCTCTGAAAATAATATTTTTTTGTCCTTTTGAAAATGTTTCTGTTATGGATAATATGTAATTTGGAATATTTGTTTATGTATTGGGTATTTTTAAAAGCAAACTGATTAGGATGTATAATGTTCACTTATGGGAACATCTGCTTAGATAGGAAAGAAGTAAACTTACTGAGACAAATTCTTACTGTCATAAATATAAGGTTATGGTAAATAATCTGTTTGGGATATGTCTGAAACTTGGTTAATAGAATTTGTTATTAGAAGTAAAATTCCTTGGGCTTAACTATAGTTAAGGCTACTTGGGAGTTTTAAAGTTCTACCCTCTGACACTTAGTTAAATAATTAACTGGAGTAAAAATGAATTAAAGCTATTTTATCCTGTTTTGCTGAAAGTTAAGTTTTAACTGCTCATGTTATGGTTGTGAACCTGCATTTTTTTCCTCCTGTAACTAATTTCTATAATCAGAGCAATGGTCAATATACATTGTTAATGCAATTCAATTATGTCAGGGGTTCTCAAAAAGGGGTTATGGCAAATGGGCTGAGGGGCGGAGACAGTGTGAGTTTTTGTTTTTACTATAGTTCGGCCCTCCCACAGTCTGAGGGACAGTGAACGGGCCCCCTACTTAAAAAGTTTGAGGACCACTAAATTATGTCATAGCTTGCTATTTCAAATCTGGTTATATGTTATACCTGGTTATATGGAATTATTATATCCTAAATACTTGGCAAATGAGTATATATCCTGGTCATCTATCTGTTACTGAATATTTGTGTCTGTGGATAGTCAGGTTTTTAAAGGTTTCTAAATAATGAGAGAGCAAAAGCCTAACTGCTATTTTATCTGTTGGGAAGCTGCTGGTCAATTCATACTGGCCTCTTCATGTTTTGTATCAGTCTGTTCTAACTTTTATTTGTTAGATTTATGTTTTTGTTCTAGATTTTGGTCAAAATTACGGGTATTGACTTGCTTCTGAAACATGGATAGGCCCATCTGAAGCTTTGGTAGCAGGCAGTGCAGCCACACCCATCCCCTCTCCTTAGCAGACAACAGTTTTTGAGAAGATGGAGGCTCCTGATGTCATTTGGACTAATATTGGGGAGTGGGAAAGCGGTTGAATTATTGTTAAAATTTTAACTGTATCAGTGTTTAAGATTTGTTAAAACTGTTTAATTATTGCTGTATATTTGAGGGATTTTAGGAAACTTACTGTACTAGTCTGTTATGTATAGGAATTGTGATTCTCTCTTGGGATTTATAGGTGGAGAAGTCATTTGATAATTCTTGTAAAAAAAAAAAAAGGGAGGAAGGAAACTGGTCAGGATATTGAAATTGGGAAAACTGATGTATTTTTCTTAGGCACTTCTGCCCTGCCCCTATTTCATTAATTCAGATTGAATTGGAAATTATGTAACTCCTTGCTTAAAATTTACTGGGCTATGATTTGCTGGTATTGTTTTAACTTTGAAATCCCTTATTCTGCTGGAATTGCCCTGGAAGACTCAGTTTGGGGGGATTATTCTTTAGAAAACCTGACCCCACCCCAACCTCAATCTGCCCCCTGGGTCTCCTCTGAGCATAAGGGATCACATTCATTCAATCATCACCTGTATAGAGGTCCAGCAAAGAAGACTGAGCAGGAGTAGACGGGGGGAGAAACAAGAGAAATCATTGTCACAAAAGTCTGGGCAAATCACTTGATCTCTGTTTACCTTGGTTTCTTCTTAGGTAAAATGGGGATAACAATAGTTCCTACATTTCAGGATCATTGTGAGGATCAAATGAGACTGTTGTAAAGTGCTTAGTACAGTGTCTGACACATAATAAGTGCTGTATAAATAAATGTTAGCTATTGTTATTGTTGTTGTAAAAGGCTTCAAAGAGGCCAAGAAAATGAGAATTGATCTGATGGGCGTGGTCCTTTTCAACAATGAGATGAACCAAATCAGCTCCAATAGAGCAGTAATGAACTGAACCAGCCACACCCGGCGAAAGAACTCTGGGAGATGACTGTGAACCACTACATGGAATTCCCAATCCCTATGTTTTTGTCCTCCTGCATTTTTGATTTCCTTCACAGGCTAATTGTACACTATTTCAAAATCCGATTCTTTTTGTAGTGCAAAATAATTGTATGGAAATGTATACACATCTAATTTATTTATACTTAATTTATACTTTAACATATGTAACATGTATTGGTCAACCTGCTCTCCCAGGGGGGAGGAAGGAGAGGAAAAATTAGGACAAAAGGTTTGGCAATTGTCAATGTTGTAAAATTACCCATGCATGTATCTAATAAATAAAAACTATTAAAAGAAAAAAAAAGAAAAATGAGAATTGATAAAAGGCTGTTGGTCCTGACTTTGGTGACTTTAGAGAGAGAAGACTGAAAGAAAAGGAACCAAGAGTCTTTGTAGAGGGATTTACTTTGGTAAAAAAAAAAAGAAAAGAAAAAAAAACCACATCTTCATGTGAGAAAGAGATGAAGGAGGAAATGGGAGGAGGGGGGAGGGCAGGAAAATGTATACTGAGTAAAGTAACATGAGGAGGCAGTAAGAAGGAGCTTTCAGGAAATAACCTCATTTTTTTTCCAGTGAAATGTGAGAAGAAATCCTTAACAAAGTGTGAGGAAGGCTATCATGAGAGACTTAAGGATAGATGAAAAGATTTATAATGGCCGCCTTGGTAAGAGGGAGAACAAATTGATTGGGGAACTGTTAAAACATTGCCTGGCTGCAGTAAGGACCCAGTTTACATTATATTATATAATGTAAATTTATAGTAGACTCAGATATCATGATTTATTTTTCATTTTTGCTTGTAAAATGCTATTTTGTTGATTCCTTTTATTTTACGCTACCTAAATTTCTCCCAGTATCACTTCCCTTCCACTCTCCCAGGTAGCTATCCATATGTCCCAAAGCCTATTGATATGGAACCGTCTTCTTAATGGTGGAATTGGAGAGAGAGAGGAGTTCTCTCTTTTCCCAGTCTTCTTCCAGCCTTCTGGAATCTTCTTCAAACTTTGCCTCTCCATATCCAGCAGTCACTTCACGTACTTGTAGCTTCCAGCTTTAAGAGAGAAGGTGGAAGATACCCACTCCACCTCAGGATGCTGAAGAAAAGGACTTTGGGGAGATATGAGAGGATCTAACAGTCTCCATCATGTCTCCATCCCCAAAGTGCTACACTGGAGACTTTAAGTAACTTCCCTCCAGTGAAAATTAGGACCTTCTCTCTTGAGTGAACTGAATTACTTTACTCTCAATGAGAGAGCTCTTTGACTTTATTATCTGGTATATATCCTAATGTGTATACATTCTCTGAATTTTATTTTGCTACTCATTTGGATAAACATGTTTTCTTGGCTAAGTGTTATGTGTATTCATTATGGAACTGGTATTGGTGGGAAAGTGGTCAAACTTGGGGATAGAAAGGATATAAAACTTGCTTTCCCAATAATGAAACAGTGATTAGACGTTAACTTGAACCCGAAACACATCCCCTAAACTAATGACACTTAAGGGAATAAATAGAGTCTTTCCATCATTCTCTCCAGCATTTCTCTTCCCTTTCTGTTAATTCTATTCTTAACTCCTCCAATCTTTTTTTAGAGCTACTTTATTATTGATGTGAAACTTAAATATATAGTATACATATATAAAAACATAAATTGTCCATGTGTAAACAATTTGTCCATGTTAAATTCCTTAAAAGTGATTTCGTATCAGCTCTATTATGTTAAATTTTCTGTTCAATTTGGGTTTGGTTGATAGAAAGTCCTGAAAATCTTTAAGTTCCTTGAATGTCCACTTTTTTTTTCCATTCAAAATTATAATTTTGTTAGTATATTTTTGGCCACAGGTCTCGTTCTTTTGATTAGATAAGATAGATTTTGATAGAATCCAAAAATATATAGGACTTCTTTTAAAGCCCAATCTTCTACAGGTCATCTTGCCTTATCCCCCTTAATATTGGCAACTTTCCTGTGAAATTATCTTCGATTTATTACATACCATAGAAGCAGATGACATTTATCTGTGGAGCAGGCCTGAACTCTGAAAGGGTGTACTTGAATCTAGGACAGCAGGGTGCTTGTCGTTAAGTACCTGCTAGGTGGGAAATGGTGGTTCTCTAAGCACATACTTAATGTAATGTAATGATTTATACTTAGGTTTTACTTAGGGTAATGTGGTGATGTGATGCCCAATGTGGCGTCGTGCTGTAGTAGTGCTGGGGGATTTAAGGGAGTCCCAGAGGGTTCTCTCAGCCACAGAAGACTTCAGACTCCAGACTCCATCTTGGACCAGCCACATGGCAACTCTCCTGCCTCCTTCACTTCTCCCCCTAAGACCAAGGACTTTGCCTGATCCTCCTGAGAGCTAGCCCGGGCATTACATATATGTTCATATCTGTTTGTCAGAATGCACACACACACACACACACACACACACACACACACACATCTTGTTTGTATACAGGGGGTGATGTGTTGTCTCCCACAATAAACTGAGTTGACAGGGTCATCTAGGATCACGGAAAACCAGAGCTGGGAGCCTCTTCAGAGCCTGAATGCCTTTGCTGGAGGGATATTTGTCCAAACAGAGCTTGGGACTAGTGGTTTTTCTGATTAGGAAGCAGCTTCTTTTGATGGAGTTAGCAGTCTTAATTGGATAGAACCCAGACCAAATCTACTAGTATATTGCTTTGATATTTCATTCTTTACAACTATATAACAGCTACTATTCTCTTTTCCCTTTCCCATCTCCCAGCAAATGAGGATGTGTGTGTGTGTGTGTGTGTGTGTGTGTGTGTGTGTGTGTGTGTGTGTGTGTAATGCAAATACAATTCACTTAATCCTAAATTGAGGGGCAGCTAGATGACACAGTAGATAAAGAACCAGCCCTGAGTTTAAATCTGGCTTCAGACACTTAATACTCCCTAGCTTTGTGACTCTGGGCAAGTCATTTAACCCCAATTGCCTTGGCAAAAAAAAAAAAAGTCAAAAGATAGAGGAAAGCATATAAAAACAATCTTGGACTGAGGCCCTCGCTGTGATTTTTTAGCTATAAGTAAAATCAAAATGCATTTTTCCCTAACCAGGTACCACAAATGAACCCATGTAAGTCCAACAGAGCTTAGCTCCCTGCTATTGTATGAGTACTGCTAGCTGGCTTGGCTCAATCACTGAAAATGATTAAAGAAGAGAATTATTTAATCAATGCAAATGTGAAAGCATAAAGAGGCATTTAAGCCTCTTCCCCCTCCAAAAGCCAACCACAGGCCCCAGGATGCTTGCCCCTTGCTTGTCCAACAAACACTGAGCAGGACAGGGGAGGTGGCAGGGGATGGAAATTTACTAAAGAAAAAATTTAGTGTCCAGCAAGGCAACTGTAGCTGATTCCAATTACTGGTTGCCATGGTGACTGGTTGTTGCCAAGGATACCTGAAATCTCGAGTTGATGGCATTCAGATTATCCCCTTACAGGCCTCCATTATTATCCCTAGGCCAGTAGGAGGGAAAGGTTTCTTCCCAGCAATGCCAACTGGGAACAGATGTAAGTTACCAAGGGCTATAAAATATCAGGAGATACACATACAGACATATATATGTGTGTGTGTGTGTGTGTGTGTGTGTGTGTGTGTGTGTGTGTGTATACACACACACACACACACACACACACACACACACACACACACACAGAACAAAAGAAAGACAGAGATGGAGATACAGAGCCAGAGAAAGAGAAACAGAGATGATGCTTGCAGAATAGTATATGTAAGACACATAGACAAGAAGCTGTTGCTATGAGACATGCACCAGAAAAGGGAATACACGTCATCCCAGGCACTCTGGTAACCTCTTAGCCAGGGGGGAAAAACTGAGATCCAACAATGCTATATGCTTCCCCAGGATCACACAAGTACTAGGCATCTGGCTCCAGAGAAGCCAAAGTTCTTTCCAGAACACAACTCTGTCTTCCAGAGCAGTTTTTGCCACCAAACCATGGTTTCCCCAGGGGACATAAGATTTTGACTTCTAAGTCTCCACAAAGAATAGGTATAGGACCTTTAGTTCCTGTGTGAGCAAAAGGATTAAAAACATAACTGAAGATGGGCCTTATTTTTAACCTGGTGGAAAATGCAAAGCACAAAGGGTCTGCACTTGGGCACAATGCCCGGCACGTACCCAGCAGGCACTTCATCAATGCTTGTTTGCTTGGCTGGGCCCATAAGAATGTAGACACCTCTCTTCCCCCTCCAGTGGTCCTGTCTCCCCAGGGTCTGTCCTCGGTTTGAGGTCTCCCATCCACCAAGGAGGCAGCCTTGGGATTACCCAGAATCCCCCGCTCTCCCTCTGCCGGGGTCCACCTTCCCAGGGGCTTAGATCTCCAGATTGAAGGCCCTCACCTCCACCTCCTCCCAAATGATGCTCTCACTCCCATCTCCCAGGGCTGTCGGGGAAGCCTTTGCAAAGCTGAAAGCTTAGAGAGACCAGAGCCATGGCCGCTCTTTGACTCTCCCGAGGTCTCTCTGTTGGCAAGATGGTGCTTGGGAGAGGCTCACGGATGGGCCTCCAGCCCCAGAAGGGAATTAAACAAGCTTCCCCCAGGGCTGGGGGTGCTTCTGCTGAGTGAGGTGCCCGCCATTCAGTGGCCAGAGGCCATCAGCTGCCCCAACAATTAATTAGCACCGTGGGTTCCAATCCAACCTGAGGCCACAGATCCCCAAGCATTTATTAAGCGCCCAGTGCGGTCCAGGAATTCTCCCAGATACCAGGGAGAGAGCAATGAGGGAAACAACCCTGCTCACGAGAGCCATGAATCCTTCCGGATCTCCGGCCTGACAAGCCAGCTCAGAGAGTCCCGGGTCACCTGCACGAAGCAGGGGCTGGGATGGAAAGAGGGGATGGCTGGGTGCAGCTCATCCCCACGGGATACAAGGCAGGGCCCACAGCCCCCCCCCACAGGACAAAAAAAACAAAGTAGGCTCCACAGCCCCCCCACAGGACAAAAAACACAAAGCAGGGCCCATAGTCCCCCCCATGGGACAAAAAAGACAAAGCAGGGCCCATGGCCCCCCCATGGGACAAAAAACAGAAGGCAGGGCCCACAGCACCCCCACACACACAGGAGAAAAACCACAAGGCAGGACCCACAGCCCCCTGCAGGATTCCCAGCTGTGTCCTGTCCATGGCCTCATCCCTGCCACGGGGCTGGGGGGGCCAGAGGCGGCTGTTTGAAAAAAGCATTGCTCGAAAAACTCCGGGTTTTGTCATCGGAGGGGCCCTGACAGAGGAATCAGGGAAGCGGGTCCCAGGGCTGACCTTTGATGTGGCCAGAAGAGGCCTGATTTCACGGATCAGTGTGATTTCGGGGGTACCCACAGTGCCCTCCCCTTCTCCCCTCCCCAAGTGTCCTGGAAGTTCCACTCATTCACTGGGATGTGCGGTTTGGGACATGGAGTCAGCATGTAGGCCCCCTGCCCGTTATTCCCCTGGCCCCCCTTCTTTTCAGGCTGAATCAGAACCTCCCCCTTTTTCAGTGTGTGTGGGGGTCCCTAGGGAGTCCCATTTCCAGGCAGAAGGGAGCATGCTTCCAGTCCCCCTCCTCATTTCTTTAGAGTATACTAGGTAAAATCAATGTCTGCTGTTTGTCTCAAGGAGGGAGTGGAAGACGTGATGGCAAAATGTCTGGAGCGATATGGGTTCCAGGCAAAAGCTTATTTGTCAGTCTGTGGGTCTCTGGTGGCAAAGAGGAGCC
The DNA here is from genome assembly GCF_048593235.1 of Sminthopsis crassicaudata. Lineage (NCBI taxonomy): Eukaryota > Metazoa > Chordata > Mammalia > Dasyuromorphia > Dasyuridae > Sminthopsis > Sminthopsis crassicaudata. The sequence continues at coordinate 70,073,668 of NC_133623.1, forward strand.
TGGTGGGGAAGGGTCTGAGTGAGTGTTGTAAGGATGCCCATTCTCTTCCGATGTTCATTCAACCATATTTTATCTTGTCAAGATTCTCTCTCTTTTTTTCCTATGGCCTAGGGTATAACTGTTCTAAGTTAGGTCCTAACTCCTACTTTCTGGAGGCTTTGAAAGTCACTGGAGCCTGGAGAAGGCATTTAATCTGTCCCAACAACCTGGCCCTCAACCCAGACACCCTCCTGTATCTTTGGGATGAGTCCCATCTCACCAGATCAGTCAGACACTCAGGCAGTAAGCATTTTTAAGTATTTACTATGTGCCAGGTACTATACTAAATAAATGATACAAAAACACACACACACAACGGTTTGCATTTTTGTTTTTCTTCCCAGGTTATTTTTACCTTCTGAATCCAATTCTTCCAGTGCAACAAGAAATTCGGTTCTGCACACATAGATTGTATCTAGGACATACTATAACACATTTAACATGTATGGGCCTGCCTGCCATCTAGGGGAGGGGGTGGAAGGAAGGAGGGGAAAAATTCGGAACAGAAAGGAATACAAGGGATAATGTTGTAAAAAATTACCCATGCATATGTACTGTCAAAAAAAGTTATAATTATAAAATTAATTTAAGAATTTTTTTTTAATTTTTAAAAAAATTTTTTTAAATGTTTAAACTTTTTTTAAATTAAAAAAAAGGTTATACAATGATCAGTTCTGATGGACATAGCTCTTTTCAATGAGATGACTGAACCACTGTTCCAATGGATGTGTGACGGAGAGAACCACCTGCACCCAGAGAGCAAACTGTGGGGACTGAGTATGGATCACAACTTAGTATTTTCACTTTTTGTTGTTGTTTATTTGCCTGCATTTTGTTTCCTTTCTCATTTTTTTTTCCTTTTTGATGTGACTTTTTTGTGCAACAAGATAATTGAATAAATATGTATAGAAGAATTGCAAAAAAAAAACCGCACACACAATTGTGAAAGGAACCATATTTTTATTTCTTGTAAGCTTCTTCTTTGACTGTAAGCTGCATGTAGTAGATATTTCCCATTTCACCTGTGAAGAAAAAAAGAAATAAGAAAAAGGTAAATTCAGAGAAAACAATATAGTCTTTATATTCTTTCAGGTTCTTATCCCAACTCCCAATCACGCTAATAAACTGGGCACTCAGAAAACAGCTAGTGACACACCTGAAGTGGTGGAATCTTTCTAATGATTCTAATGCTATTAGTTTGCTCCCCAATTCCAATGTCTTCACCAGGTTTAATTAGTGTCTCCTTTATATCACTAGTTCCTCAATTATCAATTTAACCAGTTAAGACCAATTCGTTTTTACAAAAGAATATTAACTAAGGAGATATAGCAAGGACAGGGAGTAATTAAAAAAAAAAAAAAAAAACTTTCTAAAATGTAGAGCACACTTTCCTCTTTCAACTATCAGAAAACTGGGGCATGGACTCTGTCTAGTTCCTTAACCACTGGAACCCTTCTAGACCTTTTGAAGCTCACAAAATCAGGCATTTTCCAACATTTCCCTCGCCTAAGAGTAGGAAAGATCATAAACAAAGAAGAAAAGTGCCTCTATTGAGGCACTCTGTATTCATGACCATGTTTGAGCCTAGGTGAAAACAGCAAAGGTCTGATATGGTTGCTTACAATTTTGTTTTGCTTGTCCATTCATATTCATTATTTATATATTTATTATATTTTGTTTATATGTTTATTATATTTTATTTATATATTTTATTATATATTTATTAAATATTTATATATTTATTATTTCAAGGCTGGAGGGGGCAAGTGCTTCTATTTCTCTAAGTTGATTAAGGGTGGATATATTGGCAAAGATTTTCTTTTCTTTTTGGGGGGATTTTTAATATCTCCCAAAAGGGTAACTGAGATATTTTTTAAATACACAGAGAAGAACAGAAGGAAACATAGATAAGAAGGGTAGTTTTTAAATGATGTATAAAATTTATCATATATATATTTTTAAAGCAAATGGTGGAAATTGGAGATGCAGTGCTTCCTCTTTTTATATTGTGTTTTGTGTATGAAATTTTCTTTTTGTATTTTAAGTTATGAATAAAAAAGCAAAATTAAAATCTAAACCAACAAAAAAATCATAGTATATCAGAACTAAAAGGAACTTAAAATACAGGATTCAGAGCTGAAGATGGCCATAAAACTATATTATGCATAAAGTACTCCCATGCACACCTGGCCCATAATCTATAGTAATCCATGCTTAGAACACACAATGTCTGTGAACCAAGAACACAGTGTCAGAGATCTTAGAAAAGATAATTTAGTGTTTTCTGAATTTTTGTTCTGTATTGTTTTATCTCTCTCTTGCTCCTGAATAACTCAGTTAATTTTGGGTGAATTCTCTAGGCCAAATCTAGGATTTTTTCCTGAACCTTGTGCCCTTTCATCTTATTTCCCACAAGCAAACTAGAAAAAACAGTTGTCCATCTAATTATGTCTGTCATTAGTGATCACTGCTCTGTCTTAGCCATTCTTCCTATTTAAATTCTTTAATTCTCAGACAAAATAATGATGTAGTCTTGACATAATACTCAAACATTGTACTGATCAGTGACTCCCAGTCTCAGTGATCAGATGCTGGCATAATTCTGATCAGTAGCTGATGTAATCCTCAGATATTATTAGTAATGGTCAGTAATTATTATGGGAACTGATCAATCTGTTCTAGAACATAATCCTCTCGGGATCCTGTTGGCAAATTGAGGAAAAAAACATACCAGGAAGAGCTAGCTGGTCTTAAGTGTGTAATTATTGAGTTTCTCCAACTAAATGGCCATCCTATACTCATTCTACTGAACTATACCTTTGATTATGAAGGTTTACAAAGTCTAAAGGTTAAACAGAGGTTATTAAAAGAGGTTAAATTCTCCAAACAAATTGTTTGTTTATTTGAGTAGATCTTGCAGTACATACATTTTACTAACCAAATTGTGAAAAATGAATAAATCTTTCTCCTGGGGAAAAGAGAAAATCACCTCCTTATGAGACTTTGTCAAGTGACAATTAATTCTCTGTCACATTTTCCAACAAGTAGCCCCACAATTTGTTTCAAACACCCCCTTTTTGAGAATACCAACATTATTACTGCTATCATTTAATGATAGTCAATTCTAATGTTAAATTCTCATTCCTTATAAACTTATAAACTCATTCCTTATAAACTACTGAAGCATAATTTCTTCCCTCTGAATTTCCAAATTGTAGTTTTAATTTTTTTTTATAGTTGCCAGAATATTCTAGTGAGTTTTGGGGTACTGTACTCTAGAAATTTTAAATTTTTTTCCTTTGTGAATAAATAGAAGTGAGAGCTCATAATCACTCCCACCCTTTCCTTAAGAGTGCCAGATCTATTGTTTTACAGTATAACAAGAAGATGATTTTACCAACTAGAGAATGCTAAGAAAGACTTAAAACAAAAATAAAGAAACAAATGGCTGTGCACTCTGCAGTTTCTCAACTCATCTGGCACTTAAGAACCTCCTAGGAAAATTAACAGCAAGGAAGAAGTTTGTTTCTATTAGAAAGCAAAACTTTCATTTTAAGAAAATACTTTTATTTTAACTGGTTTTTTTTCCATGAATGATGTAATAGAACATTATTGTTTAAGTCAATTTTAGAAGCAAAGTCATCTAAAATGAATTGGAATAGACTGTATTATGCATTTGTAAATTCTTAAGGAACCATATTCTTAAGGAATATACTATATTATGCATTTGTAAGTTCTTAAGGAACCACTGGAAAAATTTTACCTGACCTACTTGTAAATTTTGAAGTTTCAATTTTGAGCAATGAAAAGTAAAGATTTTGCAATTAATTGATATTGTTTAAAAAAAACTTGTGCCAATCTGCAAAAGGGAGATGACAGTGGGGGTAAAAAAAATTGCTTTTGCAGACAAATTAAGATATGATTGGGAAACAAAGACATGAATGAGGTTTCAAGAAAGTAATAATGAATGGAAAGAAAGAATTGAATCAGAGTATAGATGTTTTAAAGAACTTTAATCAAAAGTTATAGTAAGAAAGAACATTAAAGGATTGGAGATTGATTTTTAATTAAAAGGTAAAGAAAAAATATAAAATCAGTGATTTTCTTTATCCAAGTGACCATATTACAAGGTCTTCATCTTTGCCAATTATCAAAATATCCTGCGTAGGTCAAAAGAAAAGCCAAGAATTAAATAAATTATTACCAAAAAAATTTTAAGCCTTGTATCTTATTTAGATAGGAAGAGAATAAGATTTCCATGCCTATAAAATTTTGAACTCTATTTAGAGAACTTGTTTCCTCCTCAGATAAAGTTAATTTTGAGATTTCTCATGTGTAAACTTTACTTCACCAATTTTGATATTATTAATGTAGTAATGTATGTGGAATCATATAGCAAGATTTAAAATTGAGTAATTTAAGACTTGGATTTGTAAACTATTATTTCACCAATTTTGATATTATTAATGTAGTAATGTATCTGGAATCATATAGCAAGATTTTAAATTGAATAATTTAAGACTTGGATTTGTAAACTATTACTTCACCAATTTTGATATTATTAATGTAGTAATGTACCTGGAATCATATAGCAAGATTTAAAATTGAGTAATTTAAGACTTGGATTTGTAAACTATTATTTCACCAATTTTGATATTATTAATGTAGTAATGTATCTGGAATCATATAGCAAGATTTAAAATTGAGTAATTTAAGACTTGGATTTGTAAATTATTATTTCACCAATTTTGATATTATTAATGTAGTAATGTAGCTGGAATCATATAGCAAGATTTAAAATTGAGTAATTTAAGACTTGGATTTGTAAACTATTATTTCACCAATTTTGATATTATTAATGTAGTAATGTAGCTGGAATCATATAGCAAGATTTAAAATTGAGTAATTTAAGACTTGGATTTGTAAACTATTATTTCACCAATTTTGATATTATTAATGTAGTAATGTAGCTGGAATCATATAGCAAGATTTTAAATTGAATAATTTAAGACTTGGATTTGTAAACTATTATTTCACCAATTTTGATATTATTAATGTAGTAATGTATCTGGAATCATATAGCAAGATTTAAAATTGAGTAATTTAAGACTTGGATTTGTAAATTATTATTTCACCAATTTTGATATTATTAATGTAGTAATGTAGCTGGAATCATATAGCAAGATTTAAAATTGAGTAATTTAAGACTTGGATTTGTAAACTATTATTTCACCAATTTTGATATTATTAATGTAGTAATGTAGCTGGAATCATATAGCAAGATTTAAAATTGAGTAATTTAAGACTTGGATTTGTAAACTATTACTTCACCAATTTTGATATTATTAATGTAGTAATGTAGCTGGAATCATATAGCAAGATTTTAAACTGAATAATTTAAGACTTGGATTTGTAAACTATTACTTCACCAATTTTGATATTATTAATGTAGTAATGTATCTGGAATCATATAGCAAGATTTTAAATTGAATAATTTAAGACTTGGATTTGTAAACTATTATTTCACCAATTTTGATATTATTAATGTAGTAATGTATCTGGAATCATATAGCAAGATTTAAAATTGAGTAATTTAAGACTTGGATTTGTAAATTATTATTTCACCAATTTTGATATTATTAATGTAGTAATGTAGCTGGAATCATATAGCAAGATTTAAAATTGAGTAATTTAAGACTTGGATTTGTATTGGGTTTTGATAAATTAATTAAATACGGAAGATCATTATTCACAGCATGACTGATTGGATGCCATCTTTGTAGCTATAAAAGCAATTCAATTTTAATTAATCTATACCGGTATCTGAATGCAACCAGGAAAAAAAATGCCAAAACTGATAGATAAAATTATTATTCTCCCAGAGATGGAAGCCTGGTGTCATCATCCACTTTAAAGAATATGGCTATAGTCTCTCCTTCTAGCCCCCCCCCCACCTCCCATTGCAGTTTTGAGCCAGTCCCACTTCTGGGAGGCCCTGATCTTACTGGGTCACAGAGGCTCAAGGCCTCAAGGTAATGATGACCAGCTGACCAGGCCCCTGAGGCCTATTGGTAATCAAAGAACTATAAAAATACACATGCAAAATTACTATATATTTTAACACTTGTAAAACAATTCCAAAAGAGTTTTATCTACCCATCCTAGAGATTTTTCAATACAAAACAACACATTTCTCCTATCACCAATGAACATAAAAAATAATAGAGCCCTGGTTCAGTAAGTAGGGCACAGAGACAGCACATGTAGGACAACAGCCAGAGACATTTCAAGAAGGGATGGCTAACCAGCCTTCCTATCATATCCAGATAGTCCACCACAAATCAGGTAGCCAAACAAACTCACTCCCTTAAAACCACATCTTTGACACTATCAATCAAATTTCTTGGTCACTGAGTTTTAACACAGATCCGGAGTGGGCTACACTCGGGGGTGGCTTCTAAGAACCCAAAATACAATTTGGACAAAGGTTTCTATGTCTGGGACAAACACTCCTAACAATCCTGAGAGAAAAGAAAAGATGCTTCCTCACTGAGAATTTAAAGGAACAAACAGCAGTTCTAGGTCAAAACAAACACACTATAAGAAGAGTGCACTACAACAAGAGAACTATATGGATCCGCACATATATTTTATCTAAGATATACTTTAACATGTTTAGCATGAGACTGCTTTCCATCTAAGGGAGGGGGTGGGGGAAGGGAAGGGAAAAGTTGGAACAGAAGTTTCTGCAAGGGATAATGTTGTAAAAAATTACCCACGCATATGTTTTGTCAATAAAAAGCTATAATTAAAAAAAAAAATAAGAATAGTGCACTAAGGGCAAGTCAAGGGTTGAGAAACAACCACAGGTTCCAAGAGGTGCAAAGGTAAAGAATAAAGAGGCCCAAACACTTACCCGACTCTTTTCTTGTATTCAGCAGAAGACTCCTGGTAGTCGGTGGAAGCACAAAACAGCCGGGAAGGATCCAGAGCCAAATACTGCAGGAAATCTTGCAAGTGCTTCTGCAGAACATAGAGGCTACTCTCGCTGAGGGGGGTGCAGGCCAGCATCGGGCCCATCTGCGGGAAGAGGCGCAACAGGTGGGCACCCCCGTAGATCTGGGACAACAGCAAGTTGGGATAGCTGCTCATGAGGTCGGCGTATTGGGGTTTTTCAAAATCGAAGAGTAGTTGGTTTACCAGCACCAGATCGAAATAATTTTGGAGGCCAGCCATCAATTCCTTGATGGTATGCTTCTTGCTGGAAGAGCCATAATTTTGCTGGAAGACAACATAGTCCCCCAAAATGGAAGCTACGCTCTTTTTGGCGGGAAGAGTGAAGAGCTTTTTCTCGAGGGTCACCAGCAGCCAATCTTCCACCAGAAGAGGTTTCAGGGCTCTGGGGAGTTGAATTTGGACTTCCTCCAATCTGCTCAGATACTTCTCTTCCGGATCTGCAACCTTGGCTCCCTGGCGCCCACGCTTCGGCTCCCGCCCTCTTTTGCGCTTGCGGGGCCACTGCATCACTGTACCCCACCAGGTGCTGTCATCTTTGACCGGAGTGCCCTTGTCACTGCCCTCAGTGGAGGTGCCGGGGCAATCTTCCAACTGCTCTTTCTTGGCAGCCGTTTGGAGGGCCACATCGCTATCCTGCACGTGGGTAACAGAATAGCGAAACACGCAGCCCTCGGAGACCCATTCATACTTCCAATCTTCCACTACGTAGACCGACAGGGGCCCCGATTCCAGGCCGCTGCTGCTGGGGGCCTCACGGCCACCGCTCCCACTGGGTATCCAAAGGGGCATGGCGACTTCCAAGCTGCTGCATTTGCTGGTGCTGCTAGTGGTGCTGTCGCTACCGCTACCGCTGCCGCTGCCGCTGCTGCTAGTGCCGGTGCCGGTACCTGTGCCGGTGCCGGTACCGGTGCTGCTGCTGCTAGTGCCGGTGCCGGTGCCAGTGGTGCTGCAGCTGCTAGTGCCGGTGACGGTGCTGCTGCTGCTAGTGCCAGTGCCCGTGCCCGTGCCAGTGCTGCTGCTGCTGGTGCCTGTGCCGGTGCCGGTGCCGGTGCCGGTGCTGATACTGCTGCTGCTAGTGCCGGTGCCTGTGCCGGTGCCGGTGCTGGTGCTGGTGCCGGTGCCAGTGCCGGTGCTGGTGCTGGTGCCGGTGCCAGTGCTGGTGCTGGTGACAGTGCTGCTGCTGCTAGTGCCGGTGCCGGTGCTGGTGCTGGTGCCCGTGCCGGTGCTGGTGCCTGTGCCAGTGTCGGTGCCTGTGTCGGTGCTGCTGCTGCTAGTGGCGATGCCGGTGCTGGTGCTGGTGCCGGTGCCAGTGTCGGTGCCTGTGTCGGTGCCTGTGTCGGTGACGCTGCTGCTAGTGCCGGTGCCGGTGGTGGTGCTGGTGCCGGTGCCTGTGTCGGTGCCTGTGACGGTGCCGGTGCCAGCGTCAGTGCCGGTGCCTGTGCCGGTGCCTGTGCCGGTGCCTATGCCGGTGCTGGTGCTGCTAGTGCAGGTGCCGCTGCTGCCAACCCCGCCGCTGTCTTCATAGCCGATGCTTTCTTTGCTGTGGTCGCCATCATTACTGCTGGTGGTGGTGCTGCTGCTGCTGGTGCTGCTGCAGCAACTATGGCAGCAGCAGCTACTGCCAGTGCTGCTGCTACTGCTACTGCTACCGAGGCGGCGTCGACGGCGGCTCGGACTGCTACTACTCGAACTGCTACTGGGGCTTCTGGGCTTAGCTATCAGGTCACTCGAGGTCGACTCAGGCTCTGGGGCCGGCGGGGCGTCTGGGGGGGGCGCATCAGGATTGGCCACTCCACCCTTCGGGGCCTGGTCCTTCTCTCTGCGTCTTGGGTAACGTACCAGGTATCTAACTTGCCTGTTCCTTACGGTAACCTGGACGCACTGGCCCTTACGTATCTTGGGCCCACGGAATATCAGCACTGGCTCCCCCTCCAGCGCGGCAGGCAGGTCCTTGACCAGCTTACCTTGGGGTTTGGAATAGGCCATTGGTCAGCGAGCGGAATCCGGGCACCTCCTTCACTGTGAACCGTCTGGAGCACGTGGCGGCTACCGGTGGACTGGATACAGGCCGCACCGGCTCCTGCCTTCTCTAGGCCGGGACTGAAGCACGGGCGTCTCCCCCGTCCTCTGCTCTCTGACCGGAACGCGGGAATCACCCAGGGATAGTGGGAGAGTTCCTGGCCAGTGGCCTGGCTTCAGGCTGGACAGATTAACACGAGCCAGCTAGGAGCTCCCGGAAGGGCTGCTGCCTCTCTCGCGCTCCCCAGCAATGTGACCGGGTCTGCCCGCGCCAAGCTACGTTTAGCCCCGGCTGTTATGGAACAATGTAACAAAAGATGCCACCTAACTGGGCGCGGCTGGCGCAGGCGCTGTAGGGATAAAAAGCAGGAAGAGGCTGAGTTGTGATTGCAGCTTCAGCTAACTTGAAGTGGACAAAGTCTGGATCTAAATTCAATTGTCAGCCCCAGCACTTTTCTGTCCCTCCCTGAGCCTCAGTTTCCCCGTCTGTAAAATGTAGGGGAGGCGGTAACAATAATGTTCTAACTCCCGGCCAATCGAACTTTTCAAACACACAGGCCTAAACTTGTGCTTGGGTTTAAGGCCAGCTTAAAAAGGCTGGGCACTATATGAAGCCCATAAATGACACCAGCGTTTGTGTATGTGGTGGAGGGGCAAGGCAAAGTCCCGTAAAATAGTTATTTTCTTAACACTTTATAGTCCCAAGACACATTTCAAATATTTTCCAGTTAGTATGCAAATAGCTGAAGACATTTTAAAGGCAGAGACAGAGCTTATTTCACGAAGGTAGAATAGAAAGCAATATATTTCTCTCAATCAAAAGTCAGTAAAATGATCAAGTTTCTTTTTGGTTATATATCTCTGGGTCTGGTCAATATTTCATCACATTTTTATTTTAGGATTCGGTATGGTAAAGTTATGCTGAGATTGTGACTTTGGAAACACAAGTCTCAGAACATTTGGTATCACGGTTGTATATTTGGTTTTTGTTTGTTTGTTTTTATAAATGTTTTGGGGGTTTTTGTTTTTCACATACAGTTTTTGCCAAAAAAAAAAAATCATTAGAAATTCATTAGCAATAGAATTCTATGGGGAAATAATGCTATCTAGGTAAATAGAACTTATGGCATCAGTTGCCATGGCTAGCTTTCCCTACGACCTACCTGCCTGACAGAAAGTGCAAATTTTTACCCAGGATAATTACTTTGAATGGTTCTTATACTGGTTTTTTTTAATGTTTTTTGTTCATTGTTTTAAATGTTTAAAGATTATTTTGGAAATATCAGCACTGTGGATAATTTTTTTTCCAAAAGCAACAATTTATTCACATAATTATCTAAAAGTTTACAGAGTTCAAACTGTACTGTGCTTTATCTGGTATAGTTATTTTATTATTCAGGGTTTAAATCTGCAGAGAGGAGACATTTCTCTCTTTAAGGCAGGATAAAAAATTTTAAAATAAACATTTTAATTCTGTAAAGTTTTAAAATAAACATTTAATTCTATAAAGTTAAAAAAAAAAAAGCTGAGGGGTAAATTGGATCATCTAAGGGTCCTTCACATTCTTAGTCTCCAACTTTTGATCCAAGATTGGTAGGTCTCTGGAGGTAGGTAAAGTAAAAGAAATGACTTGTATTTGGAGCCAAAGGGCCAGGGTTCAAATGTGTCATGATATTTTCCAGCCAGAAGTCCTTGGGCAAGTCTCTTTTTGTTTCTGAATCTGTTGGGTATTCTTTAAAATGAGAGGCTTAGATTGGATGGTCCCTAAAATCTCTTCCAGTTTTCACATTCTATAATCCTGAAGCCCCTTTGACACTCGTATTCTGTCTTATTCTGGGTCCTTCCATTTGCACATCTCTATAAGAGGACAAATCAAGACTTCTTAAACTTTTTCTACTTGTGGGCCCTTTTTGACCAAGAAATTTTTATGTGGCCCCAGATATAATATATAAATATATTATATATATATAATTATATTATTATATAATTATATAATATGTAATTTTTATATTTATAATATATTATTATATTTATAATATAATATATAAATTCTATATTATATAATTATATAATATATAATAAAATATAATATAATATGATTTTAATATGATATAATATATACAGGTCAAACATATACTCATAATAAATCATAATTTCACAACCTCCAGTGGTAGATACCAGTGTGGGGTAATGACCTAGTTTAAAAAGCTAGGTGATAGGAACAACTGTTTGCAATAAAAAAGATCTAATGTCATAAAGATTTTGCTCCTTCCTAGCTGTGCAACTAATAGGCAAGGCATTCTCTCTCTGAGTGTCCTTTCCTCCCCTGTTTAAAAAAAAAATGCAATGATTATCTTAAGACTCTTCCAACTCTCAATCTTATGTATCTTGCAAATCATCATAGGAAGATAACACTATCCTGGAAGGGAGAACCAATGTTCAACAACCAGCTCTCTAGAAAAATAAAGATAAGCAAGATACTTTTCAACTTAATCTGCTTTATTAACTGTTGGGGTTTCGGCCCAACTGCAGAGGGAAGTAGGCCTTATAGGACCAGCAATGCCCATTCACCTGAGTAGCAAAGACCGTGAGCAATGAGGGGCAAGAGCCAGGATGGTGTGGGACTCTATTACAAAGACTGCAGATCCTTTTATCTTCTCAGTATATGCCTCTAGTTCCTATAGCTTAACATGAGCACATCCTAACCTATAGCAGATCCATGATTCCCTACAGGAAGCTACACATAAATACAAAGTGAGCATTTCTTTCCTAACAAGGTATATGGTCATTGTTCTCCCCTCCAAGGTCCGGCACCCCTCTCTTGGGAACTCCCTTGCTCCTCGGATGGGAACCCTTTCTCCTAAGGCCATCTTGTTCACCCTTACAAGACTACCCTCAGATAAAGAAAGAAGAAAAGGATGGGAGAGAAGATAAGGTTAAGTAATAGCAAGGCAAGTTAAGGATCAGGAGGAGAATTTATTAGGGAAAAAAAGTAGGATGAGTTAGTAGGATGATGTTAGACAAAGTCAAATTTAAAGACTCACTTAAGAGCAAAAGCTACATTATATGACATATTATTTTATATATAATATTATTATATATAATTATATATATATACATAATATATATAATTATATATAATATTATTTTAAATGCATGTATACATATGGGTAAATGAGTATGTGTATATATGTGTGTATATGTGAACATGTGGATATATGTGTGTATATAGATAGATGTATATATGTGTGTACATAGATATCTGTGCTTACCTATAGACTGCTTGAGGGAGGTGGAAGAAATGAAAGGGGAAAAAAGAATATAGAAAAAAAATATATACAGCATAGAACAAAAGAATAACTTACAAGGAGGCAAAGAAAGATGGAAACTCATGAATATAATTTCTTCTGTTATTATATATGCTTTCTTGAAATGGAAATTTATTTTTATATAGTTTGAATCCTCCCTGGAGACATGACAATGTTTTGTTTTGGTTTATTTTGTTTTCCATTTCTTTCTTTCTTTTTCTAATGTATTTAGTTCAATAAAAATAAATAAATAAGAGAATAACAAACAAACAAACAAACAAACAAAAACAAAAACAAAAACAAAAACAAAAAAAAAAAACAAGACTACCTGAGCCGGCCTGTGGGATATCCAAGGCTGGTTGGGGGTTAGCAAGTCCTCTTACAATTAACATTTACATTCTCACTTTCTTTTGTCTAGATAATCAAGAAAACAACAAATCAAGACTGGTTTGTAGTGTTTGCTAAAGGTGAAATTCTCTGAGTCTCACAGAGTCCTTCCCAGAACCTATGGGAAGGGTCCAAAAGAATCTTGACACACTACAAAATGAGGCTGAGTCAAATAAGAGAAAAATGGAATCGATTCAGGTCTTAGGACCTAAGGCATTACCATATGGTAATGATAATTGTTGTGCTACCCGGAGCCCCCTGACAGTAGCTGCTGGAGATCCAACCCAGACTTGCCGAATGTGTGAGAGGATGATAGGAGGACACTGAGAGGCAGTTCCCTCTGCCTCCAATTTATCTCATTCCCAGTCCACAACACCTATGTCAGCAAAGGCTGCCCCGAAGCTCCTTCAGATGCTGTGATCCACAGCTTTGGAGGCTCTCGGAGAACTGACCCTTAACAGATAATCAACGGAGAGAAGGCACTACAGAAGGGGGGATTTTAGCTTGTTAACTGAATTTTGCTGTCTTGGTCTGTGGATAGCTAGTGAGATCAAGTAGCGGTTTAATTAATCATTTTCAGAGTGAGGAATACAGTTTACAAACTGAAAGTTCTCCTGGACAGGAGACCATCTCCTGTGGCAGAAAAGGTCCAGAATTTATACTCAAATCACAAATGGGAAGGGGGAAGAAAGGTGGATTACAACACAAGCAGTTTCAGGGCCTGAGTACTTTCCCATGGCAAGTCCATGAATCCAGGATAATATGGGTGTTCTCCAGTCCTGCGGGAACAGTTTGTAGATATTGTTTCAAATCGTGGGGGTCATTACTTGGGGGAGTCAGACAGGACAGAATTCTGTGACAGGAACAGGTTCTACAATCTTTTGATTCACTTCATTTAACATTTGCAGGACAGCATGGTCAAAGATTGATTATTTTAAGTTGCATTCTAAGATTCTGACTCCCAGGCCAGAAGAGGCAGCCCTAAGAAATTTGTTAGTATGTTCATTACACACATCATCTAGGTAATGATGAAAATCATAATAATCTTTCATTATGCTGAAACTTCAGTGAAATCAAGAGGCAAAAATAGGGAGGGAACACTTCCCAGGCATGGGGAATAGTCAGTTAAAATGGCCAGAATGAAGGAAAAAAGTCTATTGTTTGAGGGACAGCCAGGAGGCCAGTGTTACAGGATCAGAGTGACTGGGTAAGTGGAGGAGGGCAGAGGGACTGGAAAAGTAGGGGGAGGAAGGTCATGAAGGACTCTGAACACAAAACAGAGGATTTTATGTTTGATCCCAGAGACGATAGGAAGCCAGGGGGGTTTAGTGAATAGGGGAATGACATGGCTCACCTGGTGCTTTAGGAAGATCATTTTGACTTCCTAAGTCCTGAGTCCATCCTGAGTAGAGGATGGACTACAGTGGGGAGAAATTTCAGCTGAGAGAGTGGGGGGGAGCTGTAGACAAATTTGTGTGAGATGTAGAAGACCCTCACCCAAAATGACTAAAGAAACAAATATGCCATCAATTAAGATCTTGTAAGAGCAGTTTGTCCCTTTAAATCACAGTTTGCTTTCTTTAGCCAAAGGAACCATGCAGCTGCAGACCTTTTCCACTGCTGCTGTGCCCCCACAAAAACACATCCCATCTCTCAGCCTTCTCTCTGTGACTACTCTTTCCAACCAGTTCCTTCTTTTCCCCACTGATCTTAAATCACCTTCATTCTCCTGTCCCATCTCTCTGTCTCTCTCCTCCCAATGTCTACTTGCTCAAACCTTCTCCGACATACTTTAATTAAACTCCCAAACCAAAAACTCTTCTGATTAGATACTCTATTTAAACTATTCATTGCTTTTGTAAATTCATCTTTCTTTTCCCTTTTCTTTAAATCGCCTTTTTAACTTTAAACTTCAAGATTCACAATTAACTTTGAACCAAATTTCATAAAACTTATGATAGAGTCTACAAATTACCCAATACTTTTAAAAAGCAACATACCATTTAAGTAGGAAGATACAAGCATGACCCCCCCCCAAGGTAAGCTCACTGGCATCTTGTTTGATAACCTATATTTTTAATTTGAAGTCCAATCAAATAATAAAGCAAAAAAAAAGTTTTTCTCTTCAGTTGTAAAGGCCACAATATTCAAAGGTTTTATACTCAAAATAAATCTAACATGTACAAGGCAACAGTAAAATTATTTCCCCCAATTTCAAAATTGGGTGGTACCTCTTAAAAATATAGTAAGTTCCCCAAACTCTTAATCAAATGTTGCAGACAATTCCCAAGTTTAGCCTTCTTAAACGTTCTATTCTCTCATTCCATGAAAACAAACTTGCTAATAATGATTTGTCTTTCTTCTCCTGGGACAAAATTTGTTTTCTTAGAAGTATGCCTAGTTTTCTCACAGATCCAACAGGTCAGAGAGCCCCCATGTTCAGCTATTTACCCCTCTTATTCTATTTTTATTCCTCCTGTAAGGGATGTAGAAGACCCTTACCCAAAATGACTACTCAGAGACCACTCAATAGAAAGCAGAAAAGTTGTTTACTAAAACCTCCAGAGGATGAGCTATCCCATCACTAGATAAGAAAGAGAAAGCTCTCAGTAGGAGGGCTAAAGAAGTAGTAAAGACTCACAGCTTTTATACAAGAGAAAAATACATCACAAGTCAGAGAGCATTGAGAAGGGGAGGGGGAGGCATCTCATTGGTTGTTGTCTTAGGAGAGATTGGAATGGAAGGTTTCTGTTGACCCCAAATCTCCTGATTTCTAGGAAACAGAAAATCAGGCCTTCAGGCTTCAGATATAGCTGGCCAAGGCTCATGGGGCTGCACATATTATTCAGGTCATAGGAGAAACACAGAAATAATGAAAATAAAATACAGAAAAAGAATTTACTCATTCCTGTAAGTTCTTTACCTTATCTCTCGATTCCATACAAACTGAATATTTGTGTGTATATGTATATATGTATAAACATACATATGCATATATATACATAAATGCATCTACATATATATTATATATATTGTCTTTAAGGACAATATAGTTACCTTTTTAAACCAATTCTCTATTTTTACAGTTAGTTTATCTGAGATGATAATTTCCACACTTGGTTTTTTGAGTTCACCTAATGAATAAAAGTTCTGTTCAAACCCCTTATTTAATTCTGCATGAATCTTTATGCTTCTTTCGTGAGTATAGCATACAGTTGGATTTGGATTCAGCTCTAACCCATTTTTTTTTTTTTTAATGAGGCTGGGGTTAAGTGACTTGCCCAGAGTCAGATAGTTAGGAAGTGTTAAGTGTCTGAGACCAGATTTGAACTCGGGTCCTCCTGAATTCAGGGCTGGTGCTCTATCCACTGCGCCCCCTAGCTGCCCCTCTCATCCAATCTTGTGGGTCTATCTCATTCATGTTAACAGGATTATTAACTGTATATTTCCCTCAATCCTATACTTCTATACATTCTCCCCCGCTCTTGAGAAAAAAAGCTGATGATGAGAAAGGTATCGGCTCCAAAAATAATCATTTATATTTGATGCAATCAGGTTCTGTTCCAATATTCTTTTTTTCTTATCCTTATCCTGTCCTCCATCAGAGGGAAGGCTTGTGACTTCACAAACTCTTCCTGCTGTATGTGAATAGATTCTCTCCCCCAATAAGGTCTGTAAATTCACTCATGGAATGAGGACTCAGGCTGGTGAGGTTGGTGACCTTTTAACTCAAATTTATTCAATTTCTCTTAGTCTATTGAATAACCTGTTCTCCTGGCAATTAGGAAACTTGAGTCCAATGGACTTTTAAGATTCTAGTTTCTGTTTATCTTTTGTGTGGCAAGAATGAAGGTACTGTGGTGCTACTTGGCCCATAAGACCTTCTGGGCCATTGGACGGATCACAATTAGGATAAGTTAGGTTAAGATCTTCCACTTCTGAAGTACAAAGCTGGGGAAAAAATCTTTACAGCCTTATTTCTAAAATTTGTAAAGAACTGTGTCAAATTTATAAGTCATTCCCCAATTGATAAATGATCAAAGGACATGAACAATTTTCAGATGATGAAATTAAAGCCATTTATAGTTATATGAAAACATGCTCTAGATAGCTATGGATTAAAGAAATGCAAATTAAAACAACTCTGAGGTACCACCTCACACCCCTCAGATTGGCTAAGATGACAGGAAAAGATAATGATAAATGTTGGAAGGGATGTGGGAAAACTGGTATACTAATGCATTGTTGGTGGACTTGTGAAACAATCCAACCATTCTGGAGGGCAATCTAGAATTATGTTCAAAGGGCCATCAAACTGAGAATGCCCTTTTTTATTAATAGTTTTTATTCAGAAGATATATGCATGGGTAATTTTACAACATTGACAATTGCCAAACCTTTTGTTCTAATTTTTCCCCTCCTTCCCCCCCTCCCAGATGGCAGGTTGACCAATACATGTTAAATATGATAGAGTATAAATTAAATACAATATATGTCTACATGTCCAAATAGTTGTTTTGCTGTACAGAAAGAATCAGACTTTGAAACAGTGTACAATTATCCTGTCAAGGAAGTCCAAAATGCAGGCGGACAAAAACAGAGGGATTGGGAATTCTATGTGGTGGTTCATAGTCATCTCCCAGAGTTCTTTCGTTGGGTGTAGCTGGTTCAGTTCATTACTGCTCTATTGGAACTGATCTGGTTCATTTCATTGTTGAAAATGGCCACATCCATCAGAATTGATCATCATATAGTATTGTTGTTGAAGTATATAATGATCTTCTGGTCCTGCTCATTTCACTCAGCATCAGTTCATAAATCATCCTGTTGGTCATTTCTTATAGAACAATAATATTCCGTAACCTTCATATACCACAATTTATTCAGCCATTCTCCAATTGATGGACATCCATTCATCTTCCATTTTCTAGCCACTACAAAAAGAGCTGCCACAAACATTTTGGTACATACAGGTCCCTTTCCACTTCTTTAAAATCTCTTTGGGCTATAAGCCCAGTAGTAACACTGCTGGGTCAAAGGGTATGCACAGTTTGACCACTTTTTGAGCATAGTTCCAAATTGCTTGAGCATGCCCTTTGATCCAGCAGTGCCATTACTGAGTCTATATCCCAAGGAAATCATAAAGGAGGGAAAAGGACCCACATATGCAAAAATGTTTGTAGCAGCTTTTTTGTGGTAGCAAAGAATTAAAAAAGGAGTGGTTGCCTATCAATTGGGGAATGGTGAACAAGCTGTGGTATATGAAGATAATGAAATATTATTGTTCTACAAAAAAATGATGGACAAGCTGATTATAGAAAGACCTGGAAAGATTTACATGAACTGATCCTGAGCGAAATAAGCAAAACCAGGAATACACTGTTCACAATAACAGCAAGTATGTGCCATAATCAACTATAGAAGGCTTGATTCTTGTCAGTGGTTCGGTGATCCAAAGCAATCCCAACAGACTTTGGACAGAAAATGCCCTCTGTAATCAGAAAAAGATCTAAGGAGACTAAATGTAAATTAACACATGCTAGGTTCACTTCTTTTTTCTGGTTTTTTTTTTTCTCCTATGTTTTTTCCCTTTTGCTCTGATTTTTCTCTCCCAACAGGATTTATAAAGCAATGTCTATTGAAATAAAGTTACTACAACACTAAAAAGAAAAGAAAAGAAAAGAAAAGAAAAGAAAAGAAAAGAAAAGAAAAGAAAAGAAAAGGAAAGAAAAGAAAAGAAAAGAAAAGAAAAGAAAAGAAAAGAAAAGAAAAGAAAAGAAAAGAAAAGAAAAGAAAAGAAAAGAAAAGAAAAGAAAAGAAAAGAAAAGAAAAGAAAAGGAAAGGAAAGAAAAGAAAAGAAAAGAAAAGAAAAGAAAAGAAAAGAAAAAGAAAAAAATTAGAGAAAAAATGAGGTTATTTATAATGGGTCCTTATGACTGAATAAAGCTGATTATTGGTTCTGCTTTAAAAAAAGATTAGGGGCAACTAGATGACACAGTGGATAGAGCACTGGCCTTGAAGTCAGGAGGACCCGAGTTATTGCTTATAGAAACTATGCATGGAAACTATGGTTATGAGGTTAGGCCTAATGATTTTGAGATCACCGTGACAGTCTCCTCTTAAGGGAGGATGTAAGCTTTTAGAACATAGAAAATATGGGAAAATACTAGCAAAAACTTTTTTTAAGTTAGTACAATTGTGTCCTCTAAATAATATTGTATCTACTACTAGCTAATTTTCCTCCTTTACATGCAACCCAAAAAATTATATTATATTATATTATATTATATTATATTATATTATATTATATTATATTATATTATATTATATTATATTATATTATATTATAAAAGCTTGAAAGAGCCTCAAGAGGCACCTCAGTTCGGCCCCATCAGTTTACAAATGAGGAAACAGAAGCTTAGAAAGGTTAAGTTGTTTGCCAGGGTCACATAGATACTAAGCACCAAAGGCATCATTCAAACCCACAGCAGTCATTTCCACAATACAATCCTGCGTCCTGAAGTGAATTTTGCTCCCCAACTGTGATTATCTCAGGGGACATCAGAATTTAGTTTCTGAATCTACACAAAGTAAGAACACAAAAGAACTTTCGTTGCCGTATGAGCAATCACACTAATAAAATATCAAATATGGGGAAAGTTTTATTTTTACTTAATGCAAAATATACAAAGGATGGCTAAACACAAAAGCAGGTGCCTTAATTTATGCCTGTTTGATTGGATGAGTCCATAATGAGACAAGATGATGCTTCTCTCTCCAGGAGCCTCCTGCCCAAAAATTACCCAGGGGCTGAGGTCTCCCCACCCATAAGAAAAATTTTGGGATGAGCTGCTAGGATCCACTTTCCCAAGGACTTAGACATCCAAACTGAAAGTACTCATCCTTCCCCCTCCCAAATAATCCTTGCACTCCCTGTTTTACAAGGCTGTAGGAAAAAAATCCCTTTGAAATATAAAAGGCCCTTTTCAATATAAAATCACTTGCTTGACCTTTAAAACCCTTTATAATTTGATGTCCTCCTCATTTTCCATGTCTTATGCTTTATTCTCCTTAATATATTATAGGATCCAGTGACATTGGCCCCTGTATTTGTTCCTCACTGATCCATCTCCAGACAATGGGCATATTTATTGGCTTTCCCACATACCCAGAGGTTTCTTCATTGTTTTCTGTTTTGTAGCTTCCTTTAAGGCTCAGCCAAAATCTCACTTTCTGCAAGAAACTTTTTAAGGTCCTTCTTAATCTTTGGGTCTTCTCTCTGAGACTGTGTACAATTTTTCTTCCATGTCTCATTTGCATATAATTTTTTAAAAATTAGGGTGACTTGGTGGTATAGCAGAGAGAGGGCCAGGCCTAGAATCAGGGAGACTCATTTTCTTGAGTCCTCTGAAGTCAGGAGGGCCTGCATTCAAATCCAGCCTCAGATTGATTGCCTCAAAAAAAAAAAAAGCCTACAGTTACAAGTTTTATCACTCTCCTTTAAGTCTCCTTTAAGTCTCAATGTGAGCAAAATCATTCATGGGAGTAATTCTGAAGCACCCAGGCGAGAGAAAAACAGGGCAGCCAAAATAATGAAAATTTAAGAGTGTTTATTGCTAGCTAGTGACTGAACCCCACCAGAATAGGGGAGCCAGAGAAGGAGTGGTCTCAAGGCCACATATTTATAGAAAGGAAGAGGCATCAAAATGTTTCTTGATTTGTCATAATAAAAGAATTTCTATTTCTAAACTGGAGACAAAAGTTATCAGTCTAAGGGGGTCATTCCCAGACAGCAATAGGCAGGATTTCTTTATCAAGTTGTCAAGGTCTTAGGTCTTTCAGGACAGCGCATCTGGGGGTGTAAAAATATCATCTGCATTAGGGCCTGAAGAACTAGTAATAAACTTCTAACCACAAAGATTCAAGATTATGTTTCTCATGGTCCCGTTTGTGGTGCTTTTCCACTTCAGTTCATTGATAGGATGCTAACCAAGAAGGGAATGTAGATACTTTTCTGGAAAGAAAGAAAAGAGGAAGGAAGGAAGGAAGGAAGGAAGGAAGGAAGGAAGGAAGGAAGGAAGGAAGGAAGGGAAAAGGAAGGAAGAAAACGAGAGAGAAATTAAGGAAGAGGAAGAAAGGAAGGAAGGGATGAAGGAAGGAACAAGGAAGGAAAGGAGGAAGAAAGGAAGGAAGGAAGGAAGGAAGGAAGGAAGGAAGGAAGGAAGGAAGGAAGGAAGGAAGGAAGGAAGGAAGGAAGGAAGGAAGGAAGGAAGGAAAGAGGGAGGAAAGGGAAGAAAAGAGGAAAGGAAGGAGAAAGGGAAGGAGGGAAGAAATGAAAGGAGAGAGGGAGAGACTGAGGGATGGAAGAAGAAAGGGAGGGAGGAAGGAAGAAAGGAAAGAATGAAGAAAGGAAAAAAGGAAGAAAAATGAGGGAAGGAGGGAGGAAAAGAGGAAGGTAAAAAGGAAGGCAGAAAAAAGAAAGGAACAAAGGAAGGAAGGAAGAGAAGAAGGAAGGTAAAAAGAAAGGAAGAAAGGAGGGAGGTTGAAGGAGGAAGAGATAAAGGGAGGAAAGAAAAAAGTAAGGAAGAAAGGAAGGATGGAAGGAAGGAAAGTGGGAGGGAAGGAGTAGTAAGGAAAGAAAGAAGGAAGGAAGGAAAGAGGAAAAAGGGGAAAGAGGAAGTAAGAAAAGAAGGAAGGAAAGAATGAAGGAAAGATAAGGGAAAGGAAGGAAAGAAGGAAGGGAGCAAAAAGGAAGAAGAGAGGGGAGGAAGGAGAGAGGGAAGAAAGGAAAGAGGGGAAGAAAGGAAATGAGGGAGGGAGAGAGAAGGGAAGAAGGAAGAAAGGAAGGAATGAAGGAAGGAAAGAAGAAAGGAAAAAGGAAGGGAGGGAGAGAGAAAGGAAGGAAGGGAGGGAGGGAATAAGGAAGGAAGGAGCAAAGGAAGGAATAATGTGAGGGAGGAAGAGAAGGAAAAAGAGAGGGAAGAAGGAAAGATGGAAGGAAGGGGAAAAGCAGGAAGGGAATGAAGGAATGAGGGAGAGAAGTAAAGAGGGAAGGAAAGAAGAGAAAGAAGGAAAGGAGGGAGGGAGAAACAGAAGCAGAGAGTGAGGGATGGAGGAAGGAAATAAGAAAGGAAAGAAGGAGGAAGAGAGGGGAGGAAAATGAACCAAGCACTTATTAAGCATCTACTAAGTACTTTACAAATATGATCACATTTAAGCCTCACAAGAACCCTGTGAGGTAGATGCTATTATTATCCTCATTGTGCAAGTGAGGAAACTGAGGCAGATAAAGGTTAAATGACTTGTCCAGGGTCAAACAGCTAGTAAGTATCAGAAATCACTTTGAGTTTCATGGTTTCCTGTCTTAAACCCTAGCTCACTATTCCATGCACCACCTGGTGGCCTCAAGATAGCTTGCACTGCTTTTTATTTTTTAAGCAACACTGCCACCTCGTGGCCACCAGGCTTTTGTCCTTTGGCTAAATTATGCTAGCAACCAATATATTCTGATTCCAACTAATCAACAAGTATTTTGAGCACGCACTGCACTCCAAGCCATCTTCTAGGAAGGACAAGAATTATAAGAAGAAAAACAGCTATTTTTTAAAATATTTTTTCATTTTTATCACCCTTTAATGTTTGCAAAGCATTTTAAGCATGTGAACTCATTTAATCCTCCCAGCTCGGAGTTAGGTCCTGCTATCATATCCATTTTGTGTGTGAGGAAACAGACACAGAGAGGTTAAGCGACTTGTCCAGGGTTACACAGCTAGTGTCTGACACTGAGTTTGATCTCACATCTTCTTGACTCCAGAGTGAGTGTTCCATCTCCTGAGCCACTGGAATGCTTAATAACTGCTGGTTGACTGACTTGGCAGGATGGGTGGGATGACTGCAATATTGCTTGGGTAGGAAATTATGGCTGCTCCCCAAGGAACACAAGGAATTCTGGGTCAGGAGGTCAACAGTATGGCAGATTAGATGCTTTCTTTCCACCCCATTCACTTGTAAAATCTCTAGAAAAGAGCAATTATGTGTCACATATAGAAGAATCAGTCATGTAAGGAGAAATGAGGAGGGGGACTGGAAGCATGCTCCCTTCTGCCTGGGAATGGGACGCCCTAGGGACCCCTGAGGTTGCTGAGACTGAGCCATGTGTACTCCCCCACACTGAAAAAGTGGGAGGTCCTGATTCAGCCTGAAAAGAAGGGGGGCCAGGGGAATAACGGGCAGGGGGCCTACATGCTGACTCCATGTCCCAAACGGCACATCCCAGTGAATGAGTGGAACTTCCAGGACACTTGGGGAGGGGAGAAGGGGAGGGCACTGTGGGTACCCCCGAAATCACACTGATCCGTGAAATCAGGCCTCTTCTGGCCACATCAAAGGTCAGCCCTGGGACCCGCTTCCCTGATTCCTCAGTCAGGGCCCCTCCGATGACAAAACCCGGAGTTTTTCGAGCAATGCTTTTTTTCAAACAGCCGCCTCTGGCCCCCCCCAGCCCCGTGGCAGGAATGAGGCCATGGACAGGACCCAGCTGGGAATCCTGCAGGGGGCTGTGGGCCCTGCCTTGTGGTTTTTCTCCTGGGGGGGAAGGGGGCTGTGGGCCTTGTCTTGTGTCTTTTGACCCATGGGGTCTGTGGGGCCTGCCTAGTGTCTTTTCTCCCATGGAGGGTCCTGTGTGTCCTGCTTGTTTTTTTTGCCCTATGTGTGGTGGAAGGGGATATGGGTCCTGCCTTGTGTTTTTGACCCATGGGGGGGGGGGGGAACATAGCCCCTGCCTTGTGTTTTTTTCGCTGTGGGGATGCCAAGAGTCCTGCCTTGTGTTTTTTTCCCTGTGGGGGTGCTGAGGGCCCTGCCTTGTGTTTTTTGCCCCATGGTGGACTGTGGGTCCTGCCTAGTGTCTTTTCTCCCATGGGTCCTATGGGCCCTGCCTTGTGTTTTCTGCCCGATGGGGGATGCTGTGTGCCCTGCTTGTCTTTTTTGCCCCATAGGTGGGGGCTATGGTCCCTGCTTTGTGTTTTTTACCCCATGGGGGGGCCTGTGGGCCCAGCCTTGTATATTTTCTCCCAGGGGGGGGGCAGGGTAGACCCTGCCTTCTGTTTTTTGCCCCATGGGGGGCTGTGGGCCCTGCCTTGCTTCTTGTGGCCCATGGGGCACGGTGGGTCCTGCCTAGTGTCTTTTCTCCCATGGAGGATCCTGTGGACCCTGACTTGTGTTTTTTGCCCCATGGGGAGCACCGTAGAACCTACCTTGTGTCTTTTGCCCCCAGGGGGCTGTGGGCCCTGCCTTGTGTTTTTTCTCCTGTGGGGAGCGCCATGACCTTGCCTTCTGTCTTTTGTCTCATGGTGGGCTGTGGGCCCTTCCTTGTGTACTTTCTCTCATGGGTGACACCATGGGCCCTGCCTTGAGTTTTTTGCCCCATGGGGGACTGTGGGTCCTGCCTTGTGTTTTTGACCCATGGAGGGGCGCCATGAGCCCTGCCTTGTGTCTTTTGCCCTGTGAGGGCCTGTGGGTCTTTCCTTGTGTCTTTTCTCCCATGGAGGGTCCTATGTGCCCTGCCTGGGTTTTTTTTGCCCTATGTGGGGAGCAGGAGGCTGTGGGCCCAGCCTTGTGTTTTTTTTTCCCCATAGGGGTCACAGTGGTCCCTGCCTTGTGTTTTTTCTCCTGTGGGGAGCGCCATGACCTTGCCTTCTGTCTTTTGTCCCATGGTGGGCTGTGGGCCCTTCCTTGTGTTTTTTGCCCCATGGTGGACTGTGGGTCCTGCCTAGTGTCTTTTCTCCCATGGGTCCTATAGGCCCTGCCTTGTGTTTTCTGCCCAATGGGGGGGTCCTGTAGGCCCTGCCTTGTATTTTTGCCCTGTAGGGGGGGGGGGGCTATAGGGCCTGCATTATGTTTTTTATCCCATGGGGGCCACCATAGACCCTACATTCTGTTTTTTGCCCCATGGGGGGCTGTGGGCCCTGCCTTGTGTATTTACTCCCATTGGGGGCTGTGTGCCCTGCCTTGTGTCTTTTGTCCAATGGGGCACTGAGGTCCTGCCTTTTGTCTTTCTCTTCCATGGGGCCTGTGGGCCCTGCCTTGTATTTTTGCCCCATGGGGGGCTATGGGCCCTGCCTCTAGTTTTTTGTCCTGTGAGGGGATGTGGGCCCTGCCTTCTGTCTTTTGCCCCATGGGGGGCTGTGGGCCCTGCCTTGTGTATTTACTCCCATTGGGGGCTGTGTGCCCTGCCTTGTGTCTTTTGTCCAATGGGGCACTGAGGGTCCTGCCTTTTGTCTTTCTCTCCCATGGGGCCTGTGGGCCCTGCCTTGTGTTTTTTGCCCCATGGGGGAGTCTTGTAGGTCCATCCTTGTATTTTTTGCCCTGTAGGATGGGGCTATAGGGCCTGCATTGTGTTTGATGTCCCATGGGGGGCACCATAAACCCTGCCTTCTGTTTTTGCCCCATGGGGGTCAGTGGGCCCTGCCTTTTATTTTTTGCCCCTTGGGGGGCTATGATTCCTGCCTTGTGTCTTTTGCCCCATGGCAGGAGGTAGGTCCTTCCTTGTGTTTTTTCTCCCAATGGGGGACTGTGGGTCCTGCCTTGTATTTTTTGCCCTGTAGGGGTGGCTATAGGCCGTGCATTGTGTTTTTTGTCCAATGATGGTCACCATAGACTCTGACTTCTGTCTTTTGCCCCATGAGGGGCTGTGGGCCCGGCCTTGTGTCTTTTGGCTCATGGGGCCTGGGGGCCCTGCCTTGTATTTTTTCTCCCATGGGGGACACCTTGGGCTCTGGCTTTTCATGTTGCCCCATGGGGAGCACCGTAGACCCTACCTTGGGTATTTTCTCCCATAGGGGGCTGTGGGCCCTGCCTAGTGTCTTTTCTCCTGTGAGGGCCTGTGGGCCCTGCCTTGTGTATTTTCTCCCATGGGGAAAACCATGGGCCCTGCCTCGTGTTTTTGCCCCATGGAGGGCTGTGCCACTGCCTTGTCTTTTTGCCCCATGGGGCACTGTGGGTCCTGCCTAGTGTCTTTTCTCCTATGGGGCCTGTGGGGCCTGCTTTGTATTTTCTGCCTAATGGTGGGGGGGGGGGGTCCTGTAGGCCCTGCCTTCTATTTTTTGCCCTATAGGTGGGGGGAGGAGGCTATAGGGCCTGCATTATGTTTTTTGTCCCATGGGGGACTGTGGGCCCTGACTTGTGTACTTTCTCTCATGGGTGACACCATGGGCCCTGCCTTGTGTTTTTTGCCCCATGGGGGACTGTGGGCCCTGCCTTGAGTTTTTTGCCCCATGGGGGACTGTGGGTCCTGCCTTGTGTTTTTGACCCATGGAGGGGCGCCATGGGCCCTGCCTTTTGTCTTTTGCCCTGTGAGGGCCTGGGGGCCCTGCCTTGTGTCTTTTGCCCTGTGAGGGCCTGTGGGCCTTTCCTTGTGTCTTTTCTCCCATGGAGGGTCGGGTGTGCCCTGCCTGGTTTTTTTTTTTTGCCCTATGTGGGGAGCAGGAGGCTGTGGGCCCAGCCTTGTGTTTTTTTCCCCATAGGGGTCACAGTGGTCCCTGCCTTGTGTTTTTTCTCCTGTGGGGAGCGCAGTGAGTCTTGCCTTCTGTCTTTTGTCCCATGGTGGGCTGTGGGTCCTACCTTGTGTTTTTTGCCCCATGGGGTGCACCGTGTTCACTGCCTTGTGTATTTTGCCCCATGGGGTACTGTGGGTCCTGCCTTTTGTCTTTTCTCCCATGGGGGGGCCTAAGGGCCAAGCCTTGTGTATTTTCTCCCAAGGGGGGGCACGGTAGAACCTACCTTATGTTTTTTTTCCCCATAGGTGGCACCGTGGTCCCTGGCTTGTGTTTTTGTCCCATGGGGGGCCCCATGGGCCCTGCCCTGTTTTTTTTTGCCTTGTAGGAGGCTCCGAGGGCCTTGCCGTGTGATTTTTGTCTAATGGGGTGCACTGTAGGCCCTCCTTGTGTCTTTTGCCCCATGGGGCACTGTGAGTCCTGCCTAGTGTCTTTTCTCCTATGGGGCTGTAGGCCCAGCCTTGTGTTTTTCTTCCCCATAGGGGTCATGGTGGTCCCTGCCTTGTGTTTTTTCTCCTGTGGGGAGCGCCATGACCTTGCCTTCTGTCTTTTGTCCCATCGTGGGCTGTGGGCCCTTCCTTGTGTTTTTTGCCCCATGGGGGACTGTGGGTCCTGCCTAGTGTCTTTTCTCCCATGGGTCCTATAGGACCCATGTTTTCTGCCCAATGGGGGGGGTCCTGTAGGCCCTGCCTTGTATTTTTGCCCTGTAGGGGGGGGGCTATAGGG
This sequence comes from Sminthopsis crassicaudata, assembly GCF_048593235.1. NCBI lineage: Eukaryota > Metazoa > Chordata > Mammalia > Dasyuromorphia > Dasyuridae > Sminthopsis > Sminthopsis crassicaudata. Next base: position 70,100,714 of record NC_133623.1, read on the forward strand.
CCTGCATTATGTTTTTTATCCCATGGGGGCCACCATAGACCCTACATTCTGTTTTTTGCCCCATGGGGGGCTGTGGGCCCTGCCTTGTGTATTTACTCCCATTGGGGGCTGTGTGCCCTGCCTTGTGTCTTTTGTCCAATGGGGCACTGAGGTCCTGCCTTTTGTCTTTCTCTTCCATGGGGCCTGTGGGCCCTGCCTTGTATTTTTGCCCCATGGGGGGCTATGGGCCCTGCCTCTAGTTTTTTGTCCTGTGAGGGGATGTGGGCCCTGCCTTCTGTCTTTTGCCCCATGGGGGGCTGTGGGCCCTGCCTTGTGTATTTACTCCCATTGGGGGCTGTGTGCCCTGCCTTGTGTCTTTTGTCCAATGGGGCACTGAGGGTCCTGCCTTTTGTCTTTCTCTCCCATGGGGCCTGTGGGCCCTGCCTTGTGTTTTTTGCCCCATGGGGGAGTCTTGTAGGTCCATCCTTGTATTTTTTGCCCTGTAGGATGGGGCTATAGGGCCTGCATTGTGTTTGATGTCCCATGGGGGGCACCATAAACCCTGCCTTCTGTTTTTGCCCCATGGGGGTCAGTGGGCCCTGCCTTTTATTTTTTGCCCCTTGGGGGGCTATGATTCCTGCCTTGTGTCTTTTGCCCCATGGCAGGAGGTAGGTCCTTCCTTGTGTTTTTTCTCCCAATGGGGACTGTGGGTCCTGCCTTGTATTTTTTGCCCTGTAGGGGTGGCTATAGGCCGTGCATTGTGTTTTTTGTCCAATGATGGTCACCATAGACTCTGACTTCTGTCTTTTGCCCCATGAGGGGCTGTGGGCCCGGCCTTGTGTCTTTTGGCTCATGGGGCCTGGGGGCCCTGCCTTGTATTTTTTCTCCCATGGGGGACACCTTGGGCTCTGGCTTTTCATGTTGCCCCATGGGGAGCACCGTAGACCCTACCTTGGGTATTTTCTCCCATAGGGGGCTGTGGGCCCTGCCTAGTGTCTTTTCTCCTGTGAGGGCCTGTGGGCCCTGCCTTGTGTATTTTCTCCCATGGGGAAAACCATGGGCCCTGCCTCGTGTTTTTGCCCCATGGAGGGCTGTGCCACTGCCTTGTCTTTTTGCCCCATGGGGCACTGTGGGTCCTGCCTAGTGTCTTTTCTCCTATGGGGCCTGTGGGGCCTGCTTTGTATTTTCTGCCTAATGGGGGGGGGGTCCTGTAGGCCCTGCCTTCTATTTTTTGCCCTATAGGTGGGGGGAGGAGGCTATAGGGCCTGCATTATGTTTTTTGTCCCATGGGGGACTGTGGGCCCTGACTTGTGTACTTTCTCTCATGGGTGACACCATGGGCCCTGCCTTGTGTTTTTTGCCCCATGGGGGACTGTGGGCCCTGCCTTGAGTTTTTTGCCCCATGGGGGACTGTGGGTCCTGCCTTGTGTTTTTGACCCATGGAGGGGCGCCATGGGCCCTGCCTTTTGTCTTTTGCCCTGTGAGGGCCTGGGGGCCCTGCCTTGTGTCTTTTGCCCTGTGAGGGCCTGTGGGCCTTTCCTTGTGTCTTTTCTCCCATGGAGGGTCGGGTGTGCCCTGCCTGGTTTTTTTTTTTTGCCCTATGTGGGGAGCAGGAGGCTGTGGGCCCAGCCTTGTGTTTTTTTCCCCATAGGGGTCACAGTGGTCCCTGCCTTGTGTTTTTTCTCCTGTGGGGAGCGCAGTGAGTCTTGCCTTCTGTCTTTTGTCCCATGGTGGGCTGTGGGTCCTGCCTTGTGTTTTTTGCCCCATGGGGTGCACCGTGTTCACTGCCTTGTGTATTTTGCCCCATGGGGTACTGTGGGTCCTGCCTTTTGTCTTTTCTCCCATGGGGGGGCCTAAGGGCCAAGCCTTGTGTATTTTCTCCCAAGGGGGGGCACGGTAGAACCTACCTTATGTTTTTTTTCCCCATAGGTGGCACCGTGGTCCCTGGCTTGTGTTTTTGTCCCATGGGGGGCCCCATGGGCCCTGCCCTGTTTTTTTTTGCCTTGTAGGAGGCTCCGAGGGCCTTGCCGTGTGATTTTTGTCTAATGGGGTGCACTGTAGGCCCTCCTTGTGTCTTTTGCCCCATGGGGCACTGTGAGTCCTGCCTAGTGTCTTTTCTCCTATGGGGCTGTAGGCCCAGCCTTGTGTTTTTCTTCCCCATAGGGGTCATGGTGGTCCCTGCCTTGTGTTTTTTCTCCTGTGGGGAGCGCCATGACCTTGCCTTCTGTCTTTTGTCCCATCGTGGGCTGTGGGCCCTTCCTTGTGTTTTTTGCCCCATGGGGGACTGTGGGTCCTGCCTAGTGTCTTTTCTCCCATGGGTCCTATAGGCCCTGCCTTGTGTTTTCTGCCCAATGGGGGGGTCCTGTAGGCCCTGCCTTGTATTTTTGCCCTGTAGGGGGGGGGCTATAGGGCCTGCATTATGTTTTTTATCCCATGGGGGCCACCATAGACCCTACATTCTGTTTTTTGCCCCATGGGGGGCTGTGGGCCCTGCCTTGTGTATTTACTCCCATTGGGGGCTGTGTGCCCTGCCTTGTGTCTTTTGTCCAATGGGGCACTGAGGTCCTGCCTTTTGTCTTTCTCTTCCATGGGGCCTGTGGGCCCTGCCTTGTATTTTTGCCCCATGGGGGGCTATGGGCCCTGCCTCTAGTTTTTTGTCCTGTGAGGGGATGTGGGCCCTGCCTTCTGTCTTTTGCCCCATGGGGGGCTGTGGGCCCTGCCTTGTGTATTTACTCCCATTGGGGGCTGTGTGCCCTGCCTTGTGTCTTTTGTCCAATGGGGCACTGAGGGTCCTGCCTTTTGTCTTTCTCTCCCATGGGGCCTGTGGGCCCTGCCTTGTGTTTTTTGCCCCATGGGGGAGTCTTGTAGGTCCATCCTTGTATTTTTTGCCCTGTAGGATGGGGCTATAGGGCCTGCATTGTGTTTGATGTCCCATGGGGGGCACCATAAACCCTGCCTTCTGTTTTTGCCCCATGGGGGTCAGTGGGCCCTGCCTTTTATTTTTTGCCCCTTGGGGGGCTATGATTCCTGCCTTGTGTCTTTTGCCCCATGGCAGGAGGTAGGTCCTTCCTTGTGTTTTTTCTCCCAATGGGGACTGTGGGTCCTGCCTTGTATTTTTTGCCCTGTAGGGGTGGCTATAGGCCGTGCATTGTGTTTTTTGTCCAATGATGGTCACCATAGACTCTGACTTCTGTCTTTTGCCCCATGAGGGGCTGTGGGCCCGGCCTTGTGTCTTTTGGCTCATGGGGCCTGGGGGCCCTGCCTTGTATTTTTTCTCCCATGGGGGACACCTTGGGCTCTGGCTTTTCATGTTGCCCCATGGGGAGCACCGTAGACCCTACCTTGGGTATTTTCTCCCATAGGGGGCTGTGGGCCCTGCCTAGTGTCTTTTCTCCTGTGAGGGCCTGTGGGCCCTGCCTTGTGTATTTTCTCCCATGGGGAAAACCATGGGCCCTGCCTCGTGTTTTTGCCCCATGGAGGGCTGTGCCACTGCCTTGTCTTTTTGCCCCATGGGGCACTGTGGGTCCTGCCTAGTGTCTTTTCTCCTATGGGGCCTGTGGGGCCTGCTTTGTATTTTCTGCCTAATGGGGGGGGGGTCCTGTAGGCCCTGCCTTCTATTTTTTGCCCTATAGGTGGGGGGAGGAGGCTATAGGGCCTGCATTATGTTTTTTGTCCCATGGGGGACTGTGGGCCCTGACTTGTGTACTTTCTCTCATGGGTGACACCATGGGCCCTGCCTTGTGTTTTTTGCCCCATGGGGGACTGTGGGCCCTGCCTTGAGTTTTTTGCCCCATGGGGGACTGTGGGTCCTGCCTTGTGTTTTTGACCCATGGAGGGGCGCCATGAGCCCTGCCTTGTGTCTTTTGCCCTGTGAGGGCCTGTGGGTCTTTCCTTGTGTCTTTTCTCCCATGGAGGGTCCTATGTGCCCTGCCTGGGTTTTTTTTGCCCTATGTGGGGAGCAGGAGGCTGTGGGCCCAGCCTTGTGTTTTTCTTCCCCATAGGGGTCATGGTGGTCCCTGCCTTGTGTTTTTTCTCCTGTGGGGAGCGCCATGACCTTGCCTTCTGTCTTTTGTCCCATGGTGGGCTGTGGGCCCTTCCTTGTGTTTTTTGCCCCATGGGGGACTGTGGGTCCTGCCTAGTGTCTTTTCTCCCATGGGTCCTATAGGCCCTGCCTTGTGTTTTCTGCCCAATGGGGGGGTCCTGTAGGCCCTGCCTTGTATTTTTGCCCTGTAGGGGGGGGGCTATAGGGCCTGCATTATGTTTTTTATCCCATGGGGGCCACCATAGACCCTACATTCTGTTTTTTGCCCCATGGGGGGCTGTGGGCCCTGCCTTGTGTATTTACTCCCATTGGGGGCTGTGTGCCCTGCCTTGTGTCTTTTGTCCAATGGGGCACTGAGGTCCTGCCTTTTGTCTTTCTCTTCCATGGGGCCTGTGGGCCCTGCCTTGTATTTTTGCCCCATGGGGGGCTATGGGCCCTGCCTCTAGTTTTTTGTCCTGTGAGGGGATGTGGGCCCTGCCTTCTGTCTTTTGCCCCATGGGGGGCTGTGGGCCCTGCCTTGTGTATTTACTCCCATTGGGGGCTGTGTGCCCTGCCTTGTGTCTTTTGTCCAATGGGGCACTGAGGGTCCTGCCTTTTGTCTTTCTCTCCCATGGGGCCTGTGGGCCCTGCCTTGTGTTTTTTGCCCCATGGGGTGCACCGTGTTCACTGCCTTGTGTATTTTGCCCCATGGGGTACTGTGGGTCCTGCCTTTTGTCTTTTCTCCCATGGGTGGGCCTAAGGGCCAAGCCTTGTGTATTTTCTCCCAAGGGGGGGCACGGTAGAACCTACCTTATGTTTTTTTTCCCCATAGGTGGCACCGTGGTCCCTGGCTTGTGTTTTTGTCCCATGGGGGGCCCCATGGGCCCTGCCTTGTTTTTTTTTGCCTTGTAGGAGGCTCCGAGGGCCTTGCCGTGTGATTTTTGTCTAATGGGGTGCACTGTAGGCCCTCCTTGTGTCTTTTGCCCCATGGGGCACTGTGAGTCCTGCCTAGTGTCTTTTCTCCTATGGGGCTGTAGGCCCAGCCTTGTGTTTTTCTTCCCCATAGGGGTCATGGTGGTCCCTGCCTTGTGTTTTTTCTCCTGTGGGGAGCGCCATGACCTTGCCTTCTGTCTTTTGTCCCATCGTGGGCTGTGGGCCCTTCCTTGTGTCTTTTGCCCCATGGGGGACTGGGGTCCTGCCTTCTGTTTTTTGCCCCATGGGGGGCTGTGGGCCCTACCTTGTGTTTTTTGCCCAATGGTGGGCTATTGGCCCTGCCTTGTGTCTTGTGGCCCATGGGGCACGGTGGGTCCTGCCTAGTGTCTTTTCTCCCATGGAGGATCCTGTGGGCCCTGCCTTGTGTTTTTTGCCCTGTGGGGGGTGCCGAGGGCCCTGCCTTCTGTCTTTTGTCCCATGGGGGGCTGTTGGCCCTTCCTTGTGTATTTTCTCCCATGGGGGACACCATGGGCCCTGCCTTGTGTTTTTGCCCCATGGAGGGCTGTGCCCCTGCCTTGTCTTTTTGCCCCATGGGGCACTGTGGGTCCTGCCTAGTGTCTTTTCTGCTATGGGGCCTGTGGGGCCTGCTTTGTGTTTTCTGCCCAATGGGGGGGTCCTGTAGGCCCTGCCTTGTATTTTTGCCCTGTAAGGGGGGGCTATAGGGCCTGCATTATGTTTTTTGTCCCATGGGGGCCACCATAGACCCTACATTCTGTTTTTTGCCCCATGGAGGGCTGTGGGCCCTGCCTTGTGTTTTTGCCCCATCGTGGGCTGTGGGCCCTTCCTTGTGTTTTTTGCCCCATGGGGGACTGTGGGTCCTGCCTAGTGTCTTTTCTCCCATGGGTCCTATAGGCCCTGCCTTGTATTTTTGCCCCATGGGGGGCTATGGGCCCTGCCTCTAGTTTTTTGTCCTGTGAGGGGATGTGGGCCCTGCCTTCTGTCTTTTGCCCCATGGGGGGCTGTGGGCCCTGCCTTGTGTATTTACTCCCATTGGGGGCTGTGTGCCCTGCCTTGTGTCTTTTGTCCAATGGGGCACTGAGGGTCCTGCCTTTTGTCTTTCTCTCCCATGGGGCCTGTGGGCCCTGCCTTGTGTTTTTTGCCCCATGGGGGAGTCTTGTAGGTCCATCCTTGTATTTTTTGCCCTGTAGGATGGGGCTATAGGGCCTGCATTGTGTTTGATGTCCCATGGGGGGCACCATAAACCCTGCCTTCTGTTTTTGCCCCATGGGGGTCAGTGGGCCCTGCCTTTTATTTTTTGCCCCTTGGGGGGCTATGATTCCTGCCTTGTGTCTTTTGCCCCATGGCAGGAGGTAGGTCCTTCCTTGTGTTTTTTCTCCCAATGGGGACTGTGGGTCCTGCCTTGTATTTTTTGCCCTGTAGGGGTGGCTATAGGCCGTGCATTGTGTTTTTTGTCCAATGATAGTCACCATAGACTCTGACTTCTGTCTTTTGCCCCATGAGGGGCTGTGGGCCCGGCCTTGTGTCTTTTGGCTCATGGGGCCTGGGGGCCCTGCCTTGTATTTTTTCTCCCATGGGGGACACCTTGGGCTCTGGCTTTTCATGTTGCCCCATGGGGAGCACCGTAGACCCTACCTTGGGTATTTTCTCCCATAGGGGGCTGTGGGCCCTGCCTAGTGTCTTTTCTCCTGTGAGGGCCTGTGGGCCCTGCCTTGTGTATTTTCTCCCATGGGGAAAACCATGGGCCCTGCCTCGTGTTTTTGCCCCATGGAGGGCTGTGCCACTGCCTTGTCTTTTTGCCCCATGGGGCACTGTGGGTCCTGCCTAGTGTCTTTTCTCCTATGGGGCCTGTGGGGCCTACTTTGTATTTTCTGCCTAATGGGGGGGTCCTGTAGGCCCTGCCTTCTATTTTTTGCCCTATAGGTGGGGGGAGGAGGCTATAGGGCCTGCATTATGTTTTTTGTCCCATGGGGGACTGTGGGCCCTGACTTGTGTTTTTGACCCATGGAGGGGCGCCATGAGCCCTGCCTTGTGTCTTTTGCCCTGTGAGGGCCTGTGGGTCTTTCCTTGTGTCTTTTCTCCCATGGAGGGTCCTATGTGCCCTGCCTGGGTTTTTTTTGCCCTATGTGGGGAGCAGGAGGCTGTGGGCCCAGCCTTGTGTTTTTTTTTCCCCATAGGGGTCACAGTGGTCCCTGCCTTGTGTTTTTTCTCCTGTGGGGAGCGCAGTGAGCCTTGCCTTCTGTCTTTTGTCCCATGGTGGGCTGTGGGCCCTTCCTTGTGTTTTTTGCCCCATGGTGGACTGTGGGTCCTGCCTAGTGTCTTTTCTCCCATGGGTCCTATAGGCCCTGCCTTGTGTTTTCTGCCCAATGGGGGGGGTCCTGTAGGCCCTGCCTTGTATTTTTGCCCTTTAGGGGGGGGGCTATAGGGCCTGCATTCTGTTTTTTGCCCCATGGGGGCCACCATAGACCCTACATTCTGTTTTTTGCCCCATGGGGGGCTATGGGCCCTGCCTTGTGTTTTTGCCCCATGGGGGGCTATGGGCCCTGCCTCTAGTTTTTTGTCCTGTGAGGGGCTGTGGGCCCTGCCTTCTGTCTTTTGCCCCATGGGGGGCTGTGGGCCCTGCCTTGTGTATTTACTCCCATTGGGGGCTGTGTGCCCTGCCTTGTGTCTTTTTGTCCAATGGGGCACTGAGGGTCCTGCCTTTTGTCTTTCTCTCCCATGGGGCCTGTGGGCCCTGCCTTGTGTTTTTTGCCCCATGGGGGAGTCTTGTAGGTCCATCCTTGTATTTTTTGCCCTGTAGGATGGGGCTATAGGGCCTGCATTGTGTTTGATGTCCCATGGGGGGCACCATAAACCCTGCCTTCTGTTTTTGCCCCATGGGGGTCAGTGGGCCCTGCCTTTTATTTTTTGCCCCTTGGGGGGCTATGATTCCTGCCTTGTGTCTTTTGCCCCATGGCAGGAGGTAGGTCCTTCCTTGTGTTTTTTCTCCCAATGGGGACTGTGGGTCCTGCCTTGTATTTTTTGCCCTGTAGGGGTGGCTATAGGCCGTGCATTGTGTTTTTTGTCCAATGATGGTCACCATAGACTCTGACTTCTGTCTTTTGCCCCATGAGGGGCTGTGGGCCCGGCCTTGTGTCTTTTGGCTCATGGGGCCTGGGGGCCCTGCCTTGTATTTTTTCTCCCATGGGGGACACCTTGGGCTCTGGCTTTTCATGTTGCCCCATGGGGAGCACCGTAGACCCTACCTTGGGTATTTTCTCCCATAGGGGGCTGTGGGCCCTGCCTAGTGTCTTTTCTCCTGTGAGGGCCTGTGGGCCCTGCCTTGTGTATTTTCTCCCATGGGGAAAACCATGGGCCCTGCCTCGTGTTTTTGCCCCATGGAGGGCTGTGCCACTGCCTTGTCTTTTTGCCCCATGGGGCACTGTGGGTCCTGCCTAGTGTCTTTTCTCCTATGGGGCCTGTGGGGCCTGCTTTGTATTTTCTGCCTAATGGGGGGGGGGGGGTCCTGTAGGCCCTGCCTTCTATTTTTTGCCCTATAGGTGGGGGGAGGAGGCTATAGGGCCTGCATTATGTTTTTTGTCCCATGGGGGACTGTGGGCCCTGACTTGTGTACTTTCTCTCATGGGTGACACCATGGGCCCTGCCTTGAGTTTTTTGCCCCATGGGGGACTGTGGGTCCTGCCTTGTGTTTTTGACCCATGGAGGGGCGCCATGGGCCCTGCCTTTTGTCTTTTGCCCTGTGAGGGCCTGGGGGCCCTGCCTTGTGTCTTTTGCCCTGTGAGGGCCTGTGGGCCTTTCCTTGTGTCTTTTCTCCCATGGAGGGTCAGGTGTGCCCTGCCTGGTTTTTTTTTTTGCCCTATGTGGGGAGCAGGAGGCTGTGGGCCCAGCCTTGTGTTTTTTCTCCTGTGGGGAGCCCCGTGACCCTTGCCTTCTGTCTTTTGTCCCATGGTGGGCTGTGGGTCCTGCCTTGTGTTTTTTGCCCCATGGGGTGCACCGTGTTCACTGCCTTGTGTATTTTGCCCCATGGGGGACTGTGGGTCCTTCCTTGAGTTTTTTACCCCATGGGGGACTGTGGGTCCTGCCTTGTGTTTTTGACCCATGGGGGGACACCATGGGCCCTGCCTTGTGTTTTTTGCCCCATGGGGCACTGTGGGTCCTGCCTTTTGTCTTTTCTCCCATGGGGGGCCTAAGGGCCAAGCCTTGTGTATTTTCTCCCAAGGGGGGGCACGGTAGAACCTACCTTATGTTTTTTTTCCCCATAGGTGGCACCGTGGTCCCTGGCTTGTGTTTTTGTCCCATGGGGGGCCCCATGGGCCCTGCCCTGTTTTTTTTTGCCTTGTAGGAGGCTCCGAGGGCCTTGCCGTGTGATTTTTGTCTAATGGGGTGCACTGTAGGCCCTCCTTGTGTCTTTTGCCCCATGGGGCACTGTGAGTCCTGCCTAGTGTCTTTTCTCCTATGGGGCTGTAGGCCCAGCCTTGTGTTTTTCTTCCCCATAGGGGTCATGGTGGTCCCTGCCTTGTGTTTTTTCTCCTGTGGGGAGCGCCATGACCTTGCCTTCTGTCTTTTGTCCCATCGTGGGCTGTGGGCCCTTCCTTGTGTCTTTTGCCCCATGGGGGACTGGGGTCCTGCCTTCTGTTTTTTGCCCCATGGGGGGCTGTGGGCCCTACCTTGTGTTTTTTGCCCAATGGTGGGCTATTGGCCCTGCCTTGTGTCTTGTGGCCCATGGGGCACGGTGGGTCCTGCCTAGTGTCTTTTCTCCCATGGAGGATCCTGTGGGCCCTGCCTTGTGTTTTTTGCCCTGTGGGGGGTGCCGAGGGCCCTGCCTTCTGTCTTTTGTCCCATGGGGGGCTGTTGGCCCTTCCTTGTGTATTTTCTCCCATGGGGTCACCATGGGCCCTTGCTTGTGTCTTTTGTCCAATGGGGCACTGTGGGCCCTGTCTTTTTGTCTTTTCTTCCATGAGGCCTGTGGGCCCTGCCTTGATTTTTTTTGCCCCATGGTGGACTGTGGGCCCTATCTTGTGTTTTTTCCCCCATAGGGGGCACCGTGGTCCCTGCCTTGTGTTTTTGAACCATGCAGAGGCGCCATGGGCCCTTCCTTGTGTCTTTTGACCAATGGGGACTGTGGGTCCTGCCTTGTGTTTTTTTCTCCATAGGGGGCACCATGGTCCCTGCCTTGTGTTTTTTGCCCCATGGGGGACTGTGGTCTCTGCCTTGTGTTTTTTGTCCAATGGGGCACTGTGGGTCCTGCCTTTTGTCTTTTCTCCCATGAGGCATGTGGGCCCTGCCTTGTATTTTTTGCCTCTGGTCGGTGGGGTGTGTGCTTGGCCTTGTGTATTTTTTCCTAGTGGGCCAAGATAGACCCTGCCTTGTGGTTTTTTCCCCATAGGGGGCACGGTGGTACCTGCCTTGTGTATTTTCTCCCATGGGGGACTGTGGGCCCTGCCTTGTGTATTTTCTCCCATGGGGGACACCATGGGCTCTGCTTTGTATCTTTTGGCCCATGGGGGACACCATGGGCTCTGCCTTGTGTCTTTTGTCCGAAGGGTCCTCTGGGCCCTACCTTGTATTTTTTCTCTCATGGGGGACACCATGGGTCGTGACTTGTCTTTTTGCCCCGTGAGAGTGCTGTGGGCCCTACCTTGTATTTTTTCTCCCATGGGGAACACCATGAGCCCTGCTTTGTGTATTTTCTCCCATGGGGGCCTGTGGGCCCTGCCTTGTGTTTTTTCTCCCATGGGGGGACACCAGGGGCCCTGCCTTGTCTTTCAGCCCCATGGGGAGGTCCTGTGGGTCCTGCCATGTATTTTTTGCCCTGGGGGGGGGGGGGCTATTGGCCCTGCCTTGTGTCTTGTGGCCCATGGGCCACGGTGGGTCCTGCCTAGAATCTTTTCTCCCATAGAGGATCCTGTGGGCCCTGCCTTGTGTTTTCTGCTCCATGGTGGGGGTGGGCTGTGGGCCTGGCTTGTGTTTTTGCCCCATGGGGGGCTCTGGGCCCTGCCTTGTGTCTTTGTCCCATGAGGGTCTCTGGGCCCTGCCTTGTGTCTTTGTCCCATGAGGGGCTGTGGGCCCTGCCTTGTGTCTTTGTCCCATGAGGGGCTGTGGGCCCTGCTTTGTGCTTTTTCTCCCATGGATTATACCATGAGTCCTGCCTTGTATTTTTGCCCCATGGGCTGGCTGTGAGCCCTTCGTTGTGTCTTTTGCCCTGTGAGGGGCTGTGGGTCCTGCCTTCTGTTTTTTGCCCCATGGGGGGCTGTGGGCCGTGCCTTTTGTCTTTTCTCCCATGGGTCCTACGGGCCCTGTCTTGTTTTTTTCTCCCATGGGACACTGTGGATCCTGCCTTGTGGTTTTGACCCTTGGGGGGGGGTTCACCATAGCCCTGCTTTGTGTTTTTTTCCCTGTGGGGGGCGCCCAGGGTCCTGCCTTGTGTTTTTTTCTCCCATGGGGCCTGTGGGCCCTGACTTGTATTTTTGCCCCTGGGGTGGGGGGGGCTGTGGGCCCTGCCTAGTGTCTTTTCTCCCGTGGAGAATCCTGTGTGCCCTGCCTTTTGTTTTCTGCCCTATGGGGGGCTATGTGCCCTACCTTGTGCTTTTTTCCCCATAGGGGGCACCTTTGTCCCTGCCTTGTCTTTGTGTCCCATGGGGGGCTATGGGTCCTGCCTTGTGTTTTTGTCCCATGGTGGACTGTGGGTCCTGCCTTGTATTTTTTGCCCCTGGTTTGGGGGGTGTGGTCTCGGCCTTGTTTATTTTCTCCTAAGTTGGGCAAGGTAGACCCTGCCTTGTGTTTTTTTCCCATAGGGACCTCTGTGGTCCCTGCCTAGTGTATTTTCTCCCATGGGGGGCTGTGGGCCCAGCCTTGTATTTTTCCCCATGGGGGACTGTGGGTCCTGCCTTGAGGTTTTGCCCCATGGGGGACTGGGGTCCTGCCTTCTGTTTTTTGCCCCATGGGGGGCTGTGGGCCCTACCTTGTGTTTTTTGCCCAATGGTGGGCTATTGGCCCTGCCTTGTGTCTTGTGGCCCATGGGGCACGGTGGGTCCTGCCTAGTGTCTTTTCTCCCATGGAGGATCCTGTGGGCCCTGCCTTGTGTTTTTTGCCCTGTGGGGGGTGCCGAGGGCCCTGCCTTCTGTCTTTTGTCCCATGGGGGGCTGTTGGCCCTTCCTTGTGTATTTTCTCCCATGGGGTCACCATGGGCCCTTGCTTGTGTCTTTTGTCCAATGGGGCACTGTGGGCCCTGTCTTTTTGTCTTTTCTTCCATGAGGCCTGTGGGCCCTGCCTTGATTTTTTTTGCCCCATGGTGGACTGTGGGCCCTATCTTGTGTTTTTTCCCCCATAGGGGGCACCGTGGTCCCTGCCTTGTGTTTTTGAACCATGCAGAGGCGCCATGGGCCCTTCCTTGTGTCTTTTGACCAATGGGGACTGTGGGTCCTGCCTTGTGTTTTTTTCTCCATAGGGGGCACCATGGTCCCTGCCTTGTGTTTTTTGCCCCATGGGGGACTGTGGTCTCTGCCTTGTGTTTTTTGTCCAATGGGGCACTGTGGGTCCTGCCTTTTGTCTTTTCTCCCATGAGGCATGTGGGCCCTGCCTTGTATTTTTTGCCTCTGGTCGGTGGGGTGTGTGCTTGGCCTTGTGTATTTTTTCCTAGTGGGCCAAGATAGACCCTGCCTTGTGGTTTTTTCCCCATAGGGGGCACGGTGGTACCTGCCTTGTGTATTTTCTCCCATGGGGGACTGTGGGCCCTGCCTTGTGTATTTTCTCCCATGGGGGACACCATGGGCTCTGCTTTGTATCTTTTGGCCCATGGGGGACACCATGGGCTCTGCCTTGTGTCTTTTGTCCGAAGGGTCCTCTGGGCCCTACCTTGTATTTTTTCTCTCATGGGGGACACCATGGGTCGTGACTTGTCTTTTTGCCCCGTGAGAGTGCTGTGGGCCCTACCTTGTATTTTTTCTCCCATGGGGAACACCATGAGCCCTGCTTTGTGTATTTTCTCCCATGGGGGCCTGTGGGCCCTGCCTTGTGTTTTTTCTCCCATGGGGGGACACCAGGGGCCCTGCCTTGTCTTTCAGCCCCATGGGGAGGTCCTGTGGGTCCTGCCATGTATTTTTTGCCCTGGGGGGGGGGGGGGGGGCTATTGGCCCTGCCTTGTGTCTTGTGGCCCATGGGCCACGGTGGGTCCTGCCTAGAATCTTTTCTCCCATAGAGGATCCTGTGGGCCCTGCCTTGTGTTTTCTGCTCCATGGTGGGGGTGGGCTGTGGGCCTGGCTTGTGTTTTTGCCCCATGGGGGGCTCTGGGCCCTGCCTTGTGTCTTTGTCCCATGAGGGTCTCTGGGCCCTGCCTTGTGTCTTTGTCCCATGAGGGGCTGTGGGCCCTGCCTTGTGTCTTTGTCCCATGAGGGGCTGTGGGCCCTGCTTTGTGCTTTTTCTCCCATGGATTATACCATGAGTCCTGCCTTGTATTTTTGCCCCATGGGCTGGCTGTGAGCCCTTCGTTGTGTCTTTTGCCCTGTGAGGGGCTGTGGGTCCTGCCTTCTGTTTTTTGCCCCATGGGGGGCTGTGGGCCGTGCCTTTTGTCTTTTCTCCCATGGGTCCTACGGGCCCTGTCTTGTTTTTTTCTCCCATGGGACACTGTGGATCCTGCCTTGTGGTTTTGACCCTTGGGGGGGGGTTCACCATAGCCCTGCTTTGTGTTTTTTTCCCTGTGGGGGGCGCCCAGGGTCCTGCCTTGTGTTTTTTTCTCCCATGGGGCCTGTGGGCCCTGACTTGTATTTTTGCCCCTGGGGTGGGGGGGGCTGTGGGCCCTGCCTAGTGTCTTTTCTCCCGTGGAGAATCCTGTGTGCCCTGCCTTTTGTTTTCTGCCCTATGGGGGGCTATGTGCCCTACCTTGTGCTTTTTTCCCCATAGGGGGCACCTTTGTCCCTGCCTTGTCTTTGTGTCCCATGGGGGGCTATGGGTCCTGCCTTGTGTTTTTGTCCCATGGTGGACTGTGGGTCCTGCCTTGTATTTTTTGCCCCTGGTTTGGGGGGTGTGGTCTCGGCCTTGTTTATTTTCTCCTAAGTTGGGCAAGGTAGACCCTGCCTTGTGTTTTTTTCCCATAGGGACCTCTGTGGTCCCTGCCTAGTGTATTTTCTCCCATGGGGGGCTGTGGGCCCAGCCTTGTATTTTTCCCCATGGGGGACTGTGGGTCCTGCCTTGAGGTTTTGCCCCATGGGGGACTGTGGGTCCTGCCTTGAGTTTTTTGCCCCACGGGGGACTGTGGGTCCTGCCTTGTGTATTTTGTCCAATGGGGCACTTTGGGTACTTCCTTTTGTCTTTTCTCCCATGGGGCCTCTGGGCCCTGCCTTGTATTTTTTGCCCCATGAGGGTCTATGGGTCCTGCCTTGTGTATTTTCTCCTATGGGGGTCACCATGGGACCTGCCTTGTCTTTTTGCCCCATTCAGGGCTATGGGCCCTTCCTTGTATTTTTTGTCCTGTGAGGGCCTATAGGCTCTGCCTTGTGTCGTTTCTCCCATGGGGCCTGTAGGCCCTGCCTTGTGTCTTTTGTCCCAAGGGGCCTGTGGGCCCTACCTTGTATTTTTTCTCTCATGGGGGACACCATGGGCCATGCCTTGTCTTTTTGCCTCATGGGGCAGGCTATGGGCCCTGCCTTTTGTTTATTGCCTCATGAAGGGGGCTGTGGGTCCTGCCTTATGTTTTTGGCCCACAGGGGGCACCTTAGACCCTGTTTTCTGTTTTTTGCCCCATGGGGGACTGTGGGTCCTGCCTAGTGTCTTTTCTCCCATGGAGGATCGTGTGGGCCCTGCCTTGTGTTTTCTTCCCCATGGGGGTCCTGTGTGCCCTGATTGTCTTTTTTGCCCCCTGAGTGTGGGCTATGGTCTCTGCCTTGTGTTTTTTGCCCAAGGGGGGTCCTGTGGGCCCAGCCTTGTGTATTTTCTCCCAAAGGGGGCATGGTAGACCCTGCCTTCTGTTTTTTGCCCCATAGGGGCCTGTGGGTCTTGCCTTGTGTCTTGTGGCCCATGGGGCACTGTGGGTCCTGCCTAGTGTCTTTTCTGTCATGGATGGTCCTGTGTGCTGTGCTTGTTTTTTTTGCCCTATGTGGGGTGCAGGGGCTATGGGCCTTGCCTTGTGTCTTTTCTCCCATGGGGCCTGTGGGCCCTGACTTGTGCTTTTTCTCCCATGGATTATACCATGAGTCCTGCCTTGTATTTTTGCCCCATGGGCTGGCTGTGAGCCCTTCGTTGTGTCTTTTGCCCTGTGAGGGGCTGTGGGTCCTGCCTTCTGTTTTTTGCCCCATGGGGGGCTGTGGGCCGTGCCTTTTGTCTTTTCTCCCATGGGTCCTACGGGCCCTGTCTTGTTTTTTTCTCCCATGGGACACTGTGGATCCTGCCTTGTGGTTTTGACCCTTGGGGGGGGTTCACCATAGCCCTGCTTTGTGTTTTTTTCCCTGTGGGGGGCGCCCAGGGTCCTGCCTTGTGTTTTTTTCTCCCATGGGGCCTGTGGGCCCTGACTTGTATTTTTGCCCCTGGGGTGGGGGGGGGGCTGTGGGCCCTGCCTAGTGTCTTTTCTCCCGTGGAGAATCCTGTGTGCCCTGCCTTTTGTTTTCTGCCCTATGGGGGGCTATGTGCCCTACCTTGTGCTTTTTTCCCCATAGGGGGCACTTTTGTCCCTGCCTTGTCTTTGTGTCCCATGGGGGGCTATGGGTCCTGCCTTGTGTTTTTGTCCCATGGTGGACTGTGGGTCCTGCCTTGTATTTTTTGCCCCTGGTTTGGGGGGTGTGGTCTCGGCCTTGTTTATTTTCTCCTAAGTTGGGCAAGGTAGACCCTGCCTTGTGTTTTTTTCCCATAGGGACCTCTGTGGTCCCTGCCTAGTGTATTTTCTCCCATGGGGGGCTGTGGGCCCGGCCTTGTATTTTTCCCTATGGGGGACTGTGGGTCCTGCCTTGAGGTTTTGCCCCATGGGGGACTGTGGGTCCTGCCTTGAGTTTTTTGCCCCACGGGGGACTGTGGGCCCTACCTTGTGTTTTTTTTCCCCATAGGGGGCACCATGGTCCCTGCCTTGTGTTTTTTGTCCAATGGGGCACTGTGGGTCCTGCCTTTTGTCTTTTCTCCCATGAGGCATGTGGGCCCTGCCTTGTATTTTTTGCCTCTGGTCGGTGGGGTGTGTGCTTGGCCTTGTGTATTTTCTCCTAGTGGGCCAAGGTAGACCCTGCCTTGTGGTTTTTGCCCCATAGGGGGCACGGTGGTACCTGCCCTGTGTATTTTCTCCCATGGGGGACACCATGGGCTCTGCCTTGTATCTTTTGTCCCAAGGGTCCTGTGGGCTCTACCTTGTATTTTTTCTCTCATGGGGGACACCATGGGTCATGACTTGTCTTTTTGCCCTGTGAGGGTGCTGTGGGCCCTGCCTTGTGTTTTTTCTCCCATGGGGAACACCATGAGCCCTGCCTTGTGTATTTTCTCCCATGGGGGACTGTGGGTCCTGCCTTGAGTTTTTTCCCCATAGGGGGCACCGTGGTCCCTGCCTTGTGTTTTTGAACCATGCAGAGGCGCCATGGGCCCTGCCTTGTGTCTTTTGACCCATGGGGCCTGTGGGTCCTCCCTAGTGTCTTTTCTCCCATGGATGGTCCTGTGTACCCGGCTTGTTTTTATTTGCCCTATGTTGGGTACAGGGGGGTTTGGGCCCTGCCTTTTGTTTATTCCTCATGAATGGGGCTGTGGGCCCTGCCTTGTGTCTTTTGTCCTGTGAGGGGCTGTGAGCCCTGCCTTGTGTCTTTTGCCCTGTGAAGGGCTGTGGGCCCTGCCTTGTGTCTTTTGTCCCATGGGGACTGTGGGTCCTGCCTTGAGTTTTTTGCCCCATGGGGGACTGTGGGCCCTACCTTGTGTTTTTTTCCCCATAGGGGGCACCATGGTCCCTGCCTTGTGTTTTTTGTCCAATGGGGCACTGTGGGTCCTGCCTTTTGTCTTTTCTCCCATAAGGCATGTGGGCCCTGCCTTGTATTTTTTGCCTCTGGTCGGTGGGGTGTGTGCTTGGCCTTGTGTATTTTCTCCTAGTGGGCCAAGGTAGACCCTGCCTTGTGGTTTTTTCCCCATAGGGGGCACGGTGGTACCTGCCCTGTGTATTTTCTCCCATGGGGGGCTGTGGGCCCTGCCTTGTGTTTTTTCTCCCATGGGGGACACCATGGGCTCTGCCTTGTATCTTTTGTCCCAAGGGTCCTGTGGGCTCTACCTTGTATTTTTTCTCTCATGGGGGACACCATGGGTCATGACTTGTCTTTTTGCCCTGTGAGGGTGCTGTGGGCCCTGCCTTGTGTTTTTTCTCCCATGGGGAACACCATGAGCCCTGCCTTGTGTATTTTCTCCCATGGGGGACTGTGGGTCCTGCCTTGAGTTTTTTCCCCATAGGGGGCACCGTGGTCCCTGCCTTGTGTTTTTGAACCATGCAGAGGCGCCATGGGCCCTGCCTTGTGTCTTTTGACCCATGGGGCCTGTGGGTCCTCCCTAGTGTCTTTTCTCCCATGGATGGTCCTGTGTACCCGGCTTGTTTTTATTTGCCCTATGTTGGGTACAGGGGGGTTTGGGCCCTGCCTTTTGTTTATTCCTCATGAATGGGGCTGTGGGCCCTGCCTTGTGTCTTTTGTCCTGTGAGGGGCTGTGAGCCCTGCCTTGTGTCTTTTGCCCTGTGAAGGGCTGTGGGCCCTGCCTTGTGTCTTTTGTCCCATGGGGACTGTGGGTCCTGCCTTGAGTTTTTTGCCCCATGGGGGACTGTGGGCCCTACCTTGTGTTTTTTTCCCCATAGGGGGCACCATGGTCCCTGCCTTGTGTTTTTTGTCCAATGGGGCACTGTGGGTCCTGCCTTTTGTCTTTTCTCCCATGAGGCATGTGGGCCCTGCCTTGTATTTTTTGCCCCTGTTCGGGGGGGTGTGTGCTTGGCCTTGTGTATTTTCTCCTAGTGGGCCAAGGTAGACCCTGCCTTGTGTATTTTCTCCCATGGGGGGCTGTGGGCCCTGCCTTGTGTTTTTTCTCCCATGGGGAACACCATGAGCCCTGCCTTGTGTATTTTCTCCCGTGGGAGACTGTGGGCCCTGCCTTGTGTTTTTTTCCCCATGGGGAGCACCGTAGAACCCACCTTGTGTCTTTTGTCCCATGAGGGTGCTGTGGGCCCGGCCTTTTGTCTTTTCTCCCATGGGGGACAACAGGGGCCCTGACTTGTCTTTCTGCCCCATGGGGTGGTCCTGTGGGTCCTGCCTTGTATTTTTTGCCCTGGGGGGGTATAGGCCCTGCATTGTGTTTTTTGTCCCATTGGGCCTGTGGGCCCTGCCCTGTGCTTTTGGCCTATGGGGGGCTGTGGGCCCTGCCTTTTGTCTTTGTTCCCATTGGGCCTGTGGGCCCTGCCTTGTGTTTTATCTCCCATGGGGGACACCATGGGCCCTGCCTTGTGTTTTTTGTGTAGTGAGGGTCTGTGGGCCCTGCCTTGTACTTTTTGCCCCTGGATGGGGTAGTGTGGTTTCAGGCTTGTGTATTTTCTCCTAAGTTGGGCAAGGTAGACCCTGCCTTGTGTTTTTTTTTCCCCATAGGGGGCTCCGTGGTTCCTGCCTTGTGTATTTTCTCCCATGGGGGGCTTTGGGCCCTGCCCAGTGTATTTTCTCCAATGGGGGGCTGTGAGTCCTCCCTTGTGTTTTTAGCCCCATTGGCGGCTATGGGCCCTGCCTTGTGTCTTTTGCCCCATGGGGCACTGTGAGTCCTGCCTAGTGTCTTTTCTCCTACGGGGCTGTGGGTCCTGCCTTGAGTTTTTTACCCCATTGGGGAATGTGGGTCCTGCCTTGAGTTTTTTTCCCCCATAGGGGGCACCGTGGTCCCTGCCTTGTGTTTTTGACCCATGGGGGGACACCATGGGCCCTGCCTTGTGTTTTTTCTCCAATGGGGCATTGTGGGTCCTGCCTTTTGTCTTTTCTCCCATGGGGACTGTGGGCCCTGTCTGGTATTTCTTGCCCCTGGTCGGGGGGGTGTGGGCTCGGCCTTGTGTATTTTCTCCTAAGTGGGACTGTGGGTCCTGCCTAATGTCTTTTCTCCCATGGAGGATCCTGTGGGCCCTGCCTTCTGTTTTTTGCCCCATGGAGGTCTGTGGTCCTGCATTGTGTTTTTTGCCCCCTGGGGTCCACCGTAGACCTTGCCTTGTGTTTTTGTCCCATGGTGGGCTGTGGGCCCTGCCTTGTGTCTTTTCTCCCATGGGGCCCTGTGGGTCCTGTCTTGTCTTTTTTCTCCCATGGTGGGCTGTGGGCCCTGCCTTGTGTCTTTTCTCCCATGGGGCCCTGTGGGTCCTGTCTTGTCTTTTTTCTCCCATGATGGGCTGTGGGCCCTTCCTTGTGTTTTTTGTCCTGTGAGGGGCTGTGGGTCCTGCCTTGTGTTTTTTGCCCCATGGAGGACTGTGGGTCCTTTATTTATTTTTTTGCCCCATGGAGGTCTGTGGTTCCTGCATTGTGTTTTTTACCCCCTGGGGTCCACCGTAGACCTTGCCTTGTATTTTTGTCCCATGGTGGGCTGTGGGCCCTTCCTTGTGTATTTTCTGCCATGGGGGACACCATGGGCCCTGCCTTGTGTCTTTTGTCCAAAGGGGCACTGTGGTTTCTGTCTTGACTTTTTTCTCCCATGGGGGGCTGTGGGTCCTATTTTGTGTTTTTTTGCCCCATGGGGGCACCGTGGTCCCTTCTTTGTGTTTTTGACCTGGGGGGGAGAGTCATTGGCCCTGCCTTGTGTCTTTTGTCCCATGGGGCACTGTGAGTCCTGCTTGCATTTTTTGTTCCATGGCGTCCACCGTAGACCTTGCCTTGTGTTTTTGTCCCATGGGGGCAGCAAGGGCCCTGCCTTGTGTATTTTCTCCCATGGGGGACTGTGTGTCCTGCCTTGAGTTTTTTTCCCCATAGGGCACCGTGGTCCCTGCCTTGTGTTTTTGAACCATGCAGAGGCGCCATGGGCCCTGCCTTGTGTCTTTTGACCCATGGGGCCTATGGGTCCTCCCTAGTGTCTTTTCTCCTATGGATGGTCCTGTGTGCCCTGCTTGTTTTTTTTTTTTTTGCCCTATGTCGGGTACAGGGGGTTTTGGGCCCTGCCTTTTGTTTATTGCCTCATGAAGTGGGCTGTGGGCCCTGCCTTGTGTCTTTTGTCCAGTGGGGCACTGTGGGCCCTGCCTTTTGTTTATTGCCTCATGAAGGGGGCTGTGGGCCCTGCCTTGTGTCTTTTGCCCTGTGAGGGGCTGTGAGCCTTGCCTTGTGTCTTTTGCCCTGTGAGGGGCTGTGGGCCCTGCTTTGTGTCTTTTGTCCCATGGGGACTGTGAGTCCTGCCTTGAGTTTTTTGCCCCATGGGGGACTGTGGGCCCTTCCTTGTGTTTTTTGTCCTGTGAGGGGCTGTGGGTCCTGCCTTGTGTTTTTTGCCCCATGGAGGACTGTGGGTCCTTTATTTATTTTTTTGCCCCATGGAGGTCTGTGGTTCCTGCATTGTGTTTTTTACCCCCTGGGGTCCACCGTAGACTTTGCCTTGCGTTTTTGTCCCATGGTTGGCTGTGGGCCCCTCCTTGTGTATTTTCTGCCATGGGGGACACCATGGGCCCTGCCTTGTGTCTTTTGTCCAAAGGGGCACTGTGGGTTCTGTCTTGTCTTTTTTCTCCCATGGGGGGCTGTGGGTCCTATTTTGTGTTTTTTTGCCCCATGGGGGCACCGTGGTCCCTTCTTTGTGTTTTTGACCCGGGGGGAGAGTCATTGGCCCTGCCTTGTGTCTTTTGTCCCATGGGGCACTGTGAGTCCTGCTTGCATTTTTTGTTCCATGGCGTCCACCGTAGACCTTGCCTTGTGTTTTTGTCCCATGGGGGCAGCAAGGGCCCTGCCTTGTGTATTTTCTCCCATGGGGGACTGTGTGTCCTGCCTTGAGATTTTTTCCCCATAGGGGGCACCGTGGTCCCTGCCTTGTGTTTTTGAACCATGCAGAGGCGCCATGGGCCCTGCCTTGTGTCTTTTGACCCATGGGGCCTGTGGGTCCTCCCTAGTGTCTTTTCTCCCATGGATGGTCCTGTGTACCCGGCTTGTTTTTATTTGCCCTATGTCGGGTACAGGGGGTTTTGGGCCCTGCCTTTTGTTTATTGTCTCATGAAGGGGGCTGTGGGCCCTGCCTTGTGTCTTTTGTCCAGTGGGGCACTGTGGGCCCTGCCTTTTGTTTATTGCCTCATGAAGGGGGCTGTGGGCCCTGCCTTGTGTCTTTTGTCCAGTGGGGCACTGTGGGCCCTGCCTTTTGTTTATTGCCTCATGAAGGGGGCTATTGGCCCTGCCTTGTGTCTTGTGGCCCATGGGCCACGGTGGGTCCTGCCTAGAATCTTTTCTCCCATAGGGGATCCTGTGGGCCCTGCCTTGTGTTTTCTGCTCCATGGTGGGGGTGAGCTGTGGGCCTGGCTTGTGTTTTTGCCCCATGGGGGGCTGTGGGCCCTGCTTTGTGCTTTTTCTCCCATGGGGCACACCAAGGGCCCTGCCTTGTCTTTCTGCCCCATGGGGTGGTCCTGTGGGTCCTGCCTTGTATTTTTTGCCCCATGGGTGGGGGCTATGGTCCCTACTTTGTGTTTTTTGCCCAATGGTAGGCTATTGGCCCTGCCTTGTGTATTGTGGCCCATGGGGCACGGTTGATCCTGCCTTGTGTCTTTGTCCCATGAGGGGCTGTGGGCCCTGCTTTGTGCTTTTTCTCTCATGGATTATAACATGAGCCCTGCCTTGTATTTTTGCCCCACGTGGGGCTGTGGGCCCTGCGTTTTGTCTTTTCTCCCATGGAGGATCCTATGTGCCCTGCCTTTTGTTTTCTGCCCCATGGGGGGCTATGGGCCCTACCTTGTGCTTTTTTCCCCAAAGGGGGCACCTTTGTCCCTGCCTTGTCTTTGTGTCCCATGGAAGGCTATGATTCCTGCCTTGTGTTTTTGTGCCATGGTGGGCTGTGGGTCCTGCCTTGTATTTTTTGCCCCTGGTTCGGGGGGTGTGGTCTCGGCCTTGTTTATTTTCTCCTAAGTTGGGCAAGGTAGACCCTGCCTTGTATTTCTTTCCCATAGGGGCCTCCATGTTCCCTGCCTAGTCTATTTTCTCCCATGTGGGGCTGTGGGCCCTGCCTTTTGTCTTTTGCCCCATGGGGCACTGTGAGTCCATCCTAGTGTCTTTTCTCCTATGGGCCTGTGGGCCCGGCTTTGTGTTTTTTCCCCACAGGGGGCACGGTGGTCCCTGCCTTGTGTTTTTTCTCCTATGGGGAACGCCGTGAGCCTTGCCTTCTGTCTTTTGGCCCATGGTGGGCTGTGGGCCCTGCCTTGTGTCTTTTCTCCCATGGGGCCTGTGGGCCCTGCCTTGTCTTTTTGCCCCATGGGGTGGCTGTGGCCCTTCCTTGTGTTTTTTGTCCTATGAGGGGCTGTGGGTCCTGCCTTGATTTTTTTGCCCCATGGAGGACTATGGGTCCTGCCTTGTGTTTTTTGCCCCATGGGGGGCACCGTGGTCCCTTCTTTGTGTTTTTGACCCAGGGGGCACGCCATAGGCCCTGCCTTGTGTCTTTTGTCCCATAGGGCACTGTGAGTCCTGCCTTGTGTTTTTGACATGTGGATGGGCACCATACCCTGCTTTGTGTTTTTTTCCCTGTGGGGGGCGCCGAGGGCCCTGCATTGTGTTTTTCCTCCCATGGGGCCTGTGAGCCCTGACTTGTATTTTTTGTTCCTGGGGGTGGGCTGTGGGTCTTGCCTTGTGTATTTTCTCCCATGGGGGTCTGTGGGCCCTGCCTTGTGTCTTTTGTCCAATGGGGCACTTTGGGTACTGCCTTTTGTCTTTTCTCCCACGAGGCATGTGGGCCCTGCCTTGTATTTTTTGCCTCTGGTCGGTGGGGTGTGTGCTTGGCCTTGTGTATTTTCTCCTAGTGGATCAAGGTAGACTCTGCCTTGTGGTTTTTTCCCCATAGGGGGCACCATGGTCCCTGCCTTGCGTTTTTGCCCCATGGGGGGCTCTGGGCCCTGCCTTGTGTCTTTTGTCCCATGGAGGGTCCTGTGTTCCTGGCTTGTTTCTTTTTTGCCCTATGTCAGGTGCAGGGGGCTGTGGGTCCTGTGTTGTGTTTTTTTGCCCCATAGGGGGCACCGTGGTCCCTGCCTTGTGTTTTCCTGTGGGGAGCGCCGTGAGCCTTGCCTTTTGTCTTTTGTCCCATGGTGGGCAGTGGGCCCTTCCTTGTGTATTTTCTCCTATGGGGGACACCATGGGCCCTTGCTTGTGTCTTTTGTCCAATGGGGCACTGTGGGCCCTGTCTTTTTGTCTTTTCTTCCATGGGGCCTGTGTGCCCTGCCTTGATTTTTTTTGCCCCATGGGGGTCTGTGGGCCCTACCTTGTGTCTTTTGTCCAATGGGGCACTGTGGGCCCTGTCTTTTTGTCTTTTCTTCCATGGGGCCTGTGGGCCCTGCCTTGATTTTTTTTGCCCCATGGTGGACTGTGGGCCCTATCTTGTGTTTTTTCCCCCATAGGGGGCACCGTGGTCCCTGCCTTGTGTTTTTGAACCATGCAGAGGCGCCATGGGCCCTTCCTTGTGTCTTTTGACCCATGGGGCCTGTGGGTCCTCCCTAGTGTCTTTTCTCCCATGGATGGTCCTGTGTGCCCGGCTTGTTTTTATTTGCCCTATGTCGGGTACAGGGGGTTTGGGGCCCTGCCTTTTGTTTATTGCCTCAAGAAGGGGGCTGTGGGCCCTGCCTTGTGTCTTTTGTCCAGTGAGGGGCTGTGAGCCCTGCCTTGTGTCTTTTGCCCTGTGAAGGGCTGTGGGCCCTGCCTTGTGTCTTTTGCCCCATGGGGGACTGTGGGTCCTGCCTTGAGTTTTTTGCCCCATGGGGGACTGTGGGTCCTGCCTTGAATTTTCTGCCCCATGGGGGACTGTGGGCCCTGCTTTGTGCTTTTTCTCCCATGGGTTATACCAAGAGCCGTGCCTTGTATTTTTGCCCCATGGGGTGGCTGTGAGCCCTTCCTTGTGTTTTTTGTCCTGTGAGGGGCTGTGGGTCCTGCCTTGTGTTTGATGCCCCATGGTGGGCTGTGGGTCCTGACTTGTGTTTTTTGCCCCATGTTGGGCACTGTGGTCCCTTCCTTGTGTTTTTAACCCAGGGTGGGCACCGTGGTCCCTGCCTTCTGTTTTTGTCTTATGTGGGGCGCCATGGCCACTTCCTTGTGTCTTTTGCCCTGTGAGGGGCTGTGGGCCCTGCCTTTTGTCTTTTCTCCCATGGGTCCTACAGTCCTTGCCTTGTGTTTTTGCCCCATGGTGGGCTGTGTCCTGCCTTGTGTTTTTGCCTCATGGTGGGCTGTGGGCCCTGCCTTCTGTTTTTCTCCCATGGGGCACTGTGGGTCCTACCTTGTGTTTTTGACCCTTGGGGGGGCACCATAGCCCTGCTTTGTGGTTTTTTCCCTGTGGGGGGCGCCAAGGGCCCTGCCTTGTGTTTTTTTCTCCCATGGGGCCTGTGGGCCCTGACTTGTATTTTTTGCCCCTGGAGGGTTGGGGGGGCTATGGGCCTGGCCTTGTATATTTTCTCCCTGCTGGGGCACGATAGACCCTGTTTTCTGTTTTTTGCCCCATGGGGGGCTTTGGGCCTTACCTAGTCTTTTCTCCCATGGAGGATCCTGTGGGCCCTGCCTTGTGTTTTCTGCCCCATGGGGGGATATGGGCCCTACCTTGTGCTTTTTTCCCCTAGGGGGCACCTTTGACCCTGCCTTGTCTTTTTGCCCCATGGGGGGCTGTGGGCCCTGCCTTGTGTCTTTTGGCCCATGGGGCACTCTGGGTCCTGCCTAGTGTCTTTTCTCCTATGGGGCTGTGGTCCCTGCCTTGTGTTTTTTCTCCTGTGGGGAGCGCCATGACCCTTGCCTTCTGTCTTTTGTCCCATGGTGGGCTGTGGGCCCTGCCTTGTGTCTTTTCTCCCATGGGGCCCTGTGGGTCCTGTCTTGTCTTTTTTCTCCCATGGGGTCTGTGGGTCCTGCCTTGTGTTTTTTGACCCATGGAGGACCGTGGGTCCTGTATTGATTTTTTTGCCCCATGGAGGTCTGTGGGTCCTACATTGTGTTTTTTGCCCCATGGGGTCCACTGTAGACCTTGCCTTGTGTTTTTGTCCCATGGTGGGCTGTGGGCCCTTCCTTGTGTATTTTTTGCCATGGGGGACACCATGGGCCCTGCCTTGTGTCTTTTGTCCAATGGGGCACTGTGGTTTCTGTCTTGTCTTTTTTCTCCCATGGGGACTGTGGGCCCTGTCTTGTATTTCTTGCCCCATGGGGTGGTCCTGTGGGTCCTGCCTTGTATTTTTTTGCCCTGGGGGGGTATAGGCCCTTCATTGTGTTTTTTGTCCCATGGGGCCTGTGGGCTCTGCCGTGTGCTTTTGGCCTATGGGGGGCTGTGGGCCCTGCCTTTTGTCTTTGTTCCCATTGGGCCTGTGGGCCCTGCCTTGTGTTTTATCTCCCATGGGGGACACCATGGGCCCTGCCTTGTGTTTTTTGTCTAGTGAGGGTCTGTGGGCCCTGCCTTGTACTTTTTTTCCCCTGGTCGGGGTGCTGTGGTTTCGGGCTTGTGTATTTTCTCCTAAGTTGGGCAAGGTAGACCCTGCCTTGTGTTTTTTTCCCCATAGGGGGCTCTGTGGTTCCTGCCTTGTGTATTTTCTCCCATGGGGGGCTTTGGGCCCTGCCCAGTGTATTTTCTCCAATGGGGGGCTGTGAGTCCTCCCTTGTGTTTTTAGCCCCATTGGCGGCTATGGGCCCTGCCTTGTGTCTTTTGTCCCATGGGGCACTGAGTCCTGCCTAGTGTCTTTTCTCCTACGGGGCTGTGGGTCCTTCCTTGAGTTTTTTACCCCATTGGGGAATGTGGGTCCTGCCTTGATTTTTTTTCCCCATAGGGGGCACCGTGGTCCCTGCCTTGTGTTTTTGACCCATGAGGGGACATCATGGGCCCTGCCTTGTGTTTTTTGTCCAATGGGGCACTGTGGGTCCTGCCTTTTGTCTTTTCTCCCATGGGGACTGTGGGCCCTGTCTGGTATTTCTTGCCCCTGTTCGGGGGGGTGTGGGCTCGGCCTTGTGTATTTTCTCCTAAGTGGGACTGTGGGTCCTGCCTTCTGTTTTTTGCCCCATGGAGGTCTGTGGTCCTGCATTGTGTTTTTTGCCCCCTGGGGTCCACCGTAGACCTTGCCTTGTGTTTTTGTCCCATGGTGGGCTGTGGGCCCTGCCTTGTGTCTTTTCTCCCATGGGGCCCTGTGGGTCCTGTCTTGTCTTTTTTCTCCCATGATGGGCTGTGGGCCCTTCCTTGTGTTTTTTGTCCTGTGAGGGGCTGTGGGCCCTTCCTTGTGTTTTTTGTCCTGTGAGGGGCTGTGGGTCCTGCCTTGTGTTTTTTGCCCCATGGAGGACTGTGGGTCCTTTATTTATTTTTTTGCCCCATGGAGGTCTGTGGTCCTGCATTGTGTTTTTTACCCCCTGGGGTCCACCGTAGACCTTGCCTTGTATTTTTGTCCCATGGTGGGCTGTGGGCCCTTCCTTGTGTATTTTCTGCCATGGGGGACACCATGGGCCCTACCTTGTGTCTTTTGTCCAAAGGGGCACTGTGGTTTCTGTCTTGTCTTTTTTCTCCCATGGGGGGCTGTGGGTCCTGTTTTGTGTTTTTTGCCCCATGGGGGCACCGTGGTCCCTTCTTTGTGTTTTTGACCTGGGGGGGGGGAGCCATTGGCGCTGCCTTGTGTCTTTTGTCCCATGGGGCACTGTGAGTCCTGCTTGCATTTTTTGTTCCATGGCGTCCACCGTAGACCTTGCCTTGTGTTTTTGTCCCATGGGGGCAGCAAGGGCCCTGCCTTGTGTATTTTCTCCCATGGGGGACTGTGTGTCCTGCCTTGAGATTTTTTCCCCATAGGGGGCACCGTGGTCCCTGCCTTGTGTTTTTGAACCATGCAGAGGCGCCATGGGCCCTGCCTTGTGTCTTTTGACCCATGGGGCCTGTGGGTCCTCCCTAGTGTCTTTTCTCCCATGGATGGTCCTGTGTACCCGGCTTGTTTTTATTTGCCCTATGTCGGGTACAGGGGGTTTTGGGCCCTGCCTTTTGTTTATTGTCTCATGAAGGGGGCTGTGGGCCCTGCCTTGTGTCTTTTGTCCAGTGGGGCACTGTGGGCCCTGCCTTTTGTTTATTGCCTCATGAAGGGGGCTGTGGGCCCTGCCTTGTGTCTTTTGCCCTGTGAGGGGCTGTGAGCCCTGCCTTGTGTCTTTTGCCCTGTGAGGGGCTGTGGGCCCTCCCTTGTGTCTTTTCTCCTATGGATGGTCCTGTGTGCCCTGCTTGTTTTTTTTTTTTTTGCCCTATGTCGGGTACAGGGGGTTTTGGGCCCTGCCTTTTGTTTATTGCCTCATGAAGTGGGCTGTGGGCCCTGCCTTGTGTCTTTTGTCCCATGGGGACTGTGAGTCCTGCCTTGAGTTTTTTGCCCCATGGGGGACTGTGGGCCCTTCCTTGTGTTTTTTGTCCTGTGAGGGGCTGTGGGTCCTGCCTTGTGTTTTTTGCCCCATGGAGGACTGTGGGTCCTTTATTTATTTTTTTGCCCCATGGAGGTCTGTGGTTCCTGCATTGTGTTTTTTACCCCCTGGGGTCCACCGTAGACTTTGCCTTGCGTTTTTGTCCCATGGTTGGCTGTGGGCCCCTCCTTGTGTATTTTCTGCCATGGGGGACACCATGGGCCCTGCCTTGTGTCTTTTGTCCAAAGGGGCACTGTGGGTTCTGTCTTGTCTTTTTTCTCCCATGGGGGGCTGTGGGTCCTATTTTGTGTTTTTTTGCCCCATGGGGGCACCGTGGTCCCTTCTTTGTGTTTTTGACCCGGGGGGAGAGTCATTGGCCCTGCCTTGTGTCTTTTGTCCCATGGGGCACTGTGAGTCCTGCTTGCATTTTTTGTTCCATGGCGTCCACCGTAGACCTTGCCTTGTGTTTTTGTCCCATGGGGGCAGCAAGGGCCCTGCCTTGTGTATTTTCTCCCATGGGGGACTGTGTGTCCTGCCTTGAGATTTTTTCCCCATAGGGGGCACCGTGGTCCCTGCCTTGTGTTTTTGAACCATGCAGAGGCGCCATGGGCCCTGCCTTGTGTCTTTTGACCCATGGGGCCTGTGGGTCCTCCCTAGTGTCTTTTCTCCCATGGATGGTCCTGTGTACCCGGCTTGTTTTTATTTGCCCTATGTCGGGTACAGGGGGGTTTGGGCCCTGCCTTTTGTTTATTGTCTCATGAAGGGGGCTGTGGGCCCTGCCTTGTGTCTTTTGTCCAGTGGGGCACTGTGGGCCCTGCCTTTTGTTTATTGCCTCATGAAGGGGGCTGTGGGCCCTGCCTTGTGTCTTTTGCCCTGTGAGGGGCTGTGAGCCCTGCCTTGTGTCTTTTGCCCTGTGAGGGGCTGTGGGCCCTCCCTTGTGTCTTTTGTCCCATGGGGACTGTGGGTCCTGCCTTGAGTTTTTTGCCCCATGGGGGACTGTGGGCCCTACCTTGTGTTTTTTTCCCCATAGGGGGCACCATGGTCCCTGCCTTGTGTTTTTTGTCCAATGGGGCACTGTGGGTCCTGCCTTTTGTCTTTTCTCCCATGAGGCATGTGGGCCCTGCCTTGTATTTTTTGCCTCTGGTCGGTGGGGTGTGTGCTTGGCCTTGTGTATTTTCTCCTAGTGGGCCAAGATAGACCCTGCCTTGTGGTTTTTTCCCCATAGGGGGCACGGTGGTACCTGCCCTGTGTATTTTCTCCCATGGGGGACTGTGGGCCCTGCCTTGTGTTTTTTCTCCCATGGGGGACACCATGGGCTCTGCCTTGTGTCTTTTGTCCCAAGGGTCCTCTGGGCCCTACCTTGTATTTTTTCTCTCATGGGGGACACCATGGGTCGTGACTTGTCTTTTTGCCCCGTGAGGGTACTGTGGGCCCTTCCTTGTGTTTTTTCTCCCATGGGGAACACCATGAGCCCTGCCTTTTGTCTTTTCTCCCATGGGGCCTGTGGGCCCTGCCTTGTGTTTTTTCTCCCATGGGGAACACCAAGGGCCCTGCCTTGTCTTTCTGCCCCATGGGGTGGTCCTGTGTGTCCTGCCTTGTATTTTTTGCCCTGGGGGGGGCTATAGGCCCTACCTTGTGTTTTTTTCCCCATAGGGGGCACCATGGTCCCTGCCTTGTGTCTTTTGTCCCAAGGCTGCTGTGGGCCCTACCTTGTGTTTTTTCTTCCATGGGGCCTGTGGGTCCTGCATTGTGTTTTTCCTCCCATGGGGCCTGTGAGCCCTGACTTGTATTTTTTGCTCCTGGGGGTGGGCTGTGGGTCTTGCCTTGTATATTTTCTCCCATTGGGGTCTGTGGGCCCTGCCTTGTGTCTTTTGTCCAATGGGGCTCTGTGGGCCCTGCCTTTTGTTTATTGCCTCATGAAGGGGGCTGTGGGCCCTCCCTTGTGTCTTTTGCCCTGTGAGGGGCTGTGGGCCTTGCCTTGTGTTTTTTGCCCCATGGGGAGCACCATATAACCCACCTTGTGTGTTTTGTCCCTTGGGTGTCTATGAATCCTGCCTTGTGTTTTTTGCCGAATGGGGAGCACCATAGACCCTACCTTGTGGATTTTCTCCCATGGGTGACACCATGGGCCCTGCCTTGTGTTTTTTGCCCCATGGGGGACTGTGGGTCCTTCCTTGTGTCATTTGCCCAATGGGGGACTGTGGGTTTTGCCTTTTTTTTTTCCCATGGGCACCGTGGTCCCTGCCTTGTGTTTTGTGTCCCATGGGGGGTCGGACCCTGCCTTCTGTTTTTAGCCCTGGGTGGGGGGCTATAGGCCCTGCATTGTATTTTTTGCCCAGTAGTGGCGGGGGCTATAGGGCCTGCATTATGTCCTTTGGCCCATGGGGACTGTGGGTCATGCTTTGTGTCTTTTGCCCCATGGGGGACACTGGGGATCCTGGCTTGTGTTTTTTTTCCTATGGGGAGTGCCGTGGGCCCTGCCTAGTGTTTTCTGCCCCATGGGGCGTCCTGTTGCCCCTGCCTTTTATTATTTGCCCTGTAGGAGGGGGCTATAGGTCCTGCATTGTGTTTTTTGTCCCTTGGGTGGCCTGTGGGCCCTGCCTTTGTATTTTCTCCCAAGGTGGGCACGGTAGACCCTGCCTTCTGCTTTTTGCCCCATGGGGGGCTGTGGGCCCTTCCTTGTGTATTTTCTCCCATGGGGGACACCATGGGCCCTGCCTTGATTTTTTTGCCCCATGGGGGGCTTTGGACCCTGCCTTGTGTTTTTTGCCCTGTGGGGGGTGCCGTGAGCCCTCCCTTGTGTTTTTTGTGTCTTGGGGTTGAGCTGTACCAAGCCATCTCCTCTTTCCATACCAGCCCCTTGCTCATTCTAGTGACCTGGGAATTTCTGAGCTGGCTTATCAGGCCGGGAGATCAGAAAGTATTCATTCGCTCTTGTCAGCAGGGTTGTTTCCTTCATTGCCCCTATCATTGGTACCTAGGAGAATTCCTGGACTGCACTAGGGGCTTAATAAATGCTTGTGGAGGGACTTCCACCCAAGATGGTGGAAAGGAACCATACATCCTATCTAAGCTCTCTTGCTCTCAGAAAAATTTTTTTCATAACAAGGCCTCTGAATTAGTGCTTGACTGGAAAAAATCCCAAATACATTACCAACAGATGATATCCTTGAAAATCCCCAGAAAATGTCTGTCTTTGCTTGTGGGCAGGACAATTAGATCAGGTGCAGACTGAAGGCAGGCAGCAAGAACACAGAAGGCAGCTCACACTGAGCAGACTTTAGAAGGATGGGGTGTGATCTCAGCAATTTCTATGGGGAGAACTTTACCACAGTGTGGCTACTTTGTCCTGGCAGCAACCCAGTCGATCAGCAGAGAAGCTATAAACACCGGAACTAAAGATTATAACTGGAAGAAGTAGGATCTCTCAGGTCCTGGCCACAAGTCTCAGCCTGCAAAAGCAGTGCAGCCATTGCTGTCCTGCTAGTGCCTCACTACTACCTCCCACAGTCTTATAGAGGAAGCTCGGTAATACCATTCAGCCCATCTCCTCCCCCCTAAAAAAATGCATACTGCATTGGTTTTTCTTGTTAGTTTGTTTCCTTTGATTCTTCTTTGACAAAATGAGGAAAAAGTTAAAGCACACTCTAACAAGGGAGCTTCTATACAGATAGCAGATTTTAAACCCTGAGGAGACTAAAAACAGACTGTCTCCAGATGAATCCCCAAAGGGGGATATGATCTAGTCCCCAATACACAAGACTCTCACAGAAGAAATTAAAAAGGTTCTCACAAGAGAGATAGAAGAAAAATGGGGAAAGGAAAGGGAAGTTTTGCAAGAGGGTCTGGATAAGTCATACCACTCATTTAAAAAATAGAGTGGATAAAGAAATCAAATCCCTAAAAAACAGAATTAGTGAATTGGAAAAGGTAAACAATTCCAAGGAAAACAGAGTCAGTGAATTGGAAAAAGAAAATAGCTCTCCAAAAAATAAAATTGGGGAAATGGAAAAAATTCCATAGAACAAAACAATCACTTAAAAGCTCAATTAGACAATTAGAAAAAGATATAAATAAGTGAGTGA
This sequence comes from Sminthopsis crassicaudata, assembly GCF_048593235.1. Classification (NCBI taxonomy): domain Eukaryota; kingdom Metazoa; phylum Chordata; class Mammalia; order Dasyuromorphia; family Dasyuridae; genus Sminthopsis; species Sminthopsis crassicaudata. The sequence continues at coordinate 70,132,234 of NC_133623.1, forward strand.
AGAAAATAATTCATTAAAAACCAGAATTGAACAAATAGAATTGAATAACTTGAGGAGACACCAAGAATCAGTCAAGCAAAACCAAAAAAATGAAACAATGGGGAAAAAATGTCAAATATGTTCTTGGGAAAACATCAGATCTGGAAAATAGATCTAGGAGAGTTAATCTGAGAATTATTGGACTTCCTAAAAAATATGATGAAAAAAGAGCCTGGACACTATTTTCCAGGAAATTATCAAAGAGAACTGCCCAGATGTTGTAGAAACAGAGGGTAAAATAGACATTGAAAGAATTCATCGATCACCTACTGAAAGGGATCCTAAAATCAAAACTCCAAGAAATATTGTGGCTAAATTCCAGAACTATCAGACCAAGGAAAAAAATACTGCAAGCTGCTAGAAAAAACAATTCAAATATAGAGGAGCCACAATAAGGATTATTCAAGATTTAGCAGCATCCATATTAAATGATCAAAGGGCCTGGAATCTGATATTCTGAAAGGTTAAGGAACTTGGTATACAGCCAAAAATAACTTACCTAGCAAAAATGAGCATTTTTTTCCAGGGAAGAAGATAGACATTCAATGAAATAGGTGAATTTCATCCTATTTCTTATGAAAAAAAACAGAAACAAACAAAAAGTTTGATCTCCAAATATAGGACTGAAAAGAAGCACAAAAAGTTAAAAAGAAATCTTGGGAACTATATTTCTGATATAAAGATACATAAAGAACACATGTATAATTTGTTCTAGAAATTAGAGGTGGAAAGTGGAAATTAGAGGTAAAGTGGGGGTATTACATTTTACAAAAAGGCCAAGGAAACCTAATATATCTGAGAGAAAGAAGGGAGGGGGATGAACATAGTATATATCATATTCTCATTAGAACTGGCTTAAAGAGAAAAATATTAGACATATTCGATTTATGGTGAAACTTCTCCCACTTCATTGAAAAGTGGGAGGGGAAAAGTGAAAAAGGAAGGAGTAAGCTAAGCGGAAGGGAATACAGAAATTGTGAGGAAAAGGGATAAGATAGGGAGAGGAACTCTAAGGGGGAGAGAGGGGATTCCAAAAAGGGAGAACTGGGTGAGACAAGTAGTGCCTATATGTTTAATACTGGGGAGTAGGGTAAGGGGGAAAGGAAAGAGAAAAGCATAATCTGGGGATAATAAGATGGCAAGAAATACAGAATTAGTAGTGTTAACCATAACTGTGAATGGAGTGAACTCTCCCATAAAGTAAAGGCAGATAGCAGACTGGATTAAAAGCCAGAATCCTGCCATATGTTTACAGGAAATAGATTTAAAGCGCAATGATACATATGGAATAAAGGTAAAAGGCTGGAGTAGAATCTACTATGCTTTAGGTGAAGTAAAAACAGTAGGGGTAGCCATCCTGATCTCAGATCAAGCAAAAGCAAAAACTGATCTGATTAAAAGACATAAGGACAGGCATTATATCTTGCTAAAGGATAGCATAGATAATGAAGCAATATTCAATATTAAACATATATGCATCAAGTGGTGTAATATCTAAATTCTTAAAAGAGAAGAGAGCTGCAAGAAGAAATAGACCACAAAACTATAATAGTGGGAGATCTCAACCTTCACTCAACAGTTCATAGAACCCATACAAAAATTGACCATATATTAGGACATAAAAGCCTCAAAATCAAATGTAGAAAGGCAGATATAGTAAATGCATCCTTTTCAGATCACAATGCAATGAAAACTACATTCAGTAAAAAGCCAGGGGAAAATAGATCAAAAAATAATTGGAAACTAAATAATCTCTTCCTAAAGAATGATTGAGTGAAACAGCAAATCATAGACATAATTAATAACTTCACCCAAGAAAATGACAATAATGAGACATCATACCAAAATGTGTGGGATGCAGCCAAAGCGGCAATAAGGGGAAATTTTATATCTCGAGGCCTACTTGCATAAAACAGAGAAAGAGAGGTTCAATGAATTGGGCTTACAACTAAAAATGCTAGAAAAAGAGCAAATTTAAAACCCCCAGTCAAAAACTAAGCTTGAAATTCTAAAAGTAAAAGGAGATATTAATAAAATTGATAGTAAAAAAACTATTGAATTAATTAATAAAACTAAAATTTGGTTCTATGAAAAAAACAACAAAATAGATAAACCCTTAGTAAACTTGATTAAAAAAAGGAAAGAGGAAAATCAAAGTGTTAGTCTTAAAAATAAAAAGAGAGAACTCGCCACTAATGAAGAGGAAATTAAAGCAATAATTAGGACTTACTTTGCCCAACTTTATGCCAATAAATTCGATTACTTCAATGAAATGGAAGAATACATTTAATAATATAGCTTGCCCAGATTAACGGAGGAAGAAGTAAATTGGTTAAACAATCCCATCTTAGAAAAAGAAATAGAACAAGCTATTAATCAACTCCCTAAGAAAAAATCCCCAGGACCAGATGGATTTACCTGTGAATTCTACTAAACATTTAAAGAACAATTAACTCCAATGTTATATAAACTATATGAAAAAAAAAATAGGGATTGAAGGAATCCTATCAAATTCCTTCTATGACACAGACATGGTACTGATACCTAAACCAGGTAGGTTGAAAACAGAGAAAGAAAATTATAGACCAATCTCCCTAATGAATATTGATGCTAAAATCTTAAATAAAATATTAGCAAAAAGATTACAGAAAATCATATCCAGGTTAAGACACCAGGACCAAGTAGGATTTATACCAGGAATGCAGGGGTGGTTCAATATGGAACACTTTTAGCATAATCAACTATATCAGTAACCAAACTAACAAAAACCATATGATCATCTCAATAGATGCAGAAAAAGCATTTGATAAAATCCAACATCCATTCCTAATAAAAACACTTGAGAGTATAGGAAGAAATGGACTGTTCCTTAAAATAATCAGTAGCATCTATTTATCTATTTATGGTTTATCAGTAAGCATCATATGTAATGGAGATAAACTGGAACCATTCCCAATAAGATAAGGAGTGAAACAAAGTTGCCCACTATCACCATTACTATTCAATATTGTATTAGAAATGCTAGCTTTGGCAATAAGAGTTGAGAAAGAGATTAAAGGAATTAGAGTAGGTAATGAGGAAATCAAACTATCACTCTTTGCTGATGATATGATGATATACTTAGAGAACACCATAGATTCTACTAAAAAGCTATTAGAAATAATTCACAACTTTAGCAAAGTGGCAGAATACAAAATAAATCCACATAAATCCTCAGCATTCTTATATATCACCAACAAAATGCAACAGCAAGAGATACAAAGAGAAATTCCATTCCAAACAAATGTTGAGAGTATAAAGTATTTGGGAATCCATCTACCAAAGAATAGTCAGGAATTATATGAGAAAAATTACAAAACACTTGCCACAAAAATAAAGTCAGATTTAAATAATTTGAAAGACATTCAGTGCTCTTGGATAGGCCGAGCGAATATAATAAAGATGACAATACTCCCCAAACTAATCTATTTATTTAGTGCTATACCAATCAGACTCCCAAGAAACTATTTCAATGACCTAGAAAAAATAACAACAAAATTCATATGGAAGAATAAAAGGTCGAGAATGGCAAGGGAACTAATGAAAAAAAAGTCAGAGGAAGGTGGTCTAAGTGTACCTGATCTAAAGCTATATTATATAGCAGCAGTCACCAAAACCATTTGGTACTGGCTAAGAAATAGAACGGTAGATCAGTGGAACAGATTAGATACAAAGGACAAAAAAGGGTACATCTATAGCAATCTAATCTTTGACAAACCCAAAGATACCAACATTAGGGACAAAAATTCATTATTCGGAAGAAACTGTTGGGAAAACTGGAAATTAGTATGGCAGAAATTAGATATGGACCCACACTTAACACCATATACCAAGATAAGATCAAAATGGGTCCATGATTTAGGCATAAAGAATGAGATCATAAATAGATTAGAGGAACAGAGAATAGTCTACCTCTCAGACCTGTGGAGGAGGAAGGGATTTATGACCAGAGGAGAATTAGAGATCATTATTGATCACAAAATAGAAGAGTTTGATTACATCAAACTAAAAAGTTTCTGTACAAACAATACTAATGCAAACTAGATTAGAAGGGAAGTAACAAATTGGGAAAATATTTTTAAAAGTAAAGGTTCTGACAAAGGTCTCATTTCCAAAATATATAGAGAACTGACCCTGATTTATAGGAAACCATACCATTCTCCAATTGATAAATAGTCAAGGGATATGAACAGACAATTCTCAGATGATGAAATTGAAACTATTTCCACTCATATGAAAAAGTGTTCCAAATCACTACTGATCAGAGAAATGCAAATTAAGACAACTCTGAGATACCACTACACACCTGTCAGATTGGCTAAAATGACAGGAACAAATAATGATGAATGTTGGAGGGGATGTGGGAAAACTGGGACACTGATACATTGTTGGTGGAGTTGTGAAAGAATCCAGCCATTCTGGAGATCAATTTGGAACTATGCCCAAAAAGTTGTCAAACTGTACATACCCTTTGACCCAGCATTGCTGTTATTGGGATTATATCCCAAAGAAATACTAAAGAGTGGAAAGGGACCTGTATGTGCCAAAATGTTTGTGGCAGCTCTTTTTGTTGTAGCTAGAAACTGGAAGTTGAATGGATGTCCATCAGTTGGAGAATGGTTGGGTAAATTGTGGTATATGAAGGTTATGGAATATTATTGCTCTGTAAGAAATGACCAGCAGGAGGAATACAGAGAGGGTTGGAGAGACTTAAATCAACTGTTGCTGACTGAAATGAGCAGAACCAGAAGATCACTATACACTACAACAACAATACTGTATGAGGATGTATTCTGATGGAAGTGGAAATCTTCAACATAAAGAAGATCCAACTCACTTCCAGTTGATCAATGAAGGACAGAAATAACTATACCCAGAGAAGGGACACTGGGAAGCGAATGTAAATTGTTAGCACTACTGTCTATCTACCCAGCTTACTTATACCTTCGGAAGCTAATAATTAATGTGCAACAAGAAAAAGGTATTTACACACATATATTGTATCTAGGTTATATTGTAACACATGTAAAATGTATGGGATTACCTGCCATCGGGGGGAGGGAGTGGAGGGAGGGAGGGGATAATTTGGAAAAATGAATAAAAAAAAAAGAAAAAAGAAAAAGAAAAAAAAAAAAGAAAAAGAAAAAGATTAAACAGAAAACTTAACTAAAAAAAAAAAAAAGAATTTAGATGCTGCACCACTTGGTGCATATATGTTTAATATTGATACTGCTTCATTATTGATGCTGCCCTTTAGCAGGATATAATGCCCTTCCTTATCTCTTTTAATTAGATCAATTTTTGTTTTTGCTTGATCTGAGATGAGGATGGCTACTCCTGCTTTTTTGGTTTTGCCTGAAGCATAGTAGATTCTGCTCCACCCTTTTACTTTTAGTTTGAATGTCCCTCCCTGTTTCAGGTGTGTTTCTTGTAAACAACATATAGTAGGAGTCTGACTTTTAATCCAGTCTGCTAAATGCTTCCTCTTTATGAGGGAGTTTACCCCATTCACATTTATGGTTAGAAAGACTAATTCTATATTGCTTGCCATCCTGTTAACCCCTGCTTATGCTTTTCTCCTTTCCTTCCCTCTTACCCCCCTACCCAGTATTAAACTGGTGAACACCGCTTGCTTTTCACAGCCCTCCCTTTTTAGTATCCCTCCCCCACCTTAAAGATCCTCCCTTTATTTTACCCCTTTTCCTCGAAATTTCTGTATTCCCTTCCCCTTAGCTTACTCCTTCCCTTTCACTTTTCAATGAAGTGGAAGAAGTTTCACCATAAATCGAATATGTCTATTGATACACACTATGTTCATCTCCCTCCTTTCTTTCTCTCAGATATAATAGGTTACCTTTGCCTCTTCATGAGATGTAGTACCACTACTTTACACTTTATGATATAATTTCCTTTCCACCTCTAGTTTCTAAGATAAATTGTACATATGTTCTTTACATATTTTTTTTTTGGCAGAAGTATAGTTCTCAAGATTTCTTTTTACCTTTTTAGAAATTTCTTGAGTTCTGTATTTGAAGATCAAACCTTTTATGTAGGTCTGGTTTTTTCATCAAAAATAGATGGAATTCATTTATTTCGTTAAATGTCCATCTTCTTCCCTGGAAAACAATGCTCATTCTTGCTGGGTAAGTTATTCTTGGCTGCATACCAAGTTCCTTAGCCTTTCAGAATATCATGTTCCAGGCCCTTTGTTCTTTTAATGTGGATGCTGCTAGATCCTGGGTTATCCTTATTGTGGATCCTCCATATCTGAATTGCTTTTTTCTAGCAGCTTCCAATATCTTTTCCTTCGTTTGATGGTTCTTGAACTTGGCCACTATATTTCTTGGCATTTTGATTTTAGGGTCCCTTTCAGTAGGTGATCGATGAATTTTTTCAATGTCTATTTTACCCTCTGTTTCCAGAACGTCTGGGCAGTTCTTTGATAATTTCCTCGAAAATGGTGTCCAAGCTCTTTTTTTCCTCACATTTTTCAGGGAGTCCGATTATTCTCAAATTGTCTCTCCTGGATCTGTTTTCCAGGTCTGTTGTCTTTCTAGTAAGGTACTTGACATTCTTTTCAATTGTTTCATTTCTCTGGTTTTGCTTGACTACCTCTTGGTTTCTCCTTGAGTCATTCATTTCTACTTGTTCCAGTCTAATTTTCAATGATGTATTTTCTTCACTCACTTTTTTTATATCTCTTTGTAATTGTCCAATTGAGTTTTTATCTTCTATGGAATTTTTTTCCATTTTATCCATTTTATTTTTTAGAGAGCTGTTTTCTTTTTCCAGCTCACTAATCCTGTTTTCCTTGGAGTTGTTTACCTTTTCCAGCTCACTAATCTTGTTTCTCAATGATTTGATTTCTTTATCCACTCTGTCTTTGAATGCAAGGGATGACTTCTCGAGGCTCTCTTGCCAAGCTTCCCTTTCCTTTTCCCATTTCTCTTCCAGCTCTCTTGTGAGAGCCTTTTTGATTTCCTCTATGAGATGCTTTTGTATTGAGGAGCAGCTCATATCCCTCTTAGGGGATTCATCTGGGGACAGTCTGTTTTTAGTCTCCTCAGCATTTGAAGTCTGCTCCCTCTCCATACAAAAGTTGTCAATGGTTAGAGCCCTTTTGAATTTTTTGTTCATTTTGTCAGAGTAGGAATCGAAGAAAACAAACTGACAAGAGAAACAATTGGTCTATTTTGCGGGAGATGGGGCTGGATGGTATTAATGGGCTTCCTCTACAGACTGGGGGTAGGGCAGCAGAGAGCCACTAACAGAACAGCAATGACTGTACTGAGTCTGAGCTCTGAGGCTCTGAGAAAGCGTTGAGTCAGTCCAGGTGGGGGTTGGGGGTGGCCAGGCTCTGAGAGATGCTGGCTTTCTGGGGTTTTAATCTTCACCTCCGGTGTTTACACCCTCTCCGCTGCTCCTGGCTTGCTGCCAAGACGGAGTATCCACTCTGGGGAAAAAGTCTTTTTGCAGAAACGGCAGAGATCGTACCCCTCCCCCTCCGGTCTGAGCTGTGTGAGCTGCCTGTCTCGCTCTGGCTGCCTGCCCTCAGTCTGCGCCCAGTCTGATTGACCCTCCCCTGAGCAAACACAGACCTTTTCTGGCGACTTTCAAGGATGTCTTCTCTTGGTGATTATTTGTGGATTTCTTTCTGGGTCAAGCATTAATTCTGAGGCTTGTCATGAAGTAAGTTCTGAGAGAAAACGAGGAGCTCAAGCAGCTGTCTGCCTCCACGCCGCCATCTTGGCCGGAAGTCAAGGGATAATGTTGTAAAAAATTACCCAGGCATATGTTCTGTCAACAAAAAGTTATAATTTAAATAAATAAATGCTTGTGGATCTGTTGCGTCAGGTTGGATTGGGATTCACAGTGCTAATTAATTGTTAGGTCAGGTTATGGTAAGGAGGAGCAGCCTCTGGCCACTAAATGGCAGGTACCTCACTCAGTAGAAGGCACCCTGAGCCCCCGGGGGAAGCTTGTTTAATTCCCTTCTGGGGCTGGAGGCCCATCCGTGAGCCTCTCCCAAGTACCATCCTGCCAACAGAGAGACCTCGGGAGAGTCAAAGAGTGGCCATGACTCTGGTCTCTCTAAGTTTTCAGCTTTGCAAAGGGCTTCCCCTGACAGTCCTGGGAGATGGGGAGTGAGAGCATCATTTGGGAGGAGGTGGAGGTGAGGGCCTTCAATCTGGACATCTAAGTCCATGGGAAGGTGGGCCCCAGCAGAGGGAGAGCAGGGGATTCTGGGTAATCCCAAGGCTGCCTCCTTGGTGGATGGGAGACCTCAAACCGAGGACAGACCCTGGGGAGACAGGACCACTGGAGGGGGAAGAGAGGTGTCTACATTCTTATGGGCCCAGCCAAGCAAACAAGCATTGATGAAGTGCCTGCTGGGTACGTTCCAGGCATTGTGCCCAAGTGCAGATCCTTTTTGCTTTGCATTTTCCACCAGGTAAAAATAAGGCCCATCTTCAGCTATGTTTTTAACCCTTTTGCTCACACAGGAACTAAAAGTCCTATATCTATTCTTTGTGGAGACTTAGAAGTCAATTCTTATGTCCCCTGGGGAAACTATGGTTTGGTGGCAAAAACTGCTCTGGAAGACAGAGTTGTGTTCTGAAAAGCTATGGAGTCAGAGAATCTGTGTTCAAATGCTGCCTCTGGTACTTATGTGACCTTGAGCAAAAACTTAACCTTTCTGAGCTTCTGTTTCCTCTTCTGTAGAACAAAAGAGCTGACTGAGATCCTTTCAAGCTCTTGATCTCTGGCCTAGCTAAATGCAGCTGGAAGGTGGCCCATAGAGAGATGTGGGCCAGATGTTTAGCCATATCAATAGCTGTGAGATTGCTGGTTAGCTGTGAATCCTTAAATTATGATGGTACCTAACATTTTACATTTTACTTAATTATTTTTAGCGTTTTTTAATTTTGTATTTCAAATTCTCTCTTTCCCTCTAGCCTCTCCCCCATCCACTGAGAAGGGAAGCAATATGATATGAAATCATGCAAAACATATTTTGTATTAACAATGTGTCTAAAAGAAAAACAAGAAATAATAAAGTGGAAAAAAACCAATATACTTTGACTTAGAGTCCATCACTTCTCTTTCTGGAGATGGATAGCATCTTTTCATAAGTTCTTTGCAAGTTTCTTGGATCATTGTATCGATAAGAGTAACTTAAGATTTTAACAGTTGATTATCAGAGTAGCTAAGATTTTAATAGTATATAATTGCTGTTGTTCAGTCATTTTAGTTGTAATCAACTCTTTGCAACACCATTTTGAGAGGTTTTTGGACAAACCACTAGAGTGGTTTGCCATTTCCTTCTCGAGCTCATTTTACAGATGAGCAGAAGCAAACAGGGTTAAGGGACTTGCCCAGGGTCATACAACTAGTAAATGTCTGAGACCAGATTTGAACTCATGAAGCTGAGTCTGATTCCAAGTCCAGCCCTGATCATTGTTACAATATTACTATTACTATGTACAATGATTTCCTAGTTATTAGTTCATGTAAGTCTTCCCAGATTTTGACACCATTCCCCTCTTACACAACAGTATTCTGTCACATTCATATGACACAATTTTTTCATCCATTCTCTAACTGACGGGCAGTTTCCAAGTCTTTGACACTATAAAAAGAGCTACTAGAAATATTTTTATATGGGGGTCCTTTTTCCATTTTTTTGAAGTATTCAGACTTGGTGGTGTTATTGCTGAGTCTACAGGTATCCTGTTTTATAGTCTTTAAGCATAGTTCCAAATTGTTCTCCACAATGGAGAACCTACATTCCTTCAAGAGGCAATATGGTCTTCTAACTTCTTCATAGGGGGAGGGGGAGCCTACAGATGCAGAATATTTATACACTTTCAGATATGTTCACATTGTGGATCTCATTTTGCTTCCCTATTTTTCTTTGTTAGAAATTACTTCTATTGGAAAGAGAAATATCTCAGCTAATGACTAATGAAAAAGGCTTTCTTTTTTTTAAATTAAAAAGTAAAAGGAAAGTAACAGTATGGTATAATGGAAAAAAATGATGGTTTGGAATCTGAAGGAACATAAGTTCAAATCCCACCTCTGCCTCTTTCTAGCTGTGTGACCATGGGTTAGTAAACTAACCTCCCTGAGCCTCATTTTCCTCATCTATAAAAGAGCTGTAGTGATATCTTCTAGGAACGTGGGAGCATCAAATAAAATAATGAACACTGTGTGTAGCATAGTCTCTGGAGGTACTTTCTGGTCCCTCACTCACACTGACAAAATTGCATTTTAACATATCGCAACATTTTTCTTGTTCAAAATTTCTAGAAATGTTACACCTTGTGTCCAGAGAGAGGTCTGGGTACATGGTGAGTTTTTTCTATCTAAATAACAACGTTTGAATTTTAGAACAGTGCTCAATTAATACAAAGTATTTTCAACAAAGTACAGTATTAATTTTTTTTCCTTTGACACAAAAAATATATACAAGAAAATATTCCACTCCGGATGTCACCTTATCAAGACAGTGATATACAAGAGGATCAAGAGGAGGGCAGATTGGATGGTCAGGAGTCTATAGTTCACATGAAACTAGATTGAAGAACCTGGAGATGTTACCCTGGAGAAAAGACCCAGGAGAGCTATTACATCAGTTTACAACTTGAAAAGCTAACTTATGGAAGAGGGAAGCCAAGGCAAACCACTTGTACAAGTGATTTCATTCTATCCCATCTTCTCAGCAGATTGCCCCGCCTCTACCATCCCTACTCTCTCACTTATCTTCAATCTGTCCTTGTGTAGTTGCTGTTTTTCTGCTGCTTACTGAAGGACTACATCTCCCCAATCTTCCAAAAAAACCCTCACTTGTTCTGTCCATCCTTGCTAGTTACCGTCCTCGATCTCTTTTGCCTTTTAGAACTAAACTTGAGAAGACTATCTACAGGGGATGTCTCTACTTCCTTTTCTCTCATTTTTTAACTCTTTCGATTTAGCTCTTTCTAAATTTACCAATGAGAGGTGGGGTCAAGATAGTGGAGTTAAATCTAGCAGTTTTGCCTTAGTTTCTTCTTTTTTAAATAATTTATTAATTTTATAATTATAATTTTTGACAGTACATATGCATGGATAATTTTTTTACAACATTATCCCTTGCATTCATTTTTTCCAAATTTTCCCCTCCCTCCCTCTACTCCCTCCCCTAGATGACAGGCAATCCCATACATGTTACATGTGTTACACTATATCCTAGAGACATTATATGTGTGTAAATCCAAATTTCTTGTTGCACGCTAAGAATTGGATTCCGAAGGTATAAATAACGTGGGTAGAGAGACAACAGTGCAAACATTTTACACTCCTTTCCCAGTGTTTCTTCTCTGGGTGTAGTTGTTTCTGTCCATCATTGATCAACTGGAACCTTAGTTTCTTCACATCCTCCCCTACTGTGAACCAAGATCCCACCTTTCCCTAATCCTTCAAGGTTATATGTACACTCCCCTGCCCAAGACTGATGAGCTCCGGACTGAATTCTGATGAAAAAAGCCAAGAAAAAATTACATTCAGTCATTTTGCCAAATTAGAGCATCTTAGGAAGATGGACAAAGATGTCTACAGACTCTTGGGTCAGGTTTGGCCAGGAGCACATGCTGCAAAAAAAAAAAAATGATGGCACAACAGGTGGAAGCAGCAGTGGACTGTGGAGGCGGCAGCAGCAGCAGCAGCAGCAAGGAACAGCCCAAAGTCCAAGGATGATCACAGGACCACATCCTAATGCTGAGAACAGGAAGAATGCCATCTGGCAGATCTGTCATTCCTTACCCACTTCCAGGTCACAGTTCAAGGTGGAGAGGAGTGGTCACTTTCCCGAAGGAGCAGAGGCCCTACATGGGGACGGAACAAGGAACAAGTTCCAGAGCCATGGCTGAGTGGCTTTGGGCCCAGAATAGAGTACAGGTTCACACACAAGCCTGCACAAAATAAACCAGTTAAAGAGAATAAAACCAAGACGTAGCCTGACAAAGTCAGTGACCTTGTACCCACAGAGCCTCCCAGTGGGCTAACTGTTCCTGAGTCTATGGAAAGTCAGCCACACATGAGCCAACAGCTGCAAACTAGGTCGGGAGTTTGCAGATCAGGAGGGCAGTGAACAGGCCTCTCCCTGGATCACACCACTTTGGAAACACCAAAAACTTTGAGACACCCAGACTGAGCTGTGAAAACAGCAGGAAGACCTCATTTGTGTCAATCAAGACCCAGCTGTACTGTCAAAGGCCCTTCATCCTTTCCGTTAGCCTGGCTTACAACCTACATGCCCTTCTTGACACTTCACTTTGTCTCACCTCACTTGTATCCAATCCTTTGCCAAGCTCTAGAATTTTTCCCATTATAATATAGCTGGCACCCTTCTTTCCTCTGATACTGCCCTCCTCTTTCAGATAGACCTCATCGCCTCATTCCTGGATTATTCCAATAGCCTGCCACTTGATCTTTGTCTCAAGTCTCTCTCCACTCCCGTCCATCCTTCAGTGGGCTGCTGGTGATTTTCCTAAGTTACCAGGTCTGATCTATTCAGTCAAGTCACTCTGTCATCTTTGGGACCTATTTTTTTTCTTTTTTTAAAATTAAATTAAAATTTTAAAATATTTTAATAGTTTTTATTTACCAGATATATGCTTGGGTAATTTTACAACATTGACAATTGCCAAACCCCTTGTTCCAATTTTCCCCCTCCTTCCCCCCCCCCCAGATGGCAGGTTGACCAATACATGTCAAATATGCTACAGTATAAATTAAATACAATATATGTATACATGTCCAAACATTTGTTTTGCTATACAAAAAGAATTGGACTTTGATATAGTGTACATTTAGCCTGTGAAGGAAATCAAAAATGCAGGCGGACAAAGGAAGAGGGATTGGGAATTCTATGTAGTGGTTCATAGTCGTCTCCCAGACTTCTTTTGCTGGGTGCAGCTGGGTCAGTTCATTACGGCTCTTTTGGAACTGATTTGGTTCATCTCATTGTCGAAAATGGCCAAATCCATCAGAATTGATCCTCATATAGTATTGTTGTTGAAGTATACAACGATCTCCTGGTCCTGCTTATTTCACTCAGCATCAGTTCCTGTCAGTCTCTCCAAGCCTCTCTGAAATCCTCCTGCTGGTCATTTCTTACAGAGCAATAATATTCCATAACATTCATATACCACAATTTATTTAGTCATGCTCCAATGGATGGGCATCCACATAGTTTCCAGTTTCTGGCCACCACAAAGAGGGCTGTTTGGGGCCTAATTTAAAATCTGGTTTCACTTTTAATTGTTCTTTATAACCTAGCATCTTCCTGGCTTCCCAGTCTTGTAACACTTTATTCCTCTACATGTACTCCAGCACTGGCCTCCATGCAGTTCCTCAGACACAACCCTCCCAGCATTTTCACTGGTTACCCCTGTGCCTAGAACTTTTTACTTCATTTCCATCTCTTTTTTGGCATCCTTTGGGTCCTAGGTGAAATCTCATCTTCTACAAGAAGCCTTTCCTAGTTCCCCTTCCCATGAGTGTCTTCCCTCTGATTGTCTCCCATTTATATTGCCTGGATCTTGTTTGGACATAATCATTTGCCCATTTTCTCCCCCATTAGACTGGGAATTCCTTCAGAGCAGTGACAGCCTTTCCTTGTGTCCCCATTGGTTAGCACTGCTCCTAGCACATAATAAATGCTTAATAAGTGCTAGTTGTCTTGTTTTTTGTTTGTTTGTTTGTTTGTTTTTGTTTTAATTTATTTTTATGGCATTTATTTCATTCTCCCACTACCTACTCACCCACAGAACAATTTCTTTTTTTTCTGGTTGTACATGTACATTAATTTTTTATGAATCGTGTTGGGAAAGAAATATCAGAACAAAAGGGAGAGAAAAAAAAACAGAAGAAAAAGAGGGGGAAAAATGAACATGGCATGTGTTAATTTGCATTCATTCTCCATAGTTCTCTGGATGCATTTTCTACCCCAAGTTTATAGTGATTGCCTTGGATCACTGACGCAAGAACCAAGTCTTTCATAGTTGATAATTGCACAATCTTGCTGCTACTGTGTACAATGGATTCCTGGTTCTACTTTCACTCAGCATCAGTTGATGTAAATCTTTCCAAACCTTTCTAAAATCAGCTTGTTTATCATTTTTTATAGAACAATAATATTCCATTATTTTCGTATACGATAACCTATTCAGTCATTCTCCAGTTGGTGGGCATCTACTTCTTTTCCAATTCTTTGCTCCCACAAAAGAGCTGCTACAAACATTTTTGCACATGGAGGTCTTTTTTCCCTCCTTTATGATTTCCCTGGGAAGCAGACCCAATAATGGAACTGCTGAATCAAAGGATATGCACAGTTTTATAGCCCTTTGGGCATAGTTCCAGATTGGGCTCCAGACAGTTGAATCATTTTACAGCTCCACCAACAATGTATTAGTGTCCCAGTTTTCTCACATCTCCTCCAACATTTATCATTGTCTTTTCCTGTCAGAACTATGTTTTTTTTTTAACCCCAAAGGGAAGAAACTTACAACGAGTAGGGTAGAAGTTTGAGGGAAATTGCCCAACATGCAGATTCAGGCATGAATCTGTCAGTAAATGTCAGTAAATTCATCCCAATCCTTTGAACTTTCTGGAAGTAAAATAAAATGCCAGGGGCGGGGAGGGAGAGATGAGAGTAGTTTCCTTCCTCTCCCCTAAAACCTTCAAGTAAAGGCTGGCTGACCACTTGTCTGATAGTATAGAGTTTCAGGAATGCCGGCTGAGCTCTTACCTGGGTCTTCAAGGAACAGTAACTATAATCCCTATAAGACAGACAAACAAGGGTTACATATATTTACCTGGTGTCTTGCACATTTTGTGAGGAGAGTCTTAAACTAAAGATAGAAGGAAAACACATCCCACATGTGTTAGCCAAACCCTATTGCACAGCAAGTAGCAGATGCATCTCAGGAAACTGAACAGGCAAGAGAGCCAGTAATTCACTGGAGACAGTCTCTAAGAAGACAGACAGAAATGAAAACCAATGACCAGAGATAATCACACAAAAATGTGCAAAATGGAGGTAAAAGAAAGGGTGACCTTGGAATGTTAATGCAAGGAGGAACATCTGGCCTCCTGCTGTTCATGTCTCTAAGACTTGGTGGGATGGGACTCGTGACTAGAATATTGCTTACAAATTTTAAAAAGATGCTTTATTCATAAGGAACAGCAACACTTTTTCCAGATTGCTTTCACTCTCAGATTATCCAGAAAAAAGGAATTATGCACTAGATATAGAATAATTTTGGTCGATTTCAGAAAGAGAAAAGGGGTTGGGGAAAATCTCAATGAGGAAGGAGGTAAAAATATGGCTGAGTCAGCCCTGAAGGAGAGCAATCATCAAACACCCTTCGCACAAAAGATACAATATTCTCAACAAGATCCAAAAAAACTGATCGATAGGCTCATGCCTGAGGCTGATATGGACAGGCCCCTTCCTGCTCCAGAGACCTTAATAGCACATTGATCTTCCCACCACTCCTTCAACAAAGTACAGCCATGGATTCTTTCCAATCATATTAAAAGAAAGAAGGGTAATTGAAAGGGTGTTATCTTCTATCTGTGAGTAGACCCCCAAATACTGCAGAAACTCTACTGAGACTAGCCTTTCCCCCTCCAAGCTTCAACTCAATGGCCTATATTTCTGAGATGGTTTTTTAGGCCTGGAGGTAAGACATATCCACTCCCCAATCCATTTATTGCATCTTTCATTCATCATCTTTGTATCCCCAGTGCCTAGAAGGGGACCTGAAACAGACTAGGTGCTTAATAAATGACTGGAAGGGGCCGCATTGCTGTAATCATTAGCATCACTCATCCCAAGGATGAGTAACCCTTTAGCCACTAGATGGTAGTGTTACAGCACTCATTCCAAGGCTCTGCTGTGACGTGTCTAAATTTTAGAAAACTAGAGAATGAATAATAGCTTTCATCTCTCTAGGATTTCAGGTTTGCAGAGCTTTTTTTGGCCCATAGCTCTGTAAAATAAAGACTACAAGATCTATTTGGGAGGGGGTGGAGGTAAGTACCTTCAGTCTGGAGAAATAAGTCCTTGGGAAGGTGGAGCCCAGCAGGGGGAGAGGGGTGGAATCTACTGGCTACAAGAAATTTCCCTTTGGTAGATGGGAGATCATAACTTAGGGAGGTAGAGACCATTGGAAAGGAAACAAGAATTGTCTTGACTCTTCATGGGTTCAATCAAATAGCTATTGGTTCAATGCTTGCTATGTATGTGGATAAAGGGCCACACCTGAAGTCAGGCAGGCAGACTCCTTTTCCTGAGTTCAAATCTGATCTCCGATATTTACTAGCTGTGTGACTCTGGGTAAGTCACTTCACCTCATTTGCCTCAGTTTCCTCATCTGTAAAATGAGCTGGAATAGGAATTGGCAACCATTCCAGTATCTGTGCCAAGAAAACTCCCAAATGGGGTCACAAGAGCCAGCCAGACACAACTGAAATGACTGAACAGCAACAACAAGGGTCATGTGCCAGGCATCTTGCTCAAGTACAGATCCTTTGTGTTTTGCATTTTCCACAAGGTCAAAATGAAGTCCATCCCCTATTTGTTACCTGATTAATAAGCTTGCTGCCTCACAAGGTTGCCAAACATTCATTGCCCTTTCATTGTGAAGACCTTATGAGAAGCCAATTTCCAGTGTACCCTGAGGAAACCACTGGGAGGAGGTAGGAGCTCCCTCAGGAAACACTGGGAAGAATACTGGCTGCTGTGGAATCAGAGGACCCGAGTTCAAATGCTGCTTCTCATGCTTAGTATCTACGTAATCTTGGGCAAACACTGAACTTTCATAGGCATAAATTCCTTAATCTGTAGAATGGAAGTGTTAAACTAGGTGCCTCTGAGGTCTTTGCCAGCTTTAGATCTAGGGTTTTCTGACCAGGCTAGCAAAGCTAATTCAGAAGCCTATCCACTAGGGATGAATTTCTTAGGCCATATCAACTCAGGAAATTATCTGTGAGATATGACGGAGTTACAAACTTAGAGGTCATCTCCTCAATGGATCCTTGAATCGGAACAGTACATATTTTCTCAAGAAGCAAGGTGACCTCTTGAGGGGCGATCTAGCCTATACGCTTTAAGATACGATCATATCGTGGATTGGTTTTGCTTAACTTTTTTTTGTTGTTAGAAATCACAGTTCTGTTGGGCAAAGGATCATCAACAAATACCTAATGTAAAAACTTAAAATAATAAAAAGAAAGTAGTTTGTCATGGTGAAAAAAAAATGATAGATATGGACTCATAGTCTGAAGAAGCATGAGTTCAAAGTCAGCCTCTGTCACTTACTAGCTATGGGGCTTATGATAATAGGGTAACCACTCTGAGCCTCACTTCTCTCATCTGCAAAATAGGAATAATACTCCCTTGTTAGCTTCTTACTAAGTGCTGATGAGATAGAGATATTAGGTTCTTACTAAGTGCTAAGTCGGTACTTGACAATTCTCTAGTTCTGGCCTTTATTGGGAGTTTTTACTTGTGAATTTCTGGGGAGGAGCTTGCATGCTTAGGAGGAGCAAGTTCATTGGTTGAAGTAATTTTTCCCAGAAGCCCTTGCATTATCTCACGCCCATTCTCTGGGAGGATAAAAGAGGGAAGCCACTACTCTGGACCAGAGTTGACGGCAACTGTCTGGAGACAACGGTTCTCTACAGGAAGAAGAATCTGTCCGAGAGATTTGAGTTGACACAGCAGATCTCCTCCCAGAGAGTGATCGGCAGCTTCTGGTGGGTTATAAAACCTGTCTGCTGGAGCCAGTGCATCTTTGTCAAAAATTAGAAAATTAATGGTATAGAAAAATAAATTTAGAAGTTCCCTAGGGCTACCTGTGGCTCCACAGTTAACAGGCAGTTGCAACTAAAGCTGACTGAAAGTCAGGAAGAGTTGAAGGTGCTGACTCAAAAGGTGGAGCTGCTGGTCGCTCTCTTCCACTTGCCATGGACCAGATGCTGGAGGACGGTGCTATTAACTGAGCTCAGCAGAATCACAGATCATAAGGGATTATCCCCATATATGAGGACTACTAACAGGAGCACTGATTGATGAAATCAAAAAGTGTTCTTACTTAAAAGATAATTACTTTTGTGAATGAGGCAATCAGTGGAGCTCCACCCTTACAGAAAGATCCTCCTCCCTCTAATATTTTATTATATACCTTCACAACTCTGATATTCTGTGTTGTCAGGTCTCTTACAACTCTAGTATTCTGATTCTCAGAGGTCCTGAGTTCAAGCAGAGTTTGGCCAACTGGAAGCCAAATGAGCAAATGGAGCTAACATGGAGCAAATTAAAAATAACCTCACCCCACCCCCCCCCTAACAGCCCCACTAGAGACACCTACGTACTAGGAGATCATCCCCCTCCACACACAAATCTCCATGCTCTCTTCCATATAAAGCCCAGAAAACAAGAGAACCTGTCACCTTTCAAAACATTTTATTTAAGATTATGATGCTAGACTTCAGGGTTCTCCCTTAGCATCTGAATGTGAGCCTGCTTTCTAATTAATAGATCTAATAACCAACTAATAGAACCACTATTCAACTGAAAAGGGAAGTGCTATCCATTCATTAGGAAGTGTCCAGAGATATGCTGGAGCCAGCTTGAACCAGGTTTTTTATTTTATTTTATTTTATTTTATTTTATTTTATTTTATTTTATTTTATTTTATTTTATTTTTAGGCTGGGGTTAAGTGACTTGCCCAGGGTCACACAGCTAGGAAGTGTCAAGTGTCTGAGACCAGATTTGAACTCCGGTCCTCCTGAATTCAAGGCTGGTGCTCTATCCAACTGCACCACCTAGCTGCCCCTTGAACCAGGTTTTTTTTTGGATAGCCAAAATTTACCCATACTTTGGTAAATAACCATACATAATGGGTGGGATAAGGATGACGAATCAGTAAAGAAAATTGAAAAGAAGGAGTAAGACTAAAACGAGGCGCATCAGGAGATAGCATTGATGGGGTGAACCCTGAAACTGTGTCTCCTTTAATCTGTAAAAGAAGGGTGTCAGGCCCTCCCCTGGGAAAAGCATACCTTTCCCAGACAACACCCAGTTAAGTGGTCTCATTCAGTTGGAGATCTGGCCAGAGATACGGTTGTACCTTCTATTGAGTTGAAGATTAGTCTGGGCCCACTCTCTTTTCTATTAGAGACCTAAGCCCCAGTCATTGACAACATTGAAGGAATCTCATTCAATTTTGAATTGAAGCCCGAGCCTCAGACTGCTAACAAAAGACAACTCTGAACCCTGAATCTTTGCAGAAGTCCAAAAGAGGATTATGCTTGCTAAGGAAGCTCTCTTCTTGGCAAAGTTGTCTGCCAGGACTTTTGACCACTGTGAAGATATTCTCTTCTCAGTGTTCATCTTTGTTATCTCCCTCACAGGACCTTTTGCCACTAAGAAGTCTGTCTTCCTAACAGGTTGGCTTCTCAGTGCAGGAGCTGTTTAATTTTTTTGTATTCATATACCTAGGTTCTGGGTTCTAGCACAAGTATTGACCAATCAATTGCAACTTAGGAACATAACATAAGACTTTCAGTGACATCTAAGGATTGTAAAGGATGTCAAAACTTTTTTATTATTTTATTTATAATTTTTTTGACAGTAATATATGCACGAGTAATTTTTTATAACATTATCCCTTGGAATCATTTTTCCAAATTATCCCCTCCCTCCCTCTACTCCCTCCCCTAGATGACAGGCAATCCCATACATGTTACATGTGTTACAGTATAACCTAGATAAAATATATGTGTGTAAATCCAATTTTCTTGTTGCATGTTAAGTATTAGATAACGAAGGTATAAGTAACCTGGGTAGATAGACAGTAGTGCTAACAATTTACATTCACTTCCCAGTGTTCCTTCTCTGGGTGTAGTTGTTTCTGTCCATCATTGATCAACTGGAAATGAGTTGGATCTTCTTTATGTTGAAGATTTCCACTTCCATCAGGATATATCTTCATACAGCATTGAAGTGTACAGCGATCTTCTGGTTCTGCTCATTTCACTCAGCATCAGTTGATGTAAGTCTCTCCAGGCCTCTCTGTATTCCTCCTGCTGGTCATTTCTTACAGAGCAATAATATTCCATAACCTTCATATACCATAATTTACCCAACCATTCTGCAACTGATGGAAGGATGTCAAAACTTAAAGATTGCAGAAAATAGGTCCCAGATCATTTTACAGATGAGGAAACTGAGGCAAATGAGGTAAAGTTTTCCTTGAAGCCATTCCAAACTTCTAAGTTATCTTAACCTGAAAAATTCTTTCATTCTGTCTTTTTATCGATTCTGTCACCCCGTATTCTATTATAGAGGTTGGATTTAATGTTGTTTCTCAGGCCAACTGGAAAGAGCTCAGGCAACTTCCTGGCTTTTCTCTGCCATCTTGGCTCTGTCCCCACCTGAAACACACATTCTAAAGTCAGAAACTACATTGACTAGGACCTCTGTCCTCACCGGAAATAGGGACATTAGGAAATGGGGAGCATTTGTTTGGGTTTTGATGGCTCAGAGTAAGTACAAATAGCAATTGTTTTCTGTTCTGGCCAGAAACTCTTAAGTATTTTCCTCTCCCAGAGGTAGGCCATCTTCTGTCTCGATTCTTACCTAGTCTTTAATTTCTGAATGGGTGTTACCTCAGACAGACTGAGACTTGGGAAAGACCTTAGCTTAAAAAGGCCAAGTTCTCCCACTCCATTCTGGGTCATGGCCCCATCATCTTGTCTTATGTCTTACCACTGGATTCTGATGACTCTAGAGGAGACTGAGACTGATGACTTTGCACAGCCTTGCCTCACTTAAATGCAATTCCCTTGCAAGTGAAGACATCATCCTTCTGATGTCATTGGTATTCTTTCAGAACAAAGGCCACAAAGATTTAGTAATAGCTCCAGCAGAGCACCACCCAGTGTCTCCCTCGGATTATTGCATTTTTAATTAGTCATCCTACATCCAATCCCTACTGTTATAGTCTGATTCTTGTAAACCCTCCTTTTATTGCATTTTAACTAAATGTGATCATTTGCTCCTTTTAAGAGGCAGAATATAATCAAATGAAATAATAGATTTGTAAATAATACATTTCTTCAATATAAATAAGAATTCAGATTAAGGTATCACTATTCAAATTACTTATTTCACTTAATCCTATAAAATGTTATATAACACAGCATAAGATTTAATAGAAATGGAGACAGCACTGAATTGTTTTTACCCTATGCGTTACATATTTTGGAGTTAAAATACTGTTTCTCATAATTTGAAGGAAAGAAATGCAGGAAAAATGGCTGATCATTTTTAATAATGATTCTTAGTTTTTAATGAAATTTATGAGATAAATACAAAAAGTTGTATAATTTATAAATTATTTATAAATGTTAAATGAGACATGCAAGAGAATATTTGTCAAATGCCCAGAGCTAGTACAAATGATAACCTTAAAGTATACACAATCACACAGGAAGTGAGGCTATAGATATAGTCCTTAGAAAAAGGACTAGAACTACAATTCTAATCAGTCTCCTCTGAGTCCCAAATCAGTGTTTCTGTGTCTGTACCATGTTTTTCATTCCTCTCCAACTGTTGTGCTCCATTCTAAACAAAAACATTTCTGTCATCTTCGGTCACCGCCAATTCTCTCAAATGTGTGGTCTATATCTCTTGCCTCAGTTACCTCTCCATCCCATCATTCCTTAAGACCCTAAAGGGGTAGGCACAAATTTCAAGCAGAAAGGGATCCCAGAGGCTATCAGGTCCAATGTCCTCATTTCCCAAGGTGAAGTGATCATACAGATGGTAAGGATCTGGGGCAGGATTTGAACTCAAGTCTTCCTGACTCAAAAATCAGGTTAAAAAAAAGGTCAGTGGATTCAGATCTACTAGAGCATGCTGCTTCCTAGAATCCTTTCTCACTTCATTTACTTTCATCTCTCTGGATTCTCTAACTAGAAGTATAAAGGATCCCCTTCTTTTTTTATTTTAAAAGAAAAATAATTTCCAAAGAATGGCAACTCTCTTCTTATAAACACCTAATAGATTCCTGTTGACTTGAATAAAATTGTTTTGCTTCCTTTCCACATACTATATTTTCCCTAAATTTTGTCTTTAGCTGAAATGAGAGCTCTTAAAGGATTTATATAACAGCTTAGTCTATGATTATCAACTGGTAAAATAATCATCTCTTCAATACTAAAGATGATAGAAAGTTCTTCAGGGTATCCTATCATGGAACTAACTTATAAGTAGCGGTTTTGTCCTGATGAACCTATGTATAAAAAGTTCAGCTTAAGAGATGGTCTTGGATGTATTCGGGAGACATTCTGCTTTAAAGATTTAGAATGAGTACCAAATTAAAAGAATCAGAATATAACAGAAAATTAAACAATTAAAATTCAATTACCTTTGATTCAATTAACAGCTTATAGAAGATTATACCCTTTCCTTCCAGTTTTCCAATCACAAAACCCCATGAAAACATAGACAGCAAATCTGCTATACTTACAAAAGAATTCATGCGAATTTGTTCTAACATGTGGTCCAAGACCTGGCTGGGAACAGATGTTCAGAGACGTCTGGATTGACTAACACTGGCTAAAGAACGCCTCACATGGGCGGAAGGCTTGCTGGGTCAACAATTGACTATATACAAAAACCAGAGAAGAAAAAATCTAAAAGATCTTTGTATATGTGGAAGAATTGGGACAATTAGGAAAGACAAAATCTAAGTTAAAATGTCCTTATTTACTAGATTTTAAATCAATTCAGATAAGGGGAAAAATCCCCACTATTTGTTGAGCCAAAAGTGCCTATCCATCACAGGACTAGATTCTAAGGAGGGGTATGAATAGAGATTGCAACAAAGGAAAGGTAAAGATTAGAGGAACAGCACTCCCTAGGAAATGTTCATACAACTTAACTCCCAGAACTAGATGAGATCACTCTTTTTTTCCTCTCACCTTTGAGTCAATGTAGATCAATTCAATATTGCTTTTTGATAACAATACTCCATACCGAGACATAGATTTGGGGGCTTCAGAAAGAGAAATAGGGATTGCCAATGGAGCCACTTTGTCGTAGAATGGAAGGAGCTTGGATTTGGAGTCCAGAGCCCCATGTTCAAATCCTGCCTCTGTCACTGATGACCTCTATGAGTCCATTAACATTTCTTTTTTTTTTTTTTTCTTTTTGAGGCTGGGGTTAAGTGACTTGCCCAGGGTCACACAGCTAGGAAGTGTTAAGTGTCTGAGACCAGATTTGAACTCAGGTCCTCCTGAATTCAAGGCTGGTGCTCTATCCACTGCGCCACCCAGCTGCCCCCAGATCTAAACTTTCTTAATGTAAAGACTGAATCACTTCAAGTCACTGTAAGTTCAGTAATTGCTTATAGTATTAGTTTAAATGCTAGCACTGTATGTGCTGTGCATATTCTAATTTTATTAAAATAAAAAGTTGAACTGCAAACAAAAAAAAAAAAGTAAAGTGTTTTTCATTCCCTGGGCCTCAGTCTCCTCATCTGTAAAATGAGATGGCTAGAGTAGCTAGTCTTTGAAGTCTTTTCCATCTGTAAAATGAGATGGCTGGAGTAGAGTAGTCTTTGAAGTCTTTTCCAACTCTAGATCTAGGGGCTTGTGTGCAGCAGCAGAACACATGATAATGTATCCTCTTTAATGTCATTTCTACTGACAAAATAATACCGCTAACTGATGTTGAACAGTTTGGCCAAGGATTTTTTTCTCAGACTTCAGTAGCGATGGGCTTCAGCACCCACAGAAGCAGTTGCCAGGCCATATCTCCACAAATCTTGTTTTCTAAAATGATAGCAATGAGGGCTGAACTAAAAGAAGGGCCCATGGTCAGGAGGGTACTACCACTCGCAGGACTCTTGGACTTACCTGTTCATTGGTGGAAGTTGGTTAGTAGTTAGTGTTGATGGTTGTGATGAAAGCAGTGGTTTCTCTTCTCAATAATAGCTGTGGGGTCTAGAGTGCAAAAAGAAAGGGAACAAGTATTTATTATGTACCTACTAGGTGGCAGGCACTATGCCAAGGGCTTTTACAAATTTGATTCTCACAAACAACCCTGGGAGGTAGGTAGCATGATGATCCCTATTTTACAAATGAGGAAACTGAGATAGATGAAGGGGGAGTGACTTGCCAAGGATAATACAACTAATAAGTATCTGAGGCTGGATTTGCACCCAGATTTTCCTCAGTCCTTCAACCCACTAGATGACAGAACTGACTCAGTTATGATGGTGAAGGGCTCTATGCTGATCCAGAAATCAAATCCAGAATCAAAAAAAAAAATCCTAAAATTTTATGGCCTAGGGGATAGAATTTTAGAAAGAGCCAGGAAAATATGTTTTCCAATTTCTTCTCTCCTATTTCTTAGCTGTGTAACCATGGCAATGTTTGTTTAACCTTTCTGAGCCTCAGGCAGTTCTCTCAAAATCTAAGTTGTACTGAATTGTCATTTACATCAGGAAAAGGGATTCACCCACAAATAAAATCACAGATCCTGGAATTACCAAGAAGAATCACTGGTACTCTCAAATGATAGCATTACATTTTCCTTTTATGCAGTAAATATTTTGCTGTTGTTTCCTGACTTAAACTGTGATGACACCGAATTTTTTAAAAGTTTCTTGAAGTTTTCCTAATGAAAAAAGCCAGAGTTGAGCAGAAACTTTAAAATATAAACACAGGAGTAAATAGTCACATAAAAAAGTTACTACAAGTGAGCCATTAGAAAAGATGCTGCACTAATGCTGAGTGAAATGAGCAGGACCAGGAGATCTTTATATACTTCAACAATAATACTGTATGAGGATCAATTCTGATGTTGGAGGCCCTCTTCAACCATGAGATGAACCAAATCAATTCCAATAGAGCAGTAATGAACTGAACCAGCTACACCCAGTGAAAGAACTCTGGGAGATGACTATGAATCACTACCTAGAATTCCCAATCCCTCTATTTTTGTCCTCCTGCATTTTTTATTTCCTTCACAGGCTAATTGTACACTATTTCAAAGTCCGATTCTTTTTGTACAGCAAAACAACTGTTTGGTCATGTATACATATATTTAATTTATACTTTAACATATTTAACATGTATTGGTCAACCTGCCATTTGGGGGAAGGAGGGGAAAAATTGGAACAAAAGGTTTGGCAAATGTCAATGCTGAAAAATTACCCATGCATATAGCTTGTAAATAAAAAGCTATAATTTAAAAAAAGAAAAGAAAAGATGCTACAGGTAATGATACAACCATCCCCCGAGAACTGTAATGTCAGCACCAGGTCATAAAGGGATTCAAATAAAAAAAGAGAGCCTGGAGTGATTTCTGTTATATTCTGATGGTATTAAAAGAAGAATAGATGATTATACTAGAGAAGAAAAAAAGAGGAAGAGGAAGAACTTATTATCTCACAAAACTTGGAGTAGAGTTCAAATAGACTATACAAATGAGGAAACGATAGATCAGGCATCACTTAAACCTCACTTTGAACTGATGCAGAGTGAAGGGAGTAGAACAGGGAGAACAATTGATAGAATCACATAAAAACTAGCAATTTTGAAAGACTGAAGAACTCTGATCAAATCAAATCAAGCATGATCCCCAAAATACCAGTGATTTTAAATGCTGCTCCCTTTCCTAGCAGAGATGTGATAGATTTGATATACAGAGTAAAACACACATTTTTTTTTAACATGCCCAAGATGGGAATTTGTCTTGCTTGACTTTCTTACAGAGGTCACACCACCCGGTTGGGGAGGGGAGAGAATAATGAGGAGGGGAGGGAAATGGAAGGAAGGAGAAAAGGTAAATACTTGTTAATTAGGTGTATATATGTATGTATATATATTTAACATTTTTTCTTGTCGAAAAAATGAAACTAAATGAATTTTTTTCTATAAAGAAAATTGGTCCTAGACTTTCTTTAATAGACTGTGGGACCATGGAAGAAGACTGGTACATATACTAACAGACTCAGTTGATATGTTTATTGATTTTGTTGAGTTGATTTTATTTTTCTTTTTTGTTGAAGAAACTTGTTACAAGAAATGGCACTCTGGGTAAGGGGAAATAAAGGACAAATATATTCAAAAAATGGATATAAATTAATAATGTCAACATATTTAGTAGGATTTCAGTTTTCCGATTACATGTAGATAGTTTTAACATTTATTTTTATAAGATTTTGAGTTCCAATTTTTTTCTCCCTCCCTCTTTTCCCTTTCCCCTCCACAAGAAAGCCAGCAATCTGATATAGGTTACATATATGCAGTCATGTTAAACATATTTTCATATTTAGTCATGTTGTGAAAGAATAATTAGAACAAAAGAGAGAAACCACAAGAAAGAAAAAACAAAAAAGGGGGGATGGATAATCTGTTTTGATCTGCATTCAGATTCCACAGTTCTTTTTCTGGATGTGAAAATCATGAAACTTTTGGAATTATCTTATATCAATGTATTACTGAGAAGAGAAAAGTCTAGCAAAGTTGATCAGTGCACAGTGTTGCTATCATTGGGTACAGTGTTCTCTTGGTTCTGCTCACTTCACTCAGCATCAGTTCAGGCAAATCTTTCCAGACTTTCCTGAAATCCACCTGTTCATCATTTTATAGAACAATAGAATTCCATTGCATTCATATACCATCATTTTATCAACACATTTTTGGTGTTATCTGTGTACTTTAAAGCTTAGCATTAGTGTTCCTGATGAGGGGCAGGAAAAAAGATTATTGGATTTTGAGTCAGAAGACCTGATTTTGAATTTTGGCTTTGCCACTTACTGTCCACCCTTAGCCCACCCTTTCTCTGGATCTAAGGTTCTCCACCCCTAAAAAGGGGATATTGGACTAGAGACTCTAAGTTAATTTAGCTCTGACATTTTATGACTATGTTCTAAGCTGAAATAAATGCAAAATAACTATTTCAATAGTTTATTTCAAAGTAACTATGTTTTTCCAGTGACAGGTCTGACAGGAAAGGAATAAATCAAATGAAACAGAGACTTCAACAAACCACTAGAAGTGTCTGGTGTATCAAATACAGTTCTTTCTTCTTCTGCAGGAACTTTTTACTAAATTGCAATGGAAGTTATAAAAAAGAAATGGTAGTTATGCAACTGACAATTTTGATAGCTATAAGTTCTCGAAGGGAACCGATATCCATTTCTTTTAATTCAAGTTTTATTTTAACTCCTAATTTAAAGAAAGCCTATAGATTTTGTTACTGGTTCAGGCTGATTTTTTTTCAGGAACTCATGGATATGAGGCATAGATCATAGCCCAGCCTCACTTTCCCAATCTCTGTGGTTCTTGTGCATGATCTCCTACCTCCCCTCCAATAGGCTGGAAACCATGTTTCATGGGTACAACTACAGCACTGAGGCTGCTCACTGGCCAGTGATCAGTCCACCTCTACAACCTTTTCAGATTGTACATTTCCTCTTATCTACAAAGGGAAAAGATTTATGTAATATTCTTCTCTAAATTATATTTCTCCTCTGGGAGCAGGTTTCTTGGGGAGCTCCGGAGGCAGCCTTAATTTCAGTTCAGTTCAATAATCACCTCAAATTCAGCCAGGAGTTAAAATCCAAATCCTTTATTGTTTCCTTTTAAATCTTGTCTCCTTCCTTGGGCCTGGTTAGCTTTCTTAGAGGCCTATCTCTCTCCTTGGTTCCTGACACTAGTCCTTTGCCTCTGCCAGCTTCAGCCTCTAGCTGCCTCCAAATGTCTCCAGCCAGCACAAAGGTAGAAGATGGAATGAATCTGTCTCTGCCTCCGAGAGTGGGCGTGTATATATGGTCCTGAGAGCTTCTTGCTTATATGCTGAGCACTGAGTACACACCAATTATTATGTCACTGGGAAACCATTATTTGTTGTAGAGTTAAATCAATGCTAAACTAGATTTAACTGTTGTCTCCTCTATTCCACTCAGTACCTTGTTTCAAGTTCCGGCCCATAACATTGCCTTATATTATCAGATCAATCATACTGAACCATGCTAAATTAGATAATTATCGTCTCTATCAATTCCACTGTCTTAGTACCTTGTAAGAATCCTAACGGATTTATTTGAGTCTAAGGGATATTGCTGACTGATTTGCTTTTCTATATATACTACTAGTGGGTAGAAGGTACTCAGTCCTTCCTGTTTTCTCTTAAAAGTAGCAGCACTGAATCTACCTAGAACTTGGACATGTCTATCTCACCCCAGTCTCACCTGTTTCTTGCTTGATCTTTTCTTTTCTCATATCAGAGACTGAAGATTTGTTATAAGAGTTAGCTCACTTTTAGCCTATGGATAATATAATCACCCTCAGGTCCACATAACCCCTTCCCCTGATGTTTTATGGAATTTACATCAGATGTAAAGTTATTAGTACTTTTACAATAGCTCAGAGCCCCCAATTAGGAAAATTCCTAACATTCAAACAGAAAATTCAAGTGTTGTGTATTTATAGCTAACCCCTGGCTCATTATGTTTGAGGCAAAATTAGGAAACTAGAAACATTTAGGTAAAAGAAGAGAGTAGAGTAATATATGGTAATATTTGTAATATATTACATGTGCAATCATATCAAACATATTCCATATTAGTTATGTTGGGAAAAAAATGATCTGAAAGAAAGGGAAAAACTATAAGAAAGAAAAAACAAAAAAAGTGAAAATAGGGTGCTCCAATCTGCATTTAGATTCCATAATTCTTTTGAATTTTGAAGGGATGTGAAGGGTATTTTCTATCACTAATCTTAGATTATTGGATTACTGAGAAGAGCAAAGTCTACCAAAGCTTATCATCCCACCATGTTATTGTTATTGTGTACAAATGTTCTCCTGGTTCTGGTCACTTCACTCAGCATCAGTTCCTGTAAGTCTTTTCAGGTTTTTTTTTCCTGAAATCTGCCTGCTCATTATTTCTTATAATACATATAGTAATTCCATTACATTCACACCTTGCTCAGAGTCTTTCCCCAAGTCAGTAAAAGGAAGAAATAATTTATTTTCACAGAAAAGCTATTAGTATCAGGAGGCTATTTTTCTTTTAAGTTTCCTTAGACCAGTAAAAATTTTTCTATTTTTCTGTTGAACACCAAAAGAAATTAAACACCATTTTTTATAATACTAGTGTGTTCAGAGTTTACCTCTAATTACTAATTCTTTATCACCACAAGAAGAGCTACTATAAATACTTTTATACATGTTGATCCTTTTCCATTTTTTAAATGATCTCTTTGGGATACAAACCTAGTAGAGACATTGCTGAATCAAAGGGTATGCACAGTTTTATAACCCTTTGTTCCAAATTGCTCTCCAAAATGGATGAAGTTCTCCAAAATGAATCAGTTCACAACTCCACCAACAATGCATTAGGGTTCCAATTTTCTCACATCTTCTCCAACATTTATCATTTTCCTTATCTGTCACATTAACCAATATGACAGGTGTGAGATGATACCTCAAAATTATTTTAATTTGCATTTCTCTAATCAGTAGTGATTTAGAGCATTTTTTTCATATGACTACAGGTAGTTTTAATTTCTTTATCTGAAAACTGCTTGTTCATATCCTTAAACTATTTATCAGTTGGAAAATGACTTCTGTTCTCATAAATTTAAACAGTTCTCTATATATTTTAGAAATGAGGCCTTTATCAGAAACACTAGCTGTAAAAATGGTTTCCCAGCTTTCTGCTTCTCTTTTAATCTTGGTTGCATTGGCTTTTTTTGTGAAAAATTTTTTAATTTAATGTAATCAAAATTATTTATTTTATATTTCATAATGCTTTTTATCTCTTGCTTGGTCATAAATTCTTTCTTTTTCCATATATCTGACAGGCAAAATATTCCAAGCTCTCCTAATTTGCTTACGTTATCACCCTTTATGTCTAAATCATGTACAGATTTCAATCTTAACTTGGTATATGGTGTAAGATGTTAATCTAGGCCTAATTTCTACCATGTTATTTTCCAGGTTTCCTAGCAGTTTTTGTCAAACAGTGAATTCTTATCCCAGAAGTTGGAATCTTTGAGTTTATCAAACAGTAGATTACTGTAGTCACTGACTATTGTGTCTTGTGTACCCAACCTATTCCACTGCTCCATCATTCTATTTCTTAGCTAGTGTCAAATAGTTTTGATGATTGCCACTTTATATTTATAATACAACCTTAGATCTGATATGGCCAGGATACCTTTCTTTGCACCTTTTTTTCATAATTCCCTTGATATTCTTGGCCTTTTTTTCTTCCAGATATATATATGTATACACATTTTTTTTTTTGTTGAGGCAATTGGGGTTAAGTGACTTGCCCAGTCACACAACCAGGAAGTGGTAAGTGTCTGAGGTCAGATTTGAACTCAGGTCCTCCTGACTTCAGGGCTGGTGCTCCCACCTACCTGCCCCAATGCTGACAATTTATTAATATTGAACCAGTACTGCATTCCTGATATAAATCTCACCTGGTCATAGTGTATTATCCTGATGATAAATTCTGTAATCTCTTTGCTAATATTTTATTTAAATTTTTTGCTTCAATATTCATTAGGGAGAGTGGTCTGTAATTTTCTTTCTCTGATTTAGTTCTTTCTGATTTAAGTATCAGTACCATATTTACTTAATAAAAAGAATTTGGTAGAACTCCACCTACTTTTTCAAAGTTTATATACTATTGGAATTAATCATTCTTTAAATATTTGGAAGAATTCAGTTGTAAATCTATCTGGCCCTATTTTCCCCTCTGGTTCTAGGATATCAGGAAAGTTTTCTTTGATAATTTCTTGAAAGTTATTGTCCAGGTTTTGTTTGTTTGTTTGTTTGTGTTTTTGATCGTGGCTCTCAGGTACTTTAATGATTCATAAATTATCTCTCCTGGAACTATTTTCCAGGTCAGTTGTTTTTCCAATAAGGTATTTACAATTTCTTCTATTTTTTCATTTTTTTTGATCTTGTTTGACTGATTCTTTATGTCTCATGGAATCATTAGCTTCCACTTGCCTAATTCTAATTTTTAAGGAATTATCTTCTTTAGTTTCTTTTGTAGCTCCTTTTCTATTTGGCCAATTGTATTTCTTAAGTAATTATCAGTCAATTTTTGCCCTTCCTTTTCCAAGTTGTTGGCTCTCTTTTACATATCTCTCATTTCTTTTCCAATTTTCTTCTATCTCCCTTATTTCTATCTCCCCAAAAAGGCTTTTTGAGTCTGAGATTGTTTCATATCCCCCCCTTGTATGTAATTTGACAACGTTGTCTTCTAAGTTTGTGTTTTCATTTTTCCCCGTCACCATAGTAGCTTTCTATGGTCAAGATCCTTTTTTTGTTTCTTGCTCATTTTGGGGTTCTATTTCACAGCTTTTAAAGTTCATCCTGGGGCTAGGGACCTGGTCACTGCCTGTGTGCACTGGGGCCTGAAGTGCTGGCAGCTTGCCCACTCTGCTAAGTGGGCCCAGCCCAATCATGGCTATTGTTTCCTGGTTTCTAGGGCTCCAATTTGTTGGCTGTGCTGGGCCTGTAGGCCTCAGGACCAGCCTGCTCTGCCACTGACTGTTAAGCCAGGACTGAGGGATTTCCGTTCCTGATCTGTGCTGTAGCTAAGAGCGTCCCACTGGCTTGTCCTAATACCATCTGCACTGGGCTGTGCTCCCCTTTTATCTAAATGAGATAAGTTTTTCTTGAAGTCCTTCCAAACGTCTAAGTTATCTTAACCTGAAAAATTCTTTCATTCTGTCTTTTTATCGATTCTGTCACCCCGTATTCTATTATAGAGGTTGCATTTAATGTTGTTTCTCAGGCCAATTGGAAAGAGCTCAGGCAACTTCCTGGCTTTTCTCTGCCATCTTGGCTCTGTCCCCACCTGAAACACACAAGATGATTCTAAAGTCGGAAACTACATTGACTAACTAGGACCTCTGCCCTCACCAGAAATAGGGACATTAGGAAATGGGGAACATTTGAAAGGAAAGATAAGGAATTCTGTTCTAAACATTATGAATTTGAGATGCCTATGGGACATTCAAATAGAAATATCAAATGGGCAATTAGTGGTGTGAGATAGAAATCAGAAGAGGGACTAGGACTGGATTTATAGATATGGATGATATGCTTATAAAGATGATATTTATGTCTGGGAGACATAAATATCTGTTATGAAAAGATAATGTGGAAAGGAAATAAAAAATCTGGGACAGAACCTTGAGGAACACCTAAGTACAGTGAGTGTAACATGGATGATCAATCAGCAAAAGAGACTGAAATCAGAAAGTTTCAATTGAATAGTGACATTTCCTGGTAGATTAAAAAGAATTAAGAAATAAGACATGAAGAAATGACAGCAATGAGAGTAAAAAGTTTTTGACTGTGAAAGGGAAGAGAGAAATAAAATGACAACTTTCAGGAAAAGAATTATCATTCCTCCTCTCCCCTCTTCCCAATAATCTTCTGAACATTTGCAAATTTTAAAGTGCTCTCTACATGTTTGCCATCATCAACATCATCACCTATTCTCATTTTTTCAACAGATCCTCATGTGGCATGGCTTTGAATCCTTTTGCCATCCTCTACACTCTCCTCTCTAGATATGCTTCAATTCCTTGATGCCTCTTCAAAGATGGCATCTAGAAGAAAACATGGACAAGCAGAGTTTCATGTTGAATTTATTATATACTTAAAAGGAAAAGCCAGCTCTATGTAATTTGAAGCTCATGATTTCAGGTACAATCATCTTTCCCTATTCCTACTTTGCAAGTGAAAATAATCATATTGTTTTGATGTTTGTCAAACAAAATTGTTTTTTGTAATTTTTTAAACAAAAGAAAAGAAAAAGTAGTTATCTAGAGTGGAATATCGTCTTCCAGGTATGATTTAGAAAACAAATGATCCAGTGGGACCATTCTCTCTCCTGTTTCAGACATTATACTTCCATTTTGATAGCAGAAATGTGCATTAGCTTTTGGGCAAATACATCCTATTGTTGATTCATACAAAGCACGCAGTCAATAGAACCCCTATTTTCACATAACCAGTCTAGCTATGTCTTCCCACGTCATATGTTTGTCCACTTGGTTTTGTTTTATCTTATATGCTGGCTTAGTAATCAATTGTCATTTAATATTACCTCATTGGATTTATTTTAATGTTCAAGTCTACAGATCTATTTGGATCTCATTCAATGTAATAGCTATCTCTTCCTCTCCCTCTCAACTTTGTATCATTTGCAATTTGGCTAATAATTTATGTAAAGAAGAAAATTATTATAAAATATTATCCGATTATTTCTTTTAGGCCCAAAGGGGTGTCATTTCTACTGTTTTACTAGTTAGATTTAAAAGAACACAGAGAAATACAGCATGCTTACATCCCACTCTTATGACAAATTCTGCCCATGTAGGATTCCGTCCTGGATCTCTTCTTGACTTTGGGGACTTTCAAATTATTCCTTAGCTATTGTTTCAACCTGGACATTCACTGAGCCCCTGGAGCATCCCTGCTCTCAAACAGCTAAGGACCTAATACCTTCGAACCCTGAAATATTCCTCCACTGGCTGGCTCCCTCCTCCCACTGGGAACTTCCTCCTGCAACTTTGTGGAAGGGTCAAACTGACCAACTTTCTTTACTCTCCTAATTCTACTCCTGACTTTCTGGATTTCAAAAGCATACTTTAGATGCCATCTCATCCAGGAACTTTGGGATTTTGGAACATCTGTCTAACTCTCGGGGATCTTCTCACCCTGCAACATCTACATGCCATGCTGGCCCACTTTGGGTGAATTATTTCAGGCCCTCAGCCAGCCAACTTTCACTCCTCCACCCCTACCTATGTCTTCCCCAGACACTCCCTCTACCCCCCAACTTTGTTCCGGACTTTTTGGACTTCAAAATCATGTCCATACATGGTACCTTTCTTCTCCCCTGCCCCAACATTTTCAGTTCTGTTTTCTCTGTTGAACTCGTACATTAAGGGCAGGGACTATCTTTCATTATGTGCCTATTTATATCCCAACCATTTGGCAGAGTATATGGAATGCAATAGGACTTTAATAAAAGCTTATAGCCTTGTTGCCACATGGTATGACAATAAGGTAAAAGAGAAATTCACACGTAGTAGTGGAAAGAAAAATGGATTTAGAATATGGAGACCTGAGTTCAAGTCCCCGCTTTGCCACTTGCTGGATGTGTGACTGTGGATAGGTTACTTCTCACTCTCTCCTTCCCTGGGCCTGTTTTCTATATATAAAATGAAAGGGCCAGATTAGATCATCCTAAAAGTTCTTTCCAACCCCATCAAGCTAGAAGATAAAATTTTAAACAAATGGTCCAGAACTCATGTGCTTTACTATTGTTTTCCCCTTCAAAATTCGCACTTTAAGTAGCTATGTATTCATTCCATAGATGGAAAAATTGTAATTTCTCACAAAACACTAGAACTCTTCTTTTGAAATTGCCTTCCAACTTTATGGCCTATTCTTTAAACCATTTTCCTTTTTGCTTGAGTGCTTAGTACTGTGACTAGCATGGAGTAGATAGCTAATAAATTCTTGTTTTCTTTCCGCTTGTGTAGGGAAGACCATCTACAGATGTTGATCAGCATCTTCTCTGCCACTTAGAGTCCTAGAGAGCTGCCTGGAACACAGAGAGGTTAAGGGCTTTGTCCAGGGTCACACAGCCAGTATGTCAGAAGCAGGCCATGAAACCAAGTCTTCCTGACCCCTGAGCTGGCTCTCTCTCCACTACACAACACCACCTGTCACTAAATCTTACCAGTAGTAAGCCATCTACCTTGAGCATTCATCTGCAGCCAAGTGTGGTGAATAAGCAGGCTGGAGAATACTGGTTTGGGGCAAAACACAAGATGTAGCTTTAAAGGTGAGACGCTGGTTTTCTCTGGTTCTTTTGAACAACAGCCCTCATTTGGCTGAGCAATTGTGGCATATTGTTTAAAAAGCAATCTCACGGCTTTATAGGCAGCCTTGTACGTCAACAATGTCTTCTGGCTTCCAGCAGGTAACTATTTATTCCCCACTACTCACACTGAGAACAGGACCAAATACATCGCTAGAAAATACAAATGGAAAACCATTTCCACAATTGATCATGTTAATGAGCAAACTTCCTCCTCTGTGGGCATAGGACACTAGTGGGAGGTGGCAGGGACAAGGGCAGTACATGTTTACCAAGCAGAAGAAGTAGAGGAAGGAAAAGGAAAAGAAGAAGAAGAGGAAGAGAAAGGAAGGAGGAACAAGAAGGGAGAACAACTTCTCAAGTTCAAATGCTCAAAAACATAGGCTTGGCTTAGAATTGCAAAAAACTCCTCTTGAGATTGTAAGTGTGCTTCAGCCAATTGATAAAGGTGCTTGGGTTGAGACTCATGGTGTTTCTATTCAAACATGTAAAATGATGTCTTCTATTGGTAGAGTACTTTTGTAAAATAATAATAATAATAATAATAATAATAATAATAATAATAATAGCTAACATTTGTGAAATACTTCAAGGTTTACAAAATGCTTAACCATATTAGCTTACTTGTTCCCCAACGTGGCTCCAGGGGGCAAGTGCTGTTATTATCCCATTTGATGAGCAAGTGGATGCCAAGAGCTGGTAAATGGCTTGCCCAGAATTACACAGCTAGCAAGAGATCCCAAAGTCAAGACCAAACTCGTGTCCTCCTGGTGACGATGAATCCAAGGGCTTCACTCCTTGGGACAGTTAGCTTCCCAGCTCCCTATGCAATCCCATATGCCACTACAACTCTTTGGAGGCCAGCAGACTGTCCAGTTATCCCAGGCCATTTTAGAACTGAAGAAATGAACATCAGTGATTCACCCAGAGCTTCATCTCTAGGGGCAGTAGGATTGGGTCTTGAATCCAGGCCCTCTGACTTCTGCCCTGTGTTCTGGACTGTGGTACAATTCTGGATTTCCCTGCAAGCTGTTTTGGATATGAATCCTAGAGCAGCCCTGGTTCTGGACACCCACTTTCCAGTGATCTAAAATGCTGCAGGGGAAGTTAGCCAAGAGAGTTAGGAAGCCCTCAAGAATGAAATTCTTCAGATCTCATCAAACTATTCCCATGAGGACTAAAAGGAGAGGGGGATGCCTCAAGAGGTGGATTGCTGACCTCTGTTTTAGTGATGTATAAACAAATGATGGTTATTTATATGGATTTTTTGTGTATCCTGCAACTTTGCTAAAGTTGTGAATTGTTTCTGGTAGTTTTTTAGTTGAATTTCTGGGGTTCTCTAAGTATACCATCATATCATCTGCAAAGAGTGATAATCTGGTTTCCTCATTATCTACTCTAATTCCTTTAATCTCCTTTTCTTCTATTATTACCAAAGGTGACATGTCTAATACAATATTGAATAGTAAGGGTGGATGACATGATGGTATACTTAGAGAACCCCAAAGACTCTGCTAAAAAGCTATTAGAAATAATTCAGAATTTTAGCAAAGTCGCAGGATACAAAATAAACCCACATAAATCCTCAGGATTTTTATACATTACCAACACAATCCAACAGCAAGAGATACAAAGAGAAATTCCATTCAAAATAACAGTCGATAGTATCAAATATTTGGGAATATATCTACCAAAGGAGAGTCAGGAATTATATGAGCAAAATTACAAAACACTTGCCACAAAAATAAAGTCAGATTTAAATAATTGGAAAGACATTCAATGTTCTTGGATAGGCCGAGCGAATATAATAAAGATGACAATACTCCCCAAACTAATCTATTTATTTAGTGCTATACCAATCAGACTCCCAAGAAACTATTTTAATGACCTAGAAAAAATAACAACAAAATTCATATGGAAGAATAAAAGGTCGAGAATTGCAAGGGAACTAATGAAAAAAAAGTCAGAGGAAGGTGGACTAAGTGTACCTGATTTAAAGCTATATTATAAAGCAACAGTCACCAAAACCATTTGGTATTGGCTAAGAAATAGACTAGTTGATCAGTGGCATAGGTTAGGTTCACAGGACAAGATAGTGAATAAAAATAGCAATCTAATCTTTGACAAACCCAAAGATCCCAAATTTTGGGATAAGAATTCATTATTTGACAAAAACTGCTGGGAAAACTGGAAATTAGTATGGCAGAAACTAGGCATGGACCCACATTTAACACCACATACTAAGATTAGATCAAAATGGGTCCAAGATTTAGGCATAAAGAACGAAATCATAAATAAATTGGAGGAACATGGGATGGTTTACCTCTCAGACTTGTGGAGGAGGAAGGAGTTTGTGTCCAAGGGAGAACTAGAGACCATT
The DNA here is from genome assembly GCF_048593235.1 of Sminthopsis crassicaudata. Taxonomy (NCBI): domain Eukaryota; kingdom Metazoa; phylum Chordata; class Mammalia; order Dasyuromorphia; family Dasyuridae; genus Sminthopsis; species Sminthopsis crassicaudata. Next base: position 70,169,690 of record NC_133623.1, read on the forward strand.
ATTGATCACAAAATAGAACATTTTGATTACACCAAATTAAAAAGTTTCTGCACAAACAAAACTAATGCAAACAAGATTAGAAGGGAAGTAACAAATTGGGAAAAAATTTTTACAGTTAAAGGTTCTGATAAAGGCCTCATCTCCAAAATATACAGAGAATTGACTTTAATTTATAAGAAATCAAGCCATTCTCCAATTGATAAATGGTCAAAGGATATGAACAGACAATTTTCAGATGATGAAATTAAAACTATTTCCACTCATATGAAAGAGTGTTCCAAATCACTATTGATCAGAGAAATGCAAATTAAGACAACTCTGAGGTATCATTACACACCTGTCAGATTGGCTAAGATGACAGGAACAAATAACGATGAATGTTGGAGGGGCTGTGGGAAAACTGGGACACTGATGCATTGTTGGTGGAGTTGTGAAAGAATCCAACCATTCTGGAGAGCAATCTGGAATTATGCCCAAAAAGTTATCAAAATGTGCATACCCTTTGACCCAGCCATACTACTACTGGGCTTATACCCCAAGGAACTAATAGAGAAGGGAAAGGGTCCTGTATGTGCCAAAATGTTTGTGGCAGCCCTTTTCATTGTGGCTAGAAACTGGAAGATGAAAGGATGTCCATCAATTGGAGAATGGTTGGGTAAACTATGGTATATGAATGTTATGGAATATTATTGTTCTATAAGAAATGACCAACAGGAGAAATACAGAGAGGCTTGGAGAGACTTACATCAACTGATGCTGAGTGAAACGAGCAGAACCAGAAGATCATTATACACTTCAACAATGATACTGTACGAGGATGTATGCTGATGGAAGTGGATTTCTTCAACATAGAGAAGAGCTAATCCAATTCCAATTGATTAATGATGGACAGAACCAGCTACATCCAGAAAAGGAACACTGGGAAATGAATGTAAACTGTTATTTTTACCTTCTGAATCCAATTCTTCCTGTGCAACAAAAAATTCGGTTCTACACACATATATTGTATCTAAATTATACTGTAATATATTTAACATATATAAGACTGCCTGCCATCTGGGGGAGGAAGGGAAAAAATCTGAATAGAAGTAAGTGCAAGGGATAATGTTGTAAAAAATTACCCATGCATATGTACTGTCAAAAAATGTTATAATTATAAAATAAAATAAAAAAATTAAAAAAAAAAAAAGAATAGTAAGGGTGATAGTGGGCAGCCTTGTTTCACCCCTGATCTTATTGGGAATGGTTCTAATTTGTCCCCATTACATATGATGCTTGCTGATGGTTTTAAATAAATGCTATTGATCATTTTAAGGAAAAGTCCATTTATTCTTATAATCTCTAGGATGTTGGATTTTATGGGTGTTGGATTTTGTCAAATGCTTTTCCTGCATCTATTGAATAGATAACCGTATGATTTTTGTTAGTTTGGTTACTGATATAGTTGATTATGCTGATAGTTTTCCTAATACTGAACCAGCCCTGCATTCCTGCTATAAATCCTACTTGCTGAGCTCCATTTTAGAGAAATGGCCTGTGAACCTCGAGAAAGGAAGCAGGGATCAACGAGGTAAGCTTGGCTTTATCCCAGTCATCCAGTAGCCAGTTTGCCCAGTGAGCAGAGCTGGGGACCTGGACTCAGGAAGACCTCCCTCATGTGCTTACTGGTTCTGTGACCCTAGGCAAGCCAGTTACCCCATCTCCACTTCCTCCTTGGTAAAAAACAAAAACAAAAACAAAAAAGCAACAAAAACAACAAAAAAAACAACAAAAAAAACCCCCATAAACATTAGTACCTGTCTCCCAGATTTGTTTCAAGGCTCAAACTAGATAATATATGGCAAGTGCCTTGCTGGTCTTAAAGCACTATTTAAACACTAGCTGTGGTTGTCAGGAATAATCATTTCTCTGGATGTTTGTAAAGCCTTGACAGAGTCCCTCACAGTGTCCTTGTGTCAGAGATGGGGCGATAGGGGCCGGATGAAGGCTTGCTTTGGTGGATTTAGAACTGTTTGAAAGACTGGTCACTGAGAGTCATTCCTGGCTCAAAGCCAGCTCTATTGGAGCCCCTCTGGGATCTGGGCTCTTCATCTAAGCCAGGGATTAAAAGTGCTAACCCTAGAGTTGGCCCGCTTTTCCAATTTGAGGTGCCACAGAGCTGAGAGGGACTGCTGGGTGACCCTCAGCATCCAAAAGGCAAAAAAATGGACCATCGATCAGTGCACAAGCATTTAGTGAGCATTTACCCTCTGCCAGGAAAGGTGGGAAGCTTTAAGAATACAAAGAAAGGCAAAGGAGATGGAATGTTATGGAAATTCAGAGGAAGTCCTATATTGGATTCAAGAACAGCACAAGTAGAGGAAGCTTAGAGTGGGGGGCAAACCAGGAACTGACCGGGTGTTCTTGTTATCCACATAGATAGCTCCTGTGGTCTCGGCCTGTGTCTGGAGTACAGAGATCATGGGAGGTGATAATCCCTCCTTCCTCTGTCTCAAGTCTGGAATATTTGATCTGATTTGGGGAGACTCATATTAGAAAAGACATTGGCAATAGACGTTTATAAAGCACCTACTAGGTGCCAGGCACTGTGTCAAACACTGGGTACAGAAATACAGAGAAAAAGGCAGACAGCCCCTGCCCTCAAGAAGTCCCAATCTAATGGGAAACAAAGGGACGCTGAAAAGGGGTGGGGGTAGAAGGAGAAAGGACTCTCCTGGGGCATGATGGAGAGGTCTGGAGACATCCCACAGCAGAGCAGTGGTGGGAAAGGAGGAGCCGCCCTCCTGGGCCCCTCTTCCCATGGAGTTTTGCAGCTCCTGCTTCTGCCCTCCAGTGGGGGGATTCCCAGAGGAAGGTGATCAGGTTGAGAAGGGAACCATGCTGGACTAGCAAGGGCTGAAGGGATTGGGACATGGAGCCTAGAGAAGAGAAGGCTTGGGGGAACGTGCTGGCCGCCATAGAGAAGAGAGATTGGACTTCTGCTGAGTTCTTGTGGGCACCATAAGGAACATGGGTAGAATCGTACAGTCTTGCTCCATGCAAGAAAGAACACAGTCAGAGCTTTTAAAAACTGGAATGGGACACACAGGCAGGGCCGAGATTCGAGTTTTCCCAGCGGAGGACCGTTGCTGACCATTAACTGGGGATGCTCCCAAAGGAGTGCTTAGCTGAGAAGGAGGGAAAAAAGGGAGAAGGAGAAGGAGAGGGAGCTCATGTGGGACTAAACGGCCTGGAACTTCAGGGAAAGGCCTAGGACCTAGACAACCTGGTAATTAGGTAAGTCTAATGCTAGAGAAGCATTTTTCTGACATGTGATTCCTCTTTTTAGTAAACACTATGTTTATATTTATGTTCACATATTTATGTTTTATATATATACACATACATACAAGTAAAGTTTTTAAGGTCATGTATTCCTTTAGAATGTATTGTGGAATATAAGATGTTGCTCTAAGCCTAATGTCTGCCAGACTTCTTTCCAGTTTTCTAAGCAGTTTCTATCAAATAAGGAATTCTTGACTAAGTAATTTATATTCTTCGGGTTATTGAACATTGAGTTATTGAGTACTAGTATTTCTGATTCTCCATTTTCTAGTCTGTTCCACTGATGTTATTGTTATTGTTTTTGTTTTTTTTAAACCAATAACAGATGGCTTTCATGAGTTGAGCTTTATAATATAGTTTGAGGTTCTGAAAGTGCTATTCCCCCTTCATCTTTACTTTTTTTTTCATTGTTTCTCTTGATATGGAGATTTTTTTTTTATTTTTCCAAATAAATGTTATTATTTTATGAAGTTCTGTAAAGCAGCTGTAATGTAATAAATGATTTCTTTAATGAATCATAATAGTCTATTTGATGGGATTTTTTTAAACTTTTAATTGTTATTAATAATATTGGAAGCAATGAGGTGTTGCAGTGGCTAGAGTACCAGGTTTGGAGTCAGAAAAATTCATCTTCCTAAATTCAAATCTAGTCTCAGTCACTTACTAGCTTTATGACCTTGGGCAAATTGCTTAACCCTGTTTGCCTCAGTTCCTCATCTGTAATATGAGCTGAAAAAGCTGTAATATGAGCAAATCACTCCAGTATCTTTGCCAAAAAACAAAACAAAACAAAAAGACAAAACTAAAAAGAAATGGGGTCACAAGGAGTCAGACACAGCTGAAATGATTGAATAATGAAAACCAATAACAAAACCAATATTTGTCTATATTCTGTGCAGTATCTTTTTTAATTAAAATTAATTTTAAAAATATATGCATGGAGAGTTTTCAACATTCACCTTTGCAAAACCTTGTATTACAAATTTTTCCTTCCCTTCCTCCCATCCCTTCCACTAGATAGCAAGCAATCCAATATGTGTTAAACATGTACAGTTCTTCTATACATTTTTCCACAAATATGTTACACAAGAAAAATCAGATCAAAAAGGAAAAAAATGAGAAAAAAAGCAAAATGCAAGCAAACAACGACAAAAAGAGTGAAAATACTAAGTTGTGATTCACAACTTCCCACATTCCCATGGTTCTCTCTCTCTGGGTATAGACGGCTCTCTTCATCACAAGAGAATTGGAACTGGTCTGAATCACCTCATGTTGAAGAGAGCCATGTTCATCAGAATTGATCATCATATATCTTCAACATAAAGAAGATCCAACTTACTTCCAGTTGATCAATGATGGACAGAAACAACTACACCCAGAGAAGGAACACTGGGAAGTGAATGTAAATTGTTAGCACTAGTGTCTATCTACCCAGGTTCCTTATACCTTCGGAAGCTAATACTTAATGTGCAACAAGAAAATGGTATTTACACACATATATTGTATCTAGGTTATATTGTAACACATGTAAAATGTATGGGATTACCTGCCATGGGGGGAGGGAATGAAGGGAGGGGGGGATAATTTGGAAAAATGAATACAAGGGATAATATTATTAAAAAATTACTCATGCATATATACTGTGAAAAAAAAATTCTAAATAAAAAAAAAGAACTGATCATCATATAATCTTGCTGTTGCTGTGTACAATGTTCTCCTGGTTCTGCTCATTTCACTTAGCACCAGTTCATGTAAGTCTCTCCAAGCCCTCTGAAATTATCCTGCTGGTCATTTCTTACAAAACAATAATTCCATAACATTCATATACCATAACTTATTCAGCCATTCTTCAGCTGATGGGCATCCACTCAATTTCCAGTTTCTTGCCACTAAAAGGGCTGCCACAAATATTTTTGCACATGTGGGAACCTTTCCCTCCTTTAAGATCTCTTTGGGATATAAGCCCAGTAGTAGCACTGCTGGGTCAAAGGGTATGCACAGTTTGATAGCCCTTTGGGCATAATTCTAACCTGCTCTCCAGAATGGTTGAATAAGTTCACAACTCCACCATCAATGTATCAGCGTCCCAGTTTTCCCACTTCTCCTGCAAAATTCATAATTATTTTTTCCTGTTATCTTAGCCAATGTGACAGGTGTGTGGTGGTATCTTAGAGTTGCCTTAATTTCAATTTCTCTGATCAATAGTGATTTAGAGTACCTTTTCATACATCTGTGCTATATCTTTCCCTAGTTAAGTATTAGGATTGTATTTGTCCTACAATAGGTATCTAGTAGTATGCTTTCTTTCTCAATTTTTGAGAATAATTTGTGTTGTAGAGAAACTAATTGTTTTGTTTTGTTTTAAGTTTAATAGAATTCTCCATGAATCCGTCAAGGCTAAGGGTTTTTTCTTTGTTATTTCTTTTACAACTAGTTCTAATACTTTTTTTTCTGAGATTTGATTACTCCAGATCACTATCAATTTGAGAATTTTATATTTTTAAAGATATTCCTCTATTTTTAATGTGTGTTCTCAGTTTTCTCCTTTTTAATTCAATTGTGATTTCACCTTGTTTCTTTGCTATTTTGTTTATTCAATTTTCCAGACTCTTCTTTGTAAAATTGTAAGATTGGCTAAAGATTTATAGTTTTATGAGCCCTTTTAAGGAACTGGTTTTTGGTTTTGTTTATTATTACCATGGATTTTTGGTTTCTAGTTAATCTATTTCTTCAATAATTTTTTTGGGGGGGAGGCTGGGGTTAAGTGACTTGCCCAAGGTCACACAGCTAGGAAGTGTTAAGTGTCTGAACACAGATTTGAACTTGGGTCCTCCTGAATTCAAGGCTGGTGCTCTATCCACTGCGCCACCTAGCTGCCCCTCTTCAATAATTCTTAACATTTTCTCTGTTGTATTGATTTAGGCTTTTTGTTGGATTTTAACCTTAAAATGCATATTTAGTTTATTAATCTTCACCTTTTTTATTTTGTTTATGTATACTTATAGTCATATAATTTTTCCTCTGAAGACAGCTTTATCTGTATCTTAGAAATTTTGCATCCCAGGAATGTTGTTTCTTCATTATCATTTTCTTTCACATAATAATTAATTGTTTCTATGATTTGTTCTTTGATCTAGTCATCATTTAGGAGTTCATTGTTAAGTCTCCACTTGAGTGTACGTTACTTGTTTGTGCTCTCAGAACAGAGCATGATTTTTATTGCATTATGGTCTGTAAGGATTTGTTTATTATTACTGCCTTTTTTACATTTGTTTACAATATTTCTCTGCCCTAATTTGTAGTTGTTCAGTTATGTCTGACACTTTGTAACCTCCTTTGGGGTTTTATTGGTAGACATACTGAAGTGGTTTGCCATTTTCTTCTCCGGCTCATTTTATTTTATTTTTAATTTTTTTTCCAGCTCATTTTATAGATGAGGAAACTGAGGCAAACAGGGTGGAATGATTTGTCCAGTGTCACACAGCTAATGGCTGAGGTCACACTTGAACTCAGGAAGATGAGACTTCCTGACTCCAGGCCCAGTGCTGTATCTATCACAACACCACCTAGCTGCCCTAATACATTGTTATTATTTTTTTTTGTAAGAATTCTTTCTGGTGCTGAGAAATTAGATAGATACACACACACACACACACACACACACACACACATAAGTGGTCTCAATTTGGAGAGGTCCTAATTCTATTAGCTGCAATTTTTCCAGCCATTTGCTCAATTCTATATTTTCTCTTTGTTTAGGTTTCTGTTAGATTGCTTAAAAACTGAGAGATGTTGAATTAAATTCTATTACTGTCTGCCTTCTTGTAGTTCAGTTAAGAACACATAAGTTTAATATTGATATTGCTTTTGTTGTCTATGGTTCCTTTCATCATAATGTAGTTTCCTTGTTTTTCTCTATTTATGTTGTGAATTTTTGTTTTTGCTTTTATTGATAACATGATTACAGTTCCTGCTTTTTTTAGTCACCAGATGAATAGTAAATTTAGTTCCAGGCCCACATTTTTATTCTGTGTATGCCTTTGCCTTTTAAAGATAAGTGTCTTGTAAGCAGACTTTTTTTCCTTATCCAGTTTGTCACTTTTTTCATTTTATATTTTATTTAATCTATTCATAATTAAAGTTAGGAATGATAAATTTATATTTTCTTCCCTTTGTTTCTAATGGGTTTTTTTTTTTCCCTCAAAGTATGTTTTTCCCCTTGTCTTCTGTAAAGCTTGTATAAGAGTTTCTACCCTGGTCTTCCCTGCCTGAAAATCCTGGAATGTTCCATTCCAGCCCTCCCTCAGGGTTCTCTGGTAACATTAAAGGGGTTTGGAAAGGTCTTGTCTCTCTTAAATTAACTTCAGCCCTCAATGATAGTGTTCCCCTAACTTTAAGGATCCTTGCGCTCCAGTTCTATTTTCTTCACAATCAGATGAGCTTTTATGAAAGAAATTGAAGTTATAAGAACAAATGTACAGACATTCTTCCCATACCCATGGGGACATAATCCCTTTCTGCACTATCTCAGTGTCTGGGGAGAAGAGAATAACATTCAGTTTAATTCAATTCCAATAGAGGATAATCCCACAAAATCCAAATTCAAAGCCTTCCCTTGAGCTTGAATCCTAAGTATACTGGCTTTTGCTGTTAAACTGGTACATCCTTCAGGGAATTCTGGCTCCAAGATCATGATGACTAATATAAACTATCCCAAAAGAGAGAATAATACATGGCATAGAGAACTAGGTTCTGAGTCAGAAGACCCTGGGTTCCAATACTACCTTTAACTGATTGTGTGACCCTAGGAAAGTCACTTAACTTCTCAATGCTGTAAGAAAATCTCTAAGACTACAAGATCCAAAAGGGTTGGGGCATAAGAGAAGGAAATAAGCATTTATTAAGCACCTACTATGTGCCAGGAACTGTTTAAATGGTTTTATAAATATTCTTTCACTTTGTCCTCACAACAATCTTGGGAGGTAGCTGCGATTATTTCTCCCCATTTCACACATGAGGAAACAGGCAAACAGATGCCTTACTCAGGGCCACACAGATACATATTTTACTGTATTTTGGATGTATCTTGGCTGCATTTGAACGCGGGTCTTCCTGAGTCCAGGCTCAACTCTGTATCCACCTGCTGCCTCCATCATGATGGTGAATCCACATCACCTGAGAATCAGTGGGAATGGGAATGTCTAGCCTGGAGAAAAGAAAACTCAGAGAGTGGGGCGGAATGGGACAGCGGTCTCCAGGTATTTGAAGAACTGCCTTGTTGTAGAGGGACCAGCCTTGTCCTGTTAGAGCCAGGCATTAAACCAGGAGCAAAGGGGGGAAGGTGCAAAGGAACAAATAGCTTGATGGCGGGAAGAACTTCCTCACAATTTGAGCTGCACTAAAGTGGACGGGCCACCTTGAGAGAGAAGGTGGGTCCCCCCCATCTTGGAGCTCCTGAAACAAAGACCAGAATGGCCACTCATTGTATAATAAAATGGAGATTCCTTTCACGGATGGATTTTGGACCGAAGTCTTCTCCAGTGCTCAAGGGAATGGTAGCATCAAGTGGCAGCTTTTCCGGTTGAGCCTATGTGGTACATGACCTGCTGGACTTCAAGTCAAAAAGTGCTGGGTTCGAATCCTGTCCCAGCTACTTGTTGCACAACTCTGAGCAAGTCCCTTCATTTCTGCTAGCCTCAATTTCCTCATCTGTAAGATGAAGGGAGTGGACTCAGTAACCCTTCCGGTCTCTTCCAGCTCTTAGTATGGAGTATGACTGATTGGTTATTGATTGGTCCTCTGACCTGGGAATATGTGCAGGTGCTAGAGGAGCCAGTGGGAAAGCAGAGATTGGAGAGGGGATGGAGGATCCAAGCCTCTGGAGAAGGGGGAAGGGAAGGGGATCAGGAACACAAATGGGGAGTGGGGTGGGGAATGGCCTTGGCAAGGAGAAGGTCTGCCTCTTCCTTCAAGGCCGGAGCCAAGGGGGAGCATGGGAATGGTGTTGGGGGAAGTCAAGGTGTAACACTGGGGAGACCACAAATATACAGGAAAATGGTTGGCCAAGCCCTTTGCTAAAATGAGAGTGGGGAGAAGGTGGTGGAGGGGGCTGAGGAAGAGAAATGAAGTCTTTGGGAACGTGCCGAGCCGTGCTCTTACCTCCCTCCATTCTTTGTTGAGATGAAGAAGGACTACGACCATGGAACATGGAGCAGGCTGTCAGGCTGCTCTGCTGAAGTGCTTTGTGTCTCTTTACCTTTCTTCCTGCTTTGTTACAAAGGATGTTCTCTGGGGATAAGAGAGGGGAGAGACATATTTGGAAATGGAGAGGATATAAAAATACAAGATAACATATTTAAAAAAAAAAAGAAGAAGAAATTGCATTGTCACCGAGTAGCTTCTTGCTAAGGGAGGCTCGGGCTGTTTTTTCTGGCAGACCTTGAAATGAAGCACGTCAGCACGGCTCTATCCGAAAGACATAATTCAGAGATGGTGCAACATTTCACCTCGGTCACTGGCAGTCACGTGCGGTTACCTCTACCTGGAAAGGCTAGGCCGGGCTCTCTTCATCCCGGTCATCTTTCCTTGCAGCCGTTTAAAGGCCAGCCGGACCCGAACGGAATCCAGCATCTGCCTCTGGGGCCAAGGTCAGCTCCTCCTCGCAGCTCTCCCCATACCCCATCTTCCCACATACATCAACAACTCACTCAGTATTTCCTGAAGAGGGGAAAGTGGAACTTATCTGCTGTTCTCTAAGGAATAAAAACATTCAAACCAAACGTTCCCCTCAACTCCACCACACGGGGCCAAATACCTGTTTTAGGCCCTCGTCCCCTCTCCTGGATTATTTCAACTCCCTCGGTCTTCCTGCCTCTTTCTTCCTCCCCTCTCCAGCCCCGTCTGTCAAAATTCTCTTCCAAAGGTCTGGATCCAGCCAGGTCAACCCCCTGCTCCCAAACCTCCAGGTTCTACATTAAATTACCAGCTGCTCAGCCAGGCATTGAAAGCCCTCCAAGGTCTGGCTCCCACCTCTTTCCAGACTTTTCTTATTATCCCCTGTCTTGTACTTTGTGTCCCAAAGTTGTTTGCCAACTCTTCCCCAAAGCCAGCATTCCATCTCTTTCTCCAGGCCCTCGCCCGACACCCTCGCCCCCGCCATCAGCATATAGTCTTTCCTCACTTTATCTCCTCCATGAAACCCCTGGATGTCCCAGCATTCTCCTTCCCCAATTTACCTGGCATTTATTTATCTATATTCATGTTGTATCCCTGCTTGGAATCCAAGCTGTCTGAGGGGGACTGTTCCTTTCTTGTCTTTGTGGCTTGCAGAGTAGGCAAGGTAACACATTGGCTAAAAGGAATAGCAAGTGGTACTGAGGAAAGACTGCTGACTTTGGCGGCTGAAGACCTGAGTTCAAATCTTAACTCTGTCACTTACTGCCAGTGATTTTAGGTGGTCACTCTTCCTTTTGGGGCCTGTTTCCTTATCTGTAAAAACAAAGGGTTAGATGGCCCCTGAAGTTATTCTTAGCTCTAATCTCTGATCCTATGAGTGCTGGACTTCCGGTCAGTATTTAAATCCCGGTTGTACCTCTTAAGAGCTCTGTGACTTTGTGTGAAGATGTTAGACTAGTCTCCTTCGACACTATCTAGTCTTATGAATGAATTTCCTACATTTATTTTGGATTTCATGGTTCTAAGACTGACACTATATGTAAGTATTAAAAATAAAAATTAAAAAAGAAAGAGCAGATTGAAGACTATTTTTTTTTCCTTTTAAGTCTGGAAAAGAGATTAGCAAAGTAAGTTTCCACATATTGAAAAGTTTAGAGATAAATCCATCTGCTCTTTTGGAGTCTGTAGGCTTATGAAGATCTGCTTTTCTTCATTTTATTTTACATAAACAACTATCTTGTAGAAAGCAATTCTACTTTGTTTTACATATCTATATATATTCGTAATGGTTTTTATTTTCTTGCTTTCACAATGAGTGGGGCAGAAGGCTAAGGAAAGGAATTTGGAAATAACTCTCTAGTAAAGACCATCTGTTAATATGAAAGCAGCTTTTTTCCCCCCCAGTGGGCAAATCATTGTGACATTTAAACAACTTCATGTGGACTCAGGATTTCACAGGTGTTAGAAAATCCTGATGACATTTTTTCTATCAAAGCAGTTTGGCATTTCACTCTACAACTTCTATTCCTAGACAGCTGTGTGGCTACTGAGAGGATACCGAGTTGTTCAAGGTGACACAGCCAGTGTGGAACAGAGGCAGGTTTGAACTTGGTTTTCCTGATTCTCTGGCCAAGTCTCCAATCACTCATCCTTGCTACCTCTTTTTAAACAACTTCAAAATTCAAGGGGGAAAAACCCTGTTAAGTTAGCAGAATGTCTCCATATAAAACATAGAAGTCAATTCTCTTGCTGAGGATTACCAAGCGAATTTAGGGCTACATTATAAATGAAAGAGCCCGAGGAACGGAGAGAAAAGGAAATCATTCAGAGGCAGCAACCCTTTGAATCCACAGATTACTACACTAGATCTTATTGCTATCTTTTTTTTTTTTTCTATACACTTTCATTTTGGATATAGCCCACCTTTTTGACCTACCTACTTCAAAACACTTTACTCTCCTTTTGGCCAGTGAAAACGCAATGTAGTCAAAATCTTTGGGAAAGTCACCTGGCAGTACAGTGGAAATTACAAAAACAAATCATAGCCTGATTCAATAATTTACTTTTGGAAAATAGACCCTAAAAGGGGGGAAAATACTATGTCCAGAGACGCTTAAAGTGGCATCATTTGTAGTTTCAAAAAACTGGAAGCAGCATATCCACTATAGAATACTTAAGACAAATTATGGTATGTGAATATAAGAGCATACCACAATACAATTAAATAAGCGAATAATTAAGATAAACAAACATGAGGAATATTAAAGGAATGTAAGGAAAAAATTCTTTATGAAACAGTACAAAGGGAAAACAAAGCCCCAGAGAAAAAAGTCTATATTAATTACAATCATAAAAAAGGAAAAGTGATGAGGAAAGGGCAAAGAAGCTGATGGATGAATACTTGGAGGAACTAAAAAAATTGAGCCATTTATTCATTCAAAGTTTTTTATTCAAATAGTTATCGTTTCAAAAGTTTTGTTCTATTGGTTTTCAATATTTACTTTTTTAATTCATCAAAAATCACAATCTGAGCATCATTTCACAAGTACATTTCCAGAATATTTGAGGAGTTATGAAAACCCAGTAAAAATCAGCAGTTTTGATTGTCCTAACTTAGATGGCTCCTAAATTGAAGCTATTTTGCATGTTTACTGAAAGGAGGCAAGTGTATATCCCATGTGCAATGAGAGAGCCCATGGATCACAAAGAATTAAATTTTCCTTGGATTGGATTTATAGTCTTTGTTATCTTGGTGATCATTTTAACAAAAGTAAGCAGTCAGCATTTCAGTAGCAGTTTTTAAAGGGAATGTTAGACAAACACAAGTGCACTGCTTTTAAAAATAACTAAAAGTTGCTACCAGGAATTTAAGTCATTTTTACAGACATATCAGCTCTGACGCACCCTGGGTTCACAGAACTTCTGAAATGAACTGGACAACAGGAAAACATAAATGAATCTAAAATATTTTAAAGCAAGAATACTAGATGAAGCATTTGGGCCAGAGACCACAGAGTCTGGCCATTTCTGGTGAGATCTAACTAGACCAATCCTGGAAGCGGAAGCAATCACTTGCGATCTTCCACACGGTGCTGTTTGGCATGACTTGGGCGGTCAACAGGAAATTCTGGTTGAAGTAGCGTTGTTTGTTCCCTTCAAATTTCACTGTCCCACAGGTCACCACGAGGACGGTTGTTTGGCTCTGTGTGGCTTGCTCTATACAGAACAGGGAGGGAACGGTGACACCCATAAAAGCAGATTTTTCAGTTAAAATCAATAGGACCCAAATAGTCTCTCCTCTTTCCAATCCCAATTCCTAAGGCACAAGTTGGCTCTCATGAAAGTTGCCAGCCTAAATGCCACCTGGCACTCCTTAGTGCCTCTAGGGCAAAGCACAAGCCCCCAAGTTGGCATATAAAGTTCTTCCCCATTTGGCTCCAAAAGCCCTTTGGATAGGTGTTTCTATGAATCCCCTTAAAGCCCTCTCCTATTTGCTATTCTGTAAAGCCAGCCTCATCTCTGTCTTCACACAGGTGGTATCTCTCCTGTTTTCCTAATATTAATTCCAGAATATCCTCCCTTCCTCAGCACTTCTGCCTATAGATTTCCTTTCACTGAAGTTTTAGTTCATGTATACAAGGCCTTCCCCGATTTCCCCCAATGGTGGTACCCTTTCCCTCCTGCAATTATCTCAGGTCTCTATAACATGCTACTTTCCCCCTTAAGGATAAAAATGAGCTGTCCTGCCCCTTCCCTTCCCTCTTCTTTCTTCCTTTCTTCCTTCCACAGGGTCTTTGTACTCTAACTAGAAAAATTCCAATATTATCATAGAGGATATATAGATATCCAGTCTGTACTATCTGACTTACAAAGTCAGAAAGCTAAGTGCCACAAGTGCATCCCAAAGATCCACAAAGTGCACATCAAAGACCTGTTTCTTCTAGGTGGATGACTGAGTATATAAAGTTGAAGATTCTACAATAGAAAGCCTGCATTTCACATGGTGTTTTGAACACATCTCGCCCTGGCAAGCTGTTTTTGCTGGGGAACTCGTCATCCAGAAATAGTACCACAAAAAGAAAAGAAAGATTTATGGTCCACCCAGGGTGGGGGGTGGAGGGAAGAACATGAAATATTGTTACAGTTTAAGTCTAGACCTAAATTACTTTTTTTAAAGCATTAAAAGACTCTAAGAAATTTGAATACATTATTCAGCAATTCTGGGTAACTCTCATCTAGACTTTTCAGATCACAGGAGGCAAGTATTTGCTTAGTAATTTATTTTGTTCTTTTTCCTGCACCCAAAGTCTCATTTAACCCTGATATTTCACTGCAATGGGCCAGGTAAGCACACCTCAAACAGGAATCAAAAAGGGATCAAAAAGAATCACCTCAAACAGGAAACTATTCCAGGATATAGAGAGAAAAAAAACTTTTAAATAGAATAGTTTCAAAGTCAAATATGTGACTACTGAATGACTCTAAAGTTTTATCCCCTCCCAAAATTTTCCTCCTTTCATGAGCGTCTCTGATTTGCTTCAGCTCACAAACTTAGTTAAGGAGCAAAACTCCCCTTGAAGAGATTGCAGATCATTAGACTCTAGAGCAGTGCCCTTCACACCTCTATTTTCTCATCTGTCAAATGATGGGGCTGAAATAGAAGGTCCTTTTCTAGGTTTCAGGATTCTTGAGTTTGTTTTAAGATGACTAACTCGTGATCAAATACAAAATTCTTCAACAATCGACTTTGAATAAAGTCTAATGTTAGCACTTAAGAACAAAATGTTAACTGCATGAGAAAACTCCTGATCTTACCATGCACAGGTTGGCAGTCTACCACACTGATCTGAAATTCGCTGGAAGGCAATGTCTCAAAAAATTCACCCAAAGCATTAAGTCCAGATATGGCATTCCATTCCAAACTAAAGTAGCTGTATCAAGGTACAATCTAGTCAATACCTTTAAAAAAAGAGAGAGAGAGAGAGAGAGAGAGAGAGAGAGAGAGAGAGAGAGAGAGAGAGAGAGAGAGAAAGAGAGAGAGATTTCTATTCTTTGTAAATTTTTTTTTGACATCAAGTCCATTTATTTTCCCAATTTCAGGCCATCAATTTTACTGTAGTTCTACTCAATTTAGCCTTTAGCTAAAGTGATTCATGAACAAAAGGCACAGAAAGAAAAGAACTTACATAAACTGGGTATAGGAAAGGTTGGGGATTATAAACGTATAATGTCAATCCAACATTATATTTGTGAATCAAATACCTAATGTAACCAAATATGGGGAGAAATAATAGCTAGCATTTATGTAGGCTTTAAGGTCTACAAAGCACTTTACAAGTATTATCCCATTTTATCCTCTAAACCCTTTTACAGTTGAGGAAACTGAGGCAAGTAGAAGCTAAGTGGCATGCTCAGGGTCACACGACTAGTATGTGTGTGAGTTCATATTGGAACTCAGGTCTTTCTGACTCTAGGTCCAGAGAGAGGGAAGAAGGGGGGGAGAAATGAATAAAGGAACAAAGAAAGGAAGGAGGAAGGAAGGAAAGAAGAGAAAGAAAGGAACAAATAAGAGAAGGAAGGAAGGAAGGAAGGAAGGAAGGAAGGAAGGAAGGAAGGAAGGAAGGAAGGAAGGAAGGAAGGAAGGAAGGAAGGAAGGAAGGAAGGAAGGAAGGAAGGAAGGAAGGAAGGAAGGAAGGAAGGAAGGAAGGAAGGAAGGAAAGGGGGAAGGATTATAAGGGGGAAGGAAGGAAGGAAGGTGAAGGAAGGGAGGAAGGATGGAAGGAAGGAAGGAAGGAAGGAAGGAAGGAAGGAAGGAAGGAAGGAAGGAAGGAAGGAAGGAAGGAAGGAAGGAAGGAAGGAAGGAAGGAAGGAAGGAAGGAAGGAAGGAAGGAAAAGGGGGAAGGAAGGAAGGAAGGAAGGAAGGAAGGAAGGAAGAGGGGGAAGGAAGGAAGGAAGGAAGGAAGGAAGGAAGGAAGGAAGGAAGGAAGGAAGGAAGGAAGGAAGGAAGAAAGGAAGGAAGGAAGGAAGGAAGGAAGGAAGGAAGAAAGGAAGGAAGGAGGGAAGGAGGGAGGGAGGGAGGAAGGAATAAACATAGGAATGAAGGGAAAGAAAAAAAAGGAGGAAGGAAGGAAGGAAGCAAAGAAGAGGAAGGAAGGAACAAACAAAAGAAAACTAGGTAGCTGGTAGATTCTCACCAGCATTATCCTATTTTGGCACTCTGAAGTCACAAGACCTGGGTTCCAATCCTGCCTGTTAATTTTTTTTTACTCCTTGTGACAGTAGGCAAGTTGCCTGACTCTTTTGAGCCTCAGTTTACTTAATTATAAAATGAAGGGATTAAGCTAGAAAGCTTCAAAGGCTGTATATCTCTAAATCTATGGCTAAGTAACAGAAATCAGCTAAAATTAAATAGAAAGAAATATCTACTCACTTAATGCAAAGCAGCCGGGAAGGCTATGAGGAAAGCAAATGGATCTCAGTTGCTTTTTTAAGCATCTATAATACTCACCCTTCTTCTTTTATCTATGGTCTCATAGTAAATATTGACAAACTCTTCAGCAGCTCTGCAAGCCTGATCTGCATTGGTTTTAAAATCCTAGAAGAAAAATTCAGCGTACACAGTTGGAAAAGTTGGAAAAACAGCATATACACTTATAAAAGTTGGGAAAAACTCCACATTTACACTTACAAAAGTTGGAAAAACAGCATATACACTTATAAAAGCTGGAAAAACTTCACATTTACACTTATAAAAGCTGGAAAAACTTCACATTTACACTTATAAAAGTTGGAAAAATTCAGTATATACACTTGTACAAGTTGGAAAAATTCAACATATACAACTTATAAAAGCTGGAAAAACAGCATATATTCTTATGAAACCTGGAAAAACTCAGCATATACACTTATCAAAGTTGGAAAAACTAAGTGTATACACTTATAAAAAGCTAGGAAAACTCCGCATAGACTCTTGTAAAAGTTGGAAAAATTCAGTATATGCTTGTAAAAGGTGGAAAAATTCAACATATATACTTATGAAAGCTGGAAAAACTCAGCATATATATATATATATACACTTATCAAAGTTGGAAAAACTCAGCATATACCTATAAAAGCTAGGAAAACTCCACATAGACACTTAGAAAAGTTGGGAAAATTCGGTATATACACTTGTAGAAGTTGGAAAAATTCAATATATACACTTATAAAAGCTAGAAAAAAAACAGCTTATATACTAATGAAGGCTGGAAAAAGTCAGCATATACACTTAGAAAAGTTGGGAAAATTCGGTATATACACTTGCCAAAGTTGGGCCAGGTTCATCTCACCTCTATTCGAGGAGTATAACAGCTTTAGATACTTAAATGACCTCTGAGGTCATCTCTAGATTTAGAGTCCTGAGTTTGAATGTGCAAGTCACTTTCCCTCTCTAGGGCTGGTTCCCCTTTTGTACAAGTCGACGGCCTCGGAAGCCCCTCCAGTCTCAGCCTCAGTTTCCCCTCCGATGGCTCCGATAGGATCTGGGGCGATCCTAAGGCCCGGAAGCTGGGATTCCGGAGTTCTGGTGCGCACGGCCATCCCGAGGCCTCTCTCTTCAGGCTCCCACAAGCTCCTAGCACCTCGCCCACGTCCACACCCACTCAAGTTGTGGGGAAGGTGTTTGTTTTCCAGAAGTTAAACTCGCCGAGCAGCCGCCGGGGCGGAGGCCACACCCTCACTCCCGGCCCCGAGCCGGCCTCGCGCCGCAGATTCAGTAGGTGTGGCCCCGGCCCCGCCCCCTCCCGCCCTCGGACCCTGCCTCTTCCCCGCTGTCAGAGGCTCACGCGGCCTGCCCGGAAAGGGTCCGTTCGAGAAGCAGAAGCGGCGGCGGCGGCTGGGGGGGGGAGGGGAGGGGAAGGGAGGCAAAAGGAGAGGGGGGAAGAAGAGAGGGCGGGAAGGTGGCCCCAGCGCCCGTCGGGCCCCGCTCCGGGACCAGCGGGACAGGTGGTACCGCCGTCGCTCCCCTACCTATCACCACTACGCCACGCTGGAACTTACTACAGACATTGCCATTGCTGCTTCCTAGCGAGAAAGCAGTTTCGGCAGCTCGGGACTTGAGGCGAGGTGTGGAGGCAGCTCAGCACACTGAAGAGGTAAAGTTGAATTCTCCCAGAAGCCCTTCCGGCTCTTCACCGGCTCGCCCCGCCTCCTCCAACGACAACATGGGCGCGATCACTCCCGTTCCACCTCTTTTTTTAACGTAGCAGTTCTCCCGCCGTTGATTGGCTAGCTCGGCCGCCAAACCCTGTCCAATGGGCATGAGATGGGGCCAGAGTCCAATGGGAGACAAGAGATGAGGCTTCTGGGCAGAGCTTGTCTGAGGGAGTATTTTCGAGGAAAAGTCTGATTTCAAAGGGTCGGAGCCGGAGCGCGGCAGCCTCGTGCGTGCTGTGGGGCCCGAAGAGGGCTGCACCTCTCAAACGCGCGGCATTTGCCATTAATTTAAGAATATGGCCAAAATAAAGGGATTCCTTGTTTTCCGATTGAGAAACCGAGACTCTGGGGAGGGCCTGACACTGGAATCCCTATTTTACGGGAAAAAAAAGGGATGTAATTATTAGCCTCCTCTCCCTTCCCCCACCCCCACCTCCACCATGCTCCCTCTCTCCCAGGCTCCTCCACCCCTCGAACTGATCATTCCTATGGCCAGGACCGAGCCCTCTACGTGCCCAAGTGAGCCCCATGCCATCCCACCTTCTCCAGCACACTCTCCCTGTGTACTGCTTGCAAGCTTGCCCATCATTCCCGTCCTCAAAACAAAACAAAACCCTCTCACTCCATCCTTCCGTTGCAACTAACTAATCATGTCTTCTGTTTTTCATGGCTAAACTCCATGATCAGTACCTCTACCTCCTTTCCTCTCTCTTCTTAACTCAGAAATCTGGCTTCTGTTCTCCCCACTTGCCTCAAACTACACCCCCAAATTAGCAATGATTTTGCTGATGAATCCAAGGGCCTTTCTCCCGTCCTCACCTTTCTAACTTCTCTGCAGCATTAATACATCCTCCTGGATGCTCTCATTGTTTATTTAGTATTTTATTTCCCCCCAGTTAAATGAAAATAATTTTTATTTTTTATTTTATTTTTTAAACTTTTGAGTTCCAGATTGAGAAGACACATGTGAAGTCACTCAGAACCCTCTTGGCTACCCTCTTTTCCCCTGCTCTTTCCTGGTTCTCCCCCTTAACTCTGTCCATTCTCTGTCAGTCTTTGCTGGATCACCCTCCATATTCCACCTACTAACTGGGTATATTCCCAGGGCTCTGTCCTGGGCCTTCTGTTTTCTCTCCACACTCTCTAGGTAACCTCATTAGCTTCCATGAGTTTTTATGAGCATCTTTAAATAAATGATTCCCAGACCTTTGCCTAGAATTCCAGTGTTTTTCCTAAACTCCAGTCCTTCCTCACCAACATTATCTCCTTTGCTGAAGAAATGAAGTAAAGAAACAATCCCGCAGGAGATCATTGTATACTTCAACAACAATACTATATGATGATCAATTCTGATGGACGTGGCCCTCTTCAACAATGAGATGATTCAAATCCATTCCAATAGAGCAGTAAAGAACTGAACCAGCGAAAGAAGTCTGGGAGATGACTATGAACCACTACATGGAATTCCCAATCCCTCTATTTTTGTCTGCCTGCATTTTGGATTTCCTTCACAGGCTAAGTGGTACACTATTTCAAAGTCCTGATTCTTTTTGTACAGCAAAACAACTGTTTGGACATGTAGACATATATTGTATTTATACTTTAACATATTTAACATGTATTGGTCAACCTGCCATCTGGGGGGGGGGGAGGAGGGGAAAATTAGAACAAAAGTTTTGGCAATTGTCAATGCTGTAAAATTACCCATGAATAATTTGGAATTATGCCCCAAAAGTTATCAAACTGTGCATACCCTTTGATCCAGCAGTGCTACTACTAGGCTTATATCCCAAGGAAATACTAAAGAAGGGAAAGGGACCTGTATGTGCCAAAGTGTTTGTGGCAGCCCTTTTTGTAGTGGCTAGAAACTGGAAGATGAATGGATGTCCATCCGTTGGAGAATGGTTGGGTAAATTATGGTATATGAATGTCATGGAATATTATTGCTCTGTAAGAAATGACCAGCAGGAGGAATACAGAGAGGCCTGGAGAGACTTACATCAACTGTTGCTGAGTGAAATGAGCAGAACCAGAAGATCGCTGTACACTTCAATGCTGTATGAGGATGTATTCTGATGGAAGTGGAAATCTTCAACATAAAGAAGATCCAACTCACTTCCAGTTGATCAATGATGGACAGAAACAACTACACCCAGAGAAGGAACACTGGGAAGTGAATGTAAATTGTTAGCACTACTGTCTATCTACCATGTTACTTATACCTTCGGAATCTAATACTTAATGTGCAACAAGAAAATTGGATTTACACACATATATTGTATCTAGGTTATATTGTAACACATGTAAAATGTATGGGATTGCCTGTCATCGGGGGGAGGGAGTGGAGGGATGGGGGGATAATTTGGAAAAATGAATACAAGGGATAATATTATTTTAAAAATTACTCATGCATATATACTGTGAAAAAAATTCTAAATAAATAAAAAAAATTACCCATGCATATATCTGGTAAATAAAAACTATTTAAAAAAAAAAGAAAAGAAAGAAAGAAACAATCCCTGCTCTCCAAGTAGCTATTCTAATAGGAGGGCATTCCACATTTAGGGGAATAGTAACCAAAGAGTGCTGTTTTGTTCTGTGGAGATAGAAAATCAAGTCGACACATCATAACACCTGTAGATAAAAAACATTTCACTGACTTTTGAGTCTGACCTCCCTCATTTTACAAAGAAGTAAACTAAGGCATAGGAAATGGAAAAAGATTTGCCCCAAATCACACATAGATGGTAAGAGCCAGACACAGGATTTTAACCTGGTGAAATTTCCATGGTGACATGGTCTAAATGGATAGTCTGGTGTTTAGTGCCAGTTAGGAAGCTAAGGGCAGAGTTGTGCTGGAAGTGGAGAGCTGGTCATTACATTTTTCCCCTGAGGCAATTGGATTAAGTGACTTGCCCAGGGTCACACAGCTAGGAAGTATTTAAGTGTCTGAGGTTAGATTTGAACTCAGGTCTTCCTGACTTCACAGCTGGGATTCGAATGCACCACCTAGCTGCCCTGGTCATCACATTTTCAAGATGAACATTTACACCTTAAAAACCATCTACAAATCTGGGTTTGATTTGTTTTGCTGGTTTGTTGTCTTGATTTATGAAAGCATAGAAAAAAATCTTAATAATGCAATTTAACTTAAAAAGTATATCACGGGCACTTTTGTTTTTCTTCAGAGAGCAAGTTATTAAATATTTGCCAACATGCCCTGGTTAAGTTTACACATACTCAACAGCTAGGCAGCTAAGTGACAAAGTAGACTGGGCCTGGAGTCAAAAGACTCATCTTCCTGAGTTTCCTTATCTATAAAAAGAGCTGAAGAAGGAAATGACAAACCATTCCACCATCTCTGCCAAGAAAACCCCAAATAGGGTCACAAAGAATCAGATCTGACTGACAGATGACTGAACAACAGAGCAACTCAACCCCTAATCAAATGAGTCAGGCCCTGGGATTAGAAATCCAAAGATATGTGAATTCACATAAAGCTCTAGATTCTAGAACATCCTCAGAACAATTACCCCCTGAGAGGTCAGATTATTCTACCCATTCACAAATGAAGCTATCGCAGCTCAGAAAGGTGAAATACCTTGCCCAAAGTGATATAATTATAAGTAGCCAAATTATCTGACTTCAGATATTTTGTTCCACTACATCACACTGATAATATCACTTGGCTGCATAGAAGCCTTCAGGGGCTCTCTGTTACTTCTAGTGTAAAACACAAACTCCTTAGTCTGGCATTTAATCCTCTAACTTTGTTCTCCTTACATAAAAAAATTGCGTCCAGTTTTATCTTGTACTGTTCCACCCTATCTGAACACTTTACCCTGTGCCCTAGTAACACCATTTAGAAAGTTCAGATGAGAAATAGGAACAACCTGTTAAGAACTTGGTCAATCCCTGTTGAGGAAACTGCCATTCTTTCTTTGAAATACCAAAGTTTACTTGGTTAAAATTTAAAAAAAAAAATTTACTTTAAAAAACTTTAAAATTTTTTACTTAAAAAATACTTTATTTGATTAAATATTTGAACCTAACTTCTTCTTGGTGGCAGGGGATCCTTTCATCCTGCAAAAGACAGAGGCCGCTATTAAAGTTTCAAGTCTAGCATCTTCCCAAAATGCAAAGGGAAAAAAGAGAGACATCACTCCATCCTTCTCTCTCTGCCAGGCTCCTGGTCTGGTCTGGCCTATCTGTAGGGAAAGGAGAGAAAGCAATCTGACAACTCTGCTGAGCTGCCAACCTACAGGACTCTCTTCTGCGGCTAAACCACTAGAGAAATTGATAAGCTACTGAACTCATTCCTCAATGATTAACAAACTCCCACCTAATCATATCCTCTTCATCCTAGTGATTCTAAACTCCCAGCTATTATTAAAACCCAAGTCTCCACCCCCCACTGCCAATTCCTATTTTCATTCCCTTAAATGCCACACCAATAATGTCCCATTCTAAAGTAATTTAACTTTTCCACTGTGCCCTCTAGAATGCGTATTTCATAAGTAACCGACTTGTTTTTTATCTTAAATCTTTTCTTTCCTTCATCATATAGACCTGGCTCCCTCCTGAGCCAACCTCCCTGGCTACCTTTTCTAGCACTGGTTGCACTTTTCCTAATTTCCCCTCAACTCACTGGTTGAGGTGTAGGAATTGTAATATTCCCTTCTCCCCATTGCCATTTCCAAATTCTCTCACTACTATCATCACTCAGTCACTCTCCTTCTTTGAGGTTCACTCCATCCATAGCTACCACCCAAACAAAATTCTGGTAATGGTTGTTCATAAGGCATCACTCCCCTTCTTTCTTCAACGAATTCAGTGCAGGTTCACAATCTTTCTTTCCTCTCTAACTTCCGCCCTTTTGTTAGGGCTCTTCAACATGCAAATAGATGTTTCTCAAATACTTGAGCCTCCAAATACCTCAACTCATTCATTTCCCATGATCCTCCTCCACCCCACCACAGCTATACACAGAGATAGTCATACCCTGGATCTTGCCATCACCCACAGATGCATCATGTCCATGCTCTTGGATTCTGAAATCCCCTTATGTGATCACAATCTATAGTCATTCCTCCTCTCCTCCTAAAACCTGTTCATTATCCCTACTATGACTTCTAGTCCCTACATCCCTCAGTTCTTGTCCAGGTCAGCACCTTTTACATACTCCCATCCCTTCCTTATCTTGACCCTTTGGCAAACTAGTTCAACTCTCTATTATCTTTATCCTAATGAAGATCTTGTCCTTCCAAGTCTCAGCCTTGGATCACTCCCACCATCCATCATCTTCATTCTCTATATTTTTTGCTAAATGAAGTTACGAAAAAAAATATCTAAAGCTATGTTGATTGGGTGAGCTTCAAGTTTATGTTACATAATTTGAATTCTATCTTTCCTGAAGTGCAAAGTAAACTTTTACTATTGACTTATTACACCACTCATCACAGCATCTTCCCCAAACGTTTTCATCCCTCCTTAAATCTTCCATGGCTCCCACCTCCATATTCTCAGCTGAGATCCTTGCATCAAGGTCATTCACTAACAACTCTCTCTTCTCTCTTCTTCCATCTTCCATCACTCAGAAGCCTTCTGAAACGATCTTCACTTTCACCAAGTTTCCATGAAGAGGTGGTCTTTTTTTGCTGAGGCAAACACTTTTACATGCGCAAGTGAACCCATGCCAACCCAACTTCTCTAGCAGATCACTTGCTCTCAGTCATTCCCACTCTCTCACTCTACTTCACTCTCTCCTCTTCCTACTTCCCTGCTTCCTACAAATACGCCCTTGTCTTCCCCATGCTCAAAAAACCCTCATTTGATCCATCTATCCACCTTAGCTACCATCTTATAGCTCTTCTCCCTCTTTTTGGCTAAACTCCTTGAGAATGTCTTTTGCACCAGATACCTCCAACCTCCTTTCCTCTCTCTTAACTCTCGACAATCTGGTTTCTGTCCTAACTCAGCTGAAACTGCTCTCTCCAAATTTCCTAATGATCTCTTAATTGCTATATCCAATGGCTTTTTTAAAAATCCTCATTCTCCTTGATCCCTCTGCAGGCTTTGACACTGTTAGTCATTGTCTTCTCTTTGATGCTCTTCACCTTAGGTTTCCATGACATCATTCTATTCTACTTCTACTTCTATTTAACTCTTCTTTTCTGTCTCCTTTGGTGGATATCCATTTAGCTCACTCCCCTTAATAGTGGGTGGCCCAAGGACACTTATCCAATTCTAACCTTTTTGCTGACCTCCAGTCTCCCATCTCCCCGTGTCTATTGGACATCTTAAACTGGATGTCCTGTAGACATATTAAACTAAACACGTGCAAAACTGAACTCATTGTCTTTCCCCCAAAATGTTCCGTCTCTTCTTTACCTCTGTATTACTTTTGAAGGTACCACTATTCTCCCAGTCTCCCAGTTCACAACCTTCATGCTTAACTCCTCATACTTTCTCACCCCCCAACCCCATATTCAATCTATTGCCAAATACTATTTTACCTTAGAAATATCTCTAGTAGAGAGCACCTTCTCTCCTCTGACACCAATCCGGTGCATATCCTTATGACCTCACATCCGAACTATTGCAACAATCTACTGGTTGGTCTCCCTGCTTCAAGTCTTTTCCTATTCCAGTTGATTCTCCAATGACCGTGTCACTCCCCCTCCTCAAAACACAACAGTGGCTTCTGACCACCAACAGGATCAAATTTAAAATTCTCTGATGGTCAAAGTCCTTAATAGCCTGGCCCCTTGAGACCTTTCAATCAATCAGCAAACATTTTTGAAGTGCTCACTATATGCCAGACATTGTACTAAGTGCCGGGAATACAAAAGGAGGCAAAATATAGTCCCTGTCCCTCAAGGATCTCTCAGTCTAAACTTTTTTATACCTTACTCCCCACCATAAACTGTAATTTAGTGACAGTGGCCTCCCTGGTGTTTCTTGAGCAAGACTATCTCCAGACTCCAGTTATTTTCATTGACTGCCTCACATACCTGGGACTTTCTGCTTCTTCATTACCATTTTCTGATTTCCTTAGCTTCCTTCAAGTCCCACAGGAAATCTTACCTTCTATAAGATTCCTGATCTTCCTTAATCCCAGTGTCTTATCTCTTTTAGTTATTTCCGCTTTATCCTGTCTATATCCTTTTTGAACAGGGTTGTTTACATGTTGTTTTCCCATTAGAATATGAGCTCTCGAAATCTGGAACTGTCTTGTACCTTTTTTGTGATCCCAACACTTAGCACAGGCGCCATTCCTGATCCCTCATTCCCTCACCAGTTGCCAAGTCTTATGAATTCCGCCTCCCTCTCTCCCCCCCAGAATCTCTCTCATAACTATCCTTTTCTCTCTCACACACAACTCTCATCCTAATTCAGGCTCTCAACACTTCTCACCTGGAGTTTTTCAATAGCCTCTCAATTGATCACCCTCTCTCAAGTGTTCTATCTTCTTCAATCTATCCTCTACACAGCTGCCAAGGTTATTTCCCGAAAGCACATCTTACTTCCCTGTTTAATAAACTCCAGTGGCTCCCTATTGCCTCTTGGAGCAAATGTAAACTTTTCGTATCCTCAGCTCCTAGCCTAGTGCCTGGAACATTAATAGGTACTTAATAAATGCTGGTTGATTGATTGATTGATTGCATTGCCTCCTGTATGCACCAATTTGGACTTACATGGATTTAAACAAATTTCCTATGCTACATACAAAGGGTAAGCTAGGAGGCCTGGGACCATTTTATTTTTTTATGTAAATAGTATTTTCCCAATTACATGTAAACATAATTTTCATCATTTTTATAAGATTTTTGAGTTTTAAATTTTTTTCCTCCCTTCCTCCCTTCTCACCTCCTCAAGATGGCAAGCAGATAATCTGACAGGGGTTATACATGAACAATCATCTAAAACACATTTCCACATTAGTCAGGTTGTGAAAGAAGAAACAGAAAAAAAAGGGAAAAAAACACCAAAAAAGTGAAAAAGTCTGCTTCCATTAGTTCTATCTTTGGATGGAGTTAGCATTTTTCACCATGAATCTTGTGGAATTGTCTCAGATCATTGTCTTGCTAAGGAGAGCTAAGTTATTCACAGCTGGTCATTGTACAATATTTCTGGCATTGTGTACAATGTTCTGACTCTGCTCACTTCACTCAGCATCAACTCATGTAAGTTTTTCCAGGTTTTCTAAAATCTGCCTACTCATCATTTCTTATAGCTCAATAGTATCCCATTACAATCATATATCACAGTTTGGTCAGCTATTCCCCATTTAATGGGCATCTCTTCAATTTCCAATTGTTTGCCATTACAAAAAGAGTTGCTATAAATAGCTTTGTATATGATGTGGATCATTTTATACCAAGAGAATTATGTTCCCCCAAAATCCTCATAGTCCCATTCAATAAGAATTCACAACAAAGAATACATTTGGTTCTTTCTTCTCAATTTTTCATCATAATTTGCATAAGGTTGGTTGTTCTTTAAAAGTTTGATAGATTTTTCCTATAAATACATCAGGATAAAGAAGCTTTATTTTGTCCTTACAGCTAGATGTAATTCTTTTTCTGAGATTAGATTATTTAAAATCTCTATATGGTCTTCTATTACTTTGGGTATTTTCTGGTTCTAGAGTTATTCTTCTCTTTTGTATTTTCAGATTTATTAACATATACACATGGTAACTTCTGATAATTCTCTTTATATCTTTTGATCTTGGTGTGATTTCACCTTGTTTGCTTTTTAAAAAAATTTTTCTGCCCTCTTTGTAATCATTTATATAAAGTTTTGTCAATTTTATTAGGTTTTTTTTTTCAAAGAACCAGCTTTTAGCTTTATTTTTTATTTCTGTAGTGGCTTTTGTTTCCAGTTTATTTTTCCTCTAATTTTGTAATATCACTTTTGTGCTTATTTTAAGTTTGTTCATTTGTTGGCTTTCTAATAGTCAAATGCATATTCAATTTGTTAATCGTCTTTTTTTTATTTTTCAGTGTGTGTTTGTAAGAATATGATTTCTCCGTGCTCTTCCATCCCCAGAAATTCTATAGCTGCATCCTAGAAATATTTGTATGTTGTTTCAAAATTATCATTTTCTTTCATATACTTATTCATAGTTTCTATTATTTGTCCTTTGATTCATTTGTTATTTGGGATTTCATTGTTAAGTCTTCATTTGAGTTCATACCTTTTGTTTGTGTTTCCTGGATTGATTTTTTTTTTTTGGTTATGGTCTCTAAAGGAAGAGTTTACTATTTCTCTACCCCAATACATGGTCAATTAAATACATACATACTATTATTTTGGCTATGTCGAATTGGAGATCCCTATGAGACATTCATTTTAAAATAGGCAGAGTCAGTACATAATATGGAAGACTGCTGAGGAGAGAAACTAATATTGGATAAAGAGATACAGGAATCATCTTCATAGACATAATAATTAAGCCTATTAGATCTGATTGATTAAGTAAAAGAATAGTGAAAGGAATAAGCATTTAATAAACACTTCCTATGTGTCAGGCATTATGTAAGCACTTTAAAAATAAAATCTCACTTGATCCTCCAAACAACCCTGAGAGGCCTGATTTTCTGAACTTAGGTCTTTCTGACCAAAGACCCAAAGTTCTATCCACTTTCCCACCTAGCTGCAATAGAGAAAAAAAAATCAAAGAAAGCTCAGGATAGAGCTTTATGGCCCACCTGTAATTTTGACTGAATCTGAAGTCTTTTCCAAACCCCCTAAATGTGAGTGCCTTCCTTCTTTTAATTATCTCCAGTTTATGCCCCAGAAGTTATCAAACTGTGCCTACCCTTTGATCCAGCATTGCTGTTATTGGGCTTATATCCCAAAGAAATACTGAGGAGGGGAAAGGGACCTGTATGTGCCAAAATGTTTGTGGCAGCTCTTTTCGTAGTGGCTAGAAACTGGAAGATGAATGGATGTCCATCAATTGGAGAATGGCTGAATAACTTATGGTATATGAATGTTATGGAATATTATTGTTCTGTAAGATATGACCAGCAGGAGGAATACAGAGACGCTTGGCAAAAATTACATGAACTGATGCTGAGTGAAACGAGTAGAACCAGAAGATCGCTGTACACTTCAATGCTGTATGAGGATGTATTCTGATGGAAGTGGAAATCTTCAACATAAAGAAGATCCAACTCACTTCCAGTTGATCAATGATGGACAGAAATAACCACACCCAGAGAAGGAACACTGGGAAGTGAATGTAAATTGTTAGCACTACTGTCTATCTACCCAGGTTACTTATACCTTCGGAAGCTAATAATTAATGTGCAACAAGAAAATGGGATTTACACACATATATTGTATCTAGGTTATATTGTACCACATGTAAAATGTATGGGATTGCCTGTCATCCGGGGGAGGGAGTAGAAGGAGGGAGGGGATAATTTGGAAAAATTAATACAAGGGATAATGTTATTTAAAAAAATTACTCATGCATATGTACTGTCAAAAAATTCATAATTAAAAAATAAAAAATAAAAAAAAATTATCTCCAGTTTGTCCTGCATATATTTTGTTTGTACATAATTGTTTTCATTTCATCTCCCTCATTAGACTGTGACCTTCCTGAGAGTACAGATCATCTTATGATTTTTTTGTTTTCTTCTTTTTTGCTGTTGTTGTAGGCCCGTAATAAATGCTCATTAACTGATTTTCCCTTTATTACATGTCTTCCTTCCCCCTTCCTTCATAATTCATTAAAGAAAAGTTTATAGAAAAAAAATACATACATGCATATATGTGTGTGTGTGTGTGTTTCTTTAGTAGTCCATAAATCTTTTAGTTGAAGGATATTGATACTTTTTGTATCTTACTACTTTTGTACCTTACTAAACTTGCAACTATTGTATTATTGTATGCTTCTTTTTGTAGTTCAGTTATTTTTTTCCTTTCTGAATTATGAATTTAATACTTATATTGGTTTCTTTTCTATAGTGCCTTTCAGTATAATGTTGTTTTCTTATATATCTCTTTTTTATTATGAATGTTTGTTTTTACTTTGATAGCATGATTACAACTCTTGCTTTTTTGGATTCATTTGATGCATAGTAAATTTTCTTACATATCTATCTATTTATCTATCTATCTATCTATATATATATATATACATATATATATTCTATGTAGGTCTTTGGTTGTGTAAGCAATCGATGGTAAGATTTTGTTTTCTTATCCAATTTGTTATTGTTTTTTATTTTATTGGATTGATTAATCCATTCTCACTTAAAGTTATGAGAATTGGGTTTATATTTTCCTCCATTTATCTATGTATTTTTTTCCAAATTAGAATTATTTGCCTCTTCCTTTACAAATGCAGTACATCATCATTTCAGTTTTTTTTAACTTAATCAACTTTAAGGCATCCTTATTCCTACCAGCTCTCTTCTCATCCCCAAACCTTGCCTCCTGTTTTTGAAGGAGTTTTGCTTAGCTTACTAGTTCCATTTTATTTCATCCCTATATCTAATTATTTAATTTTTCCCCTCTCAGTAAAACCTCCCCTTCAATTCTTTTCTCATTAGTTTTGAAATTTTTATTTTCTACACCTTATTCTAAAATGTTTTTCTTAAAAATAAAATAAAATGTTTTTCTTTCTCTTGTTCTCTTCATTATTTATCTTCCCTTTCTGTCTGTTCTGAGAGTTTATTCTTTGATACATTGCCCTTATGCTTATTTAGTCCTTTGTAGAATTAATGCCTCTAAAGTATCTACTTTAAAGTAGTTCCCTCTTCTAAATAGATTCTATTTATTATATATTTAGATTTATATATAGATTTTTATATTTATATTTTATATATATTTTTATATAATATTATTATATTTATATATATATAACATAATTATATATATTTATATTTATTATATATTTTTATATTTGTATATAGATTTAGAGAGTTCCCTCTTCTAAATAGATTCTATTTCTTTTCTCCCTCACTCCTCTCAAGCCTGTTTTTCATTTTCACCACAATTTTTTGTCTCTTCACTTCTCCCTTTTTTTTGCCTGCACGCTTACTCTGATCTCACTTTTCCCCTTCAGAATTGACCCTATAATTGATCAGTTCAATTCCAGAGTGACTTCCACTCTTGATTCTCTTGCCCCCTTATTCTATAAATGTTCAAATGCTGCCAGTATTTAAATCTGGACCAATTCTACCATACACTTTCCCATCTCACTTTCCTGAGGTGATCTTTTTTTAATCATCTTGGATTGACTCTATTCCCTCTCTCTACAAGAGCAATTTCAAATCATTTTTCTCAAGCCCTTAAAACCCCTTCCATTTTCTTCTCTTCAGCAGATTTCCTTGCCTCCTACTTTATTTAGAAAAATGGAGACTGCATCCTATTTTCCTCAACTTCCTAACTCCAAGCCCAAACCCCCTTAATCTGTTTGTTTTCTTATTGATATTTTCCTCTATTTTATATTATCACTTCCCCATGACTCTACTCCCCAACAGCGTCCTCCTCCCATCCCCAAACAAAGAAGGAAACTTGAGCAAAACAAACCAGTATCCTGACTATGTCTGACAATATATGGTCAACTCTATTCTGAGAGAAGAGAGGCTCATTTCACCATCAGTCACCTGAATTCAGGACTGATCTTCATATTTACTGTTTTCATGGTTCTGCTCGCTTTGCTTTACATCATTTCATACAAGTTTCTCCAAATTCATCATAATAACATTCTACTTCATTTACAAACCAGAACTTGTTTAGCCAGTCCCTGATTGATCCTTATATTGATCTCCACATTCTTCCAATGTTCTTTTTATTATCAAAAAAAGTACTACTATAAATATTTTTGCATATATGGATCCTTTTCCTTATTAAGACATGGCCAGTTGTGTGACATTGCCAGGTTGGAGGACTTATACAGCTTAATGACTTTCCACTTTCATTATTGTTTTCTAGAATATTTACACGATTGTATAGTTTTATTAAAAGTGCATTAGTGTGCCTGTCTTTCCACAGAGCCTCCAACATTTAACATTTTCATCTTTTGTCATCTTTAGCCATCTAATGAGACTTGTTTCAATTTGCATTTCCTTTATCACTAGTGATTTAATAAATGCTCTATCATCTCTATCCCATGATCCTCTCTCCTTCAGCCACATCTTGTCATTCCTATCTTCACAATCTTTCTTGTATTTTTTCTCTATTCCCATAACCTCATGTCTTCACTTTATCTTTTTTTTGATAGCCTCTAAATTGATTTCCCAGCTCAAATCTCTCTCCTCTCCAATCTGTCCTCCACTAATCTGCCAAAGGAATATTACTGAAGTCCAAGTCCGAACATGTCACTAAACGCCACTGGCTTCATAAGGTGTCTGGGAAACAATGCAGACTCTTTTGTTTGACACTGAAAGCCTTTTAGGACCTGGCAACAACCAACCTTCCTAAGTTATTATACATTATTTCCTTTTACATCTTCTATAGTCTAGCTAAATTTGCCTTCTTGCTGTTCTTTACACAAATTGGCCTTTTGAATCCGCACGCTTTTACATAGTCAGACCCTCCTAAATGGATTCCATCCTCACCTCTGCATCTTAAAATCACTCATTTTCCTTTAAAATTCAGCTCAAATGTCACCTTCCTACCTGAGACCCTTCTTGATCTCAGATCTCAGACCTTCCTGCAGCCGTTACCTGGCATTTTGCTTATCTGGGGTACTTATTGATGTGCATGTTATCTCTACCAATAGGTGATGTGCTCACCAAAAGCAAGGGCTTTCCCCCCAGCCCCTAGGACAGGGCTTGGTTTAATTAATGCTTGTCCACAGGTTAAGTGCTATTGAGGTACACAGCATGGGTTTTCAGGGACATCTAGTGACGATAAGGGGTATTGCAACCTACAGCTAGTTATTATGGGGGATGAAGGGACAAATTGACCCATGACCATTTTTGTCAGTCATTTTACATTTAACTCTTAGCATGACACTCCAGCCCATTCTGAGGCCTGCTTTTGTTTGATTTTAAACTGTGTGACATCTCACTACTGATTAAAGGAGTTAATGATGGATTTATGAAATGAAGGAAGCATTTAATTGCTCCCTTGTCAATAGGACTTTGGGCCAGCTAGGTGGCGCTGCCTGAAGTCAGGAAAACCTGAGTTCAAATCCAGCCTCAGCCACTTACTGCTGTGTGACCCTGAGCAAGTCTCTTCACCTTGTCTGCCTCAGTTTCCTCATCTAGAAAAGGAGCTAAAGAAGGAAATGGCAAATTACTCTAGTACCTTGGCCAAGAAAACCCCAAATGGGGTGGCGACTAAACGTGACTGAGCCACAAAAATAGGAATTTAGACTAAATGATCACCATTAAAATGACCTGTTACACTCTTCATCCTGTAGATGTAGGATAAGACTTCAAAGCAATGGAAACTGGTTTCACTCTACAATGAATATGATGCCTGGGTAGAGTATTAATATTGTCCATTCACAAGAGCGAAAATTGAAGGAAAGAATCACTCCCCAAATGACTGATCACTTAACAATGTTTCTTAGCTTTCAAGGATATTTGTGAAATAAATGTCAAAAGACTTTAATTGTATTAAAGCAAGCATGAAAGTAAATGCTTGAATAAGTCCCCAAGACTAATAAAAACAAATCAAGCTTGATATATACAAAATAATAAGGGGGTGGTGACTACAGCTATAGTCTTCACTGTACTCAGTAGTAGGACTCCGATTTCAATATGGCTCCTCTCCTCCTGCCCCTGTACCATGTTCTCTATTCCTCTCCACTTGTGGTATTCCTTTCCCAAAAAACCTGCCTGTTCTTTCAGGCATTGCCAAGCTTCTCGAATGCATAGTGTATATCTGGGGCCTCAGATCCCTTTCTACCCAGTCATTTCTTTAAGCCTCTCAATCCCAAAGGCCATCTGGCTCAACCTCCTCATTTTACATTTTATTTATTTTTATTTTTATATTTGTAAATTTATTTAAAATTTTATTTATTTAGATTTTTAGATTTTATTTATTTTTAAATTTATTTTATTTTGACTTATGAAATAAAAAAAACATTTCCATAACATAGTCACTTCACATTAGTTCATGTAAGTCTCTCCAGGCCTTTCTGAAATCATCCTGCTGATTGTCAAACTCATTCTTAAAACAAAATTTCTGTTACTATATACACATACATGTGTGTGTGTGTATTCATTCATTAAAGAACTACATCCTTAGTCCAAATATCAACTGAGCAACTGGTCTTTCTGTGATAGATTTATGTCAATTCTTTATAAACATTAGAAGTCATATTATTAGCAGAAATATCCATAATCAAAGATTTCTCCTTCAACCTAACATTTGCTCTTTCATTATAAATGCCTTCTTTTGTGTGTGTGTGTGCAAAAAACACATATGCTTAAAACGACAAGTTTTATTTTCTATAATTTATTTTGTTGGCTGAATAGATAATAATTTTCCTTACTATAAAAAAATTTCAGTTACTATATAGTGTTCTCTTGGTTTGTTTGTTTCATTCTTCATTATTTTGTACAAGTCTTTCCATGTTTTGGTAAGATCACTGAATTCATCATTTCTTATAACACAGCTGTATTTCATTGCAACCATATACTACAACTTGTTCAGCTATTCCCCAATTGAAGGTTCTTTGCTCCCCATCACCACTTCCCAATTCTTCCCCAGACCGCCATCTCCACCCTTCTCTTTCCCTAACTTGACCCTATGGTGAATCAGCTCAACTCTACACTATTCTCTACTCTCCAATCCTGTGCCTCTTGTATAATTGCCACTCATATCTTGCCAAAATCCAGTCCAGAATTACTCCCATCATCCACCTCTTTTTCTTCTATTTGCATGCTGCTGAAAGGAGATAGAGAAAATCATGAAACTGAGTGAATTATATTCATGGCAAAATTCTGTTACCTGATCTCCACTAGGCCATCAAGAAATGATGAATCGAGGGAATCACTCTCCCCTTTCCTAACTGATTTATTATTCTACTTTTCAGAGCAGCTATTCCAAAATTTTTGGTCTTTCTTCAAGCCTCACATGGCACCGCTCCACAGCTTTTTAGCTGAAGACCA
Organism: Sminthopsis crassicaudata; assembly: GCF_048593235.1. Taxonomy (NCBI): domain Eukaryota; kingdom Metazoa; phylum Chordata; class Mammalia; order Dasyuromorphia; family Dasyuridae; genus Sminthopsis; species Sminthopsis crassicaudata. Next base: position 70,203,976 of record NC_133623.1, read on the forward strand.
TACCACACAAAAAATTGAGGCCATTCACTATGAGCTCCCCTTCCTCAAATCCTCATCCTAGATCACTTAGCTGTCTTCTTCTTCACTATCTTCTCCTTTACTGCAATCTCATGTGAAGAGATGGTCCTTCTCCTTGAGAAAATAAACTTTTTTGTGTACGTCCTTGCTCCTATCCCATTTTCTCCAACAGGTTTTACCCCCTATCATTGCTAAGGTTTATTAATTTCAATAGCTGCCTGTCTACTGGAACTTTCTCTGCTGTCTATAAACACATTCCATGTCTTCCCCATCTTAAAATCCTTCACTTGATCCAATTATTTAAGCTAGCTATTACCCTAGTTCTCTCCTCCTCCTCATGGCTAAACTTTCTGGAAAAGGCATCTGTATTGGTGTCTCTACTTCCTTTTCTCATTGAGTTCCAAAGTATCTGGAATTTAGCCTCTAGTCTCATCATTCCACTGAAACTGCCTTCTCAAAAGTTACTTAATTTTCTCAAATGTTTGCTCCCTAAACTATCTGCTGAACCACCTAGTTGCTACAGTTCCTGGAAAACCTGAGATTTCAAGCAAAATCCTAGTGCTATCCAAGCTTTGGTCTGACCTTGCTGCTCCCCTGCTCAAGAAACATCAGTGACTCCCTATTACCTCTAGGATCAAGTCATAAACTCCTTTGTTTGGCATTTACAATTCTTTACAATCTGATCTCCTTCTACTTCCCAGCCTTCTTTTTAAAAAACAAATTTGTATCTTTTTTTTTTAATATCCACCGCATTTCCCAGTATACCCCTACCTCTTCGCAGAAAAAGCATGTCTCATAATAAAGAACAAATTAAGTGGGAAAAAAATCTAACAAAAATAAACAACACTTAAACATCTGACTTTATATGAATTGTGTAACACCTGTTATTTCTCACCTCTGCAAAAAAGTAAGTGGAGGAACCTTTTCACACCTTTCCTTTGGGGCCAAGCCTGGTTTATGTCACAACTGTTAGCTTCCATTGTTGTAGTCCTTGTATATATTGTTTTCTTGGTTCATTCTGCACCAGTGCTTATAATTCTTCCAGTGCTTCCTATATTCTCCCCCATATTTTTAAAGGAAAATAATTTTAATTCTATTTGTCTTTGTTTATGAATGAAGTAAAGAAGGGGAACGAGGGAGGGGACTTTTTTTGTTTTGGGGGTGAGGAAGAAAGGAAAAAAATACAAATTGCCAACTCTTGGCTGAGTGAGAAATAGGATGTTCTTTTTAAACACAAAGAACCAACCAAATGGAGAGAAATACAAGCTTAACAAAAGCTAAGAGAAAATTATTATAAGAATCTTGAATCACCATCTCAAGATGGGGAAAGGGGAGGGGAAAACAAGGGGATATTCATCATATTATTTTTCATGTCAGAGAAATCCTATTCCATTCCTTTACTACCATTTGTTTAGCCATTCTTCAATCAGTGGGATACCACTTTCTTTCTAGTTCTTTGCTCCTACAAAGAGGGATGCTATAATTATTTTGGTGCATATATACCTCTCTTTTTGCCATTTGACGTCCTTGGGATATGTGCAGGGTGTGATGTGAGTATTATCATGTTAGAAATCAACAAACACCACAGATAAAGGCTTGATTTATTGTTTTGTTAATTGTCTGGACTTAAGAAAGTGATGGATAAAATACTGAGGATATGGATTAAACTGAAAAGTATGTCAGAGGTTTATTTTTCCCACTGTAGAGCTGGTTGTTTAATAGCCAGTGGATACTAGTTAAGTGGAAGTCTGGAGTCAAGAAGACCTGAGTTTGAATCCTACCTCAAACTTTTGCCAATTGGGTGGCTGTAGACAGGTTATTTAACTTCTAACTGCCTTGGTTTCTTCACCTCAAAAATGGGGATAATACCTCCCAGGACTGTTGTGAGGATCAAATGAGATAATAAATTTCCTGGCATGTAGTAAGCACCATATTATAGTAATGTAAGCTATTATTATTGTAATATATTATATTATATATAATATATTGTAAAATATATTATAGTAATAGTAAGCTATTATTATTGTGGCTTCAATGTAGCCCTAGGTCCTAGGCCTTTCCCTGAAGTTCCAGGCCGTTTAGTCCCACATGAGCTCCCTCTCCTTCTCCTTCTCCCTTTTTTCCCTCCTTCTCAGCTAAGCACTCCTTTGGGAGCATGCCCAGTTAATGGTCAGCAACGGTCCTCCGCTGGGAAAACTCGAATCTCGGCCCTGCCTGTGTGACCCATTCCAGTTTTTAAAAGCTCTAACTGTGTTCTTTCTTGCATGGAGCAAGACTGTACGATTCTACCCATGTTCCTTATGGTGCCCACGAGAACTCAGCAGAAGTCCAATCTCTCTTCTCTATGGCGGCCAGCACGTTCCCCCAAGCCTTCTCTTCTCTAGGCTTCATGTCCCAATCCTTTCAGCCCTTGCTAGTCCAACATGGTTCCCTTCCCAACCTGGTCACCTTCCTCTGGGAATCCCCCCACTGGAGGGCAGAAGCAGGAGCTGCAAAACTCCATGGGAAGAGGGGCCCAGGAGGGTGGCTCCTCCTTTCCCACCACTGCTCTGCTTTGGGATGTCTCCAGACCTCTCCATCATGCCCCAGGAGAGTCCTTTCTCCTTCTACCCCCACCCCTTTTCGGAGTCCCTTTGTTTCCCATTAGATTGGGACTTCTTGAGGGCAGGGGCTGTCTGCCTTTTTCTCTGTATTTCTGTACCCAGTGCTTGGCACAGTGCCTGGCACCTAGTAGGTGCTTTATAAACGTCTATTGCCAATGTCTTTTCTAATATGAGTCTCCCCAAATCAGATCAAATATTCCAGACTTGAGACAGAGGAAGGAGGGATTATCACCTCCCATGATCTCTGTACTCCAGACACAGGCCGAGACCACAGGAGCTATCTATGTGGATAACAAGAACACCCGGTCAGTTCCTGGTTTGCCCCCCACTCTAAGCTTCCTCTACTTGTGCTGTTCTTGAATCCAATATAGGACTTCCTCTGAATTTCCATTACATTCCATCTCCTTTGCCTTTCTTTGTATTCTTAAAGCTTCCCACCTTTCCTGGCAGAGGGTAAATGCTCACTAAATGCTTTTGCACTGATCGATGGTCCATTTTTTTGCCTTTTGGATGCTGAGGGTCACCCAGCAGTCCCTCTCAGCTCTGTGGCACCGCAAATTGGAAAAGCGGGCCAACTCTAGGGTTAGCACTTTTAATCCCTGGCTTAGATGAAGAGCCCAGATCCCAGAGGGGCTCCAATAGAGCCGGCTTTGAGCCAGGAATGACTCTCAGTGACCAGTCTTTCAAACAGTTCTAAATCCACCAAAGCAAGCCTTCATCCGGCCCCTATCGCCCCATCTCTGACACAAGGACACTGTGAGGGACTCTGTCAAGGCTTTACAAACATCCAGAGAAATGATTATTCCTGACAACCACAGCTAGTGTTTAAATAGTGCTTTAAGACCAGCAAGGCACTTGCCATATATTATCTAGTTTGAGCCTTGAAACAAGTCTGGGAGACAGGTACTAATGTTTATGGGGGGTTTTTTGTTGTTTTTTTGTTGTTGTTTTTGTTTTTGTTTTTGTTTTTTACCAAGGAGGAAGTGGAGATGGGGTAACTGGCTTGCCTAGGGTCACAGAACCAGTAAGCACATGAGGGAGGTCTTCCTGAGTCCAGGTCCCCAGCTCTGCTCACTGGGCAAACTGGCTACTGGATGACTGGGATAAAGCCAAGCTTACCTCGTTGATCCCTGCTTCCTTTCTCGAGGTTCACAGGCCATTTCTCTAAAATGGAGCTCAGCAAGTAGGATTTATAGCAGGAATGCAGGGCTGGTTCAGTATTAGGAAAACTATCAGCATAATCAACTATATCAGTAACCAAACTAACAAAAATCATATGGTTATCTATTCAATAGATGCAGGAAAAGCATTTGACAAAATCCAACACCCATAAAATCCAACATCCTAGAGATTATAAGAATAAATGGACTTTTCCTTAAAATGATCAATAGCATTTATTTAAAACCATCAGCAAGCATCATATGTAATGGGGACAAATTAGAACCATTCCCAATAAGATCAGGGGTGAAACAAGGCTGCCCACTATCACCCTTACTATTCAATATTGTATTAGACATGTCACCTTTGGTAATAATAGAAGAAAAGGAGATTAAAGGAATTAGAGTAGGTCATGAGGAAACCAACTGATCACTCTTTGCAGATGATATGATGGTATACTTAGAGAACCCTAGAGAATCAACTAAAAACTACCAGAAACAATTCACACCTTTAGCAAAGTTGCAGGATACAAAAAAAATCCACAGAAATCCTTAGCATTTGTTTATACATCACTAAAATGGAGGTTGGCAATGTTCTTCCACCAGTCTCTTGAGCCATCTCTCTCCTCTTTTAGTCCTCATGGGAATAGTTTGATGAGGTCTGAAGTATTTTATTCTTGAGGGCTTCCTAACTCTCTTGGGCTAACTTCCCCTGCAGCATTTTAGATCATTGGAAAGTGGGTGTCCAGAACCAGGGCTGCTCTAGGATTCATATCCAGAACAGCTTGCAGGGAAATCCAGAATTGTACCATAGTCCAGAACACAGGGCAGAAGTCAGAGGGCCTGGATTCAAGACCCAATCCTATTGGCCCTAGAGATGAAGCTCTGAGTGAATCACTGGATATTCATTTCTTCAGTTCTAAAAAAGCCTGGGATAACTGGACAGAGTCTTCTGGCCTCCAAAGAGTTGTAGTAGCAAATGAGATTGTACAGGGATCTGGGAAGCTAGCTGTCCCCAGGACACCAGGAGGACACGAGTTTGGTCTTGACTTTGGGAACTCTTGCTATCTGTGTAACTCTGGGCAAGCCACATACCAGCTTTCACCTGTCATTAAATGGGATAATAACAGCACCTACCTCCTGGAGCCATGTTGGGGAACAAGTGAGCTAATATGGTTAAGCATTTTGCAAACCTTGATGTACTTCACAAATGTTAGCTATTATTATTATTATTGTTATTTTTTTAATAATAATAATAATAATTATTATTATTATTATTATACAAAAGTACTCTACAAATAGAAGACATCATTTTAAATGAATAGAAACACCAGGAGTCTCAACCCAAGCACCTTTATCAATTGGCTGAAGTACAGTTATAATCTCTAGAGTTCTTTGCAATTCTAAGCCAAGCCAATGTTTTTGAGCAGTTGAACTTGAGAAGTTGTTGTTCTCTCTTCCTTCTTGTTCCTCCTTCCTTTCTCTTCCTCTTCTTCTTCTTCTTTTCCTTCTCCTTCCTCTACTTCCTCTGCTTGGTAAACATGTATTGCCCTTGTCCCTGCCACCTCCCACTAGTGTCCTATGCCTTTTCTGGCCCACGGAGGAGGAAGTTTGCTCATTAACATGATCAATTGTGGAAATAGTTTTCCATGTGTATTTTCTAGCGATGTATTTGGTCCTGTTCTCAGTGTGAGTAGTGGGGAATAAATAGTTACCTGCTTTCAGAAATAATGCTCCTACCTCTGCATCTCAACAGGCTGAGGAGGAAGTCAGAAGACATTGTTGACTACAAGGCTGCCTATAAAGCCGTGAGATTGCTTTTTAAACAATATGCCACAATTGCTCAGCCAAATGAGGGCTGTTGTTCAAAAGAACCAGAGAAAACCAGCGTCTCGCCTTTAAAAAGCTACATCTTGTGTTTTGCCCCAAACCAGTATTCTCCAGCCTGCTTATTCACCACACTTGGCTGCAGATGAATGCTCAAGGTAGATGGCTTGCTACTGGTTAGTGACAGGTGGTGTTGTGTAGTGGAGAGAGAGCCAGCTCAGGAGTCAGGAAGACTTGGTTTCATGGCCTGCTTCTGACATACTGACTGTGTGACCCTGGACAAAGCCCTTAACCTCTCTGTGTTCCAGGCAGCTCTCTAGGACTCTAAGTGGCCGGGAATGTGTTGGGTACAGAAATACACTTCACTCAACAAAGCAATAGGAGGAGAAAGGGAGAATGAAGAAGAGGTAATTAAAGTGAAGATAGAATTAAGGGAGGGATTAGTCCTAAGCAAAACAAATACTAAGGATGTATTTATAGTTCTTTTTATGGCTACAAAGAACTGGACATTGAAAGGGTGGCCAGCAGTTGGAGGAAAGTTATCCACTGCAATATCTACTTGCCTTCATAATTTATATTTATTCCATTACTTTCTTTTTTTTTTATTCATTTTTCCAAATTATCCCCTCCCTCCCTCCACTCCCTCCCCCCCATGGCAGGTAATCCCATACATTTTACATGTGTTACAATATAACCTAGATACAATATATGTGTGTAAATACCTTTTTCTTGTTGCACATTAAGTATTAGCTTCCGAAGGTATAAGTAACCTGGGCAGATAGACAGTAGTGCTAACAATTTACATTCACTTCCCAGTGTTCCTTCTCTGGGTGGAGTTGTTTCTGTCCATCATTGATCAATTGGAAGTGAGTTGGATCTTCTTTATGTTGAAGATTTCCACTTCCATCAGCATACATCCTCATACAGTATTGTTGTTGAAGTGTATAGCGATCTTCTGGTTCTGTTCATTTCACTCAGCATCAGTTGACGTAAGTCTCTCCAGGCCTCTCTGTATTCCTCCTGCTGGTCAGTTCTTACAGAGCAATAATATTCCATAACCTTCATATACCGTAATTTACCCAACCATTCTCCAATGGATGGACATCCATTCAACTTCCAGTTTCTAGCTACAACAAAAAGAGCTGCCACAAACATTTTGGCACATACAGGTCCCTTTCCGCTCTTTAGTATTTCTTTGGGATATAATCCCAATAACAGCAATGCTGGGTCAAAGGGTATGCACCGTTTGATAACTTTTTGGGCATAGTTCCAAATTGCTCTCTAGAATGGCCAGATTCTTTCACAACTCCACCAACAATGCATTAGTGTCCCAGTTTTCCCACATCCCCTCCAACACTCATCATCATTTGTTCCTGTCATCTTAGCCAATCTGACAGGTGTGTAGTGGTATCTCAGAGCTGTCTTAATTTGCATTTCTCTGATCAGTGGTGATTCGGAACACTCTTTCATATGAGTATTCCATTACTTTCTTAAGGCAAAACAATCAACAAAGCAAAAAATCCAGTCCTGATTTGCAGTCTTCCTTAATTTCTGAGGAACAAATGCTCCTACTGAAATTAACAATCCCTTCCCAATGGTCAGGACCTGGCTCTAGCACCCCTTTACTGAAAAGACTCAATTTACACATCAGCCATGTCCAAAAAAGCCTCATTTGTGTTTGTAGAAAGAATTTTGTTTTTCTTTCCTTCTCAGTTGGGGGAAGTGTGGAGGTGGGAGGGAAAGAAAATTGATTTTTGCTGATTAAAAAATAAAATTTAATTAAAAAGAAAAGAACATCATTACACAAGATCACAATCTGATGGTGGAGCCAACATACAAAAAAGAAAACCACCACCCAATAAACTATATGAGAGAAATAGGAAATAACAGAGAAAAAGCACAAGAGACATAGGAAATAATCAACAGAGAAAAGGTACTAAAAGAGAGATTGGAAAAGATTCCTATAAAAGATGGGTGGGGCAGCCGGATGGCACAGTGGATAGAGCTCAGCCCTGGTGTCAGGAGGACCCAAGTTCAAATAGGAGTTATGTGAGAGGAATAGCAAGAGGCCAATGAGCCTTGATTAAGGAGGACCTAACTAGTAATAATATGTAAGAAAACTGTTAAGGTAGGGGAAGGGGAGATTATGAAGGGCTCTGAATGCCAAATAGAGGATTTTGGTTTTGATACTGAAATTTAATGAGTATGTTAGTAACATGGTCAGACAGGCATTTTAGGAAAATCACTTTGGTGGCTGGAACATGGCCTGGAGTGGGAAAAGACTTGAGACAGGTAGACCTACCTGTACACAGGCTATGGAAGTAGTGCAAATGGAGGGGATGAGGACCTGCAATACAGGGTGACCATATCAGAAGAGAGCAGAGAGGACACATTCAGGAAATGCTGCAAAAATGAAGTAGACAGTCCTTGGCAACAGCTTGGATCTGGAGGTGAGAAAGAATGAGTCCAGAAGCATTCCTAAGTCATGAACCTGAGGGACTGAGAGGATGATGTTTCCCTCCACAGTAATAAGGAAATGAGGAGGGGAGCAAGAGTTAGGGGGAAAGGTAAACAAGTTCTACTTTGGGCATTTTGACTTTAAGATGGACTTCCAGGGTGGATATCTTCAACAAAAAGAAGATCTAATTCAGTTCCAATTGATCAATGATGGACAGAATCAGCTACACCCAGAGAAGGAACACTGGGAAATGAGTGTAAACTGTTTGCATTTTTGTTTTTCTTCCCAGGTTATTTTTACCTTTTGCATCCAATTCTCCCTGTGCAACAAGAGAACTGTTCAGTTCTGCACATATATTGTATCTAGGATATACTATAATATATTTAACATGTATGGGACTGCCTGCCATCTAGAGGAGAGGGTAGAGGGAAGGAAGGAGGGGAAAATTCGGAACAGAATTGAGTGCAAGGGATAATGTTGTAAAAAAATTACCCATGCATATGTACTGTCAAAAAAAAGTTATAATTATAAAATTAATTAAAAAAAGATGGACTTCCAGGTCAAGGCGTCTCAAAGGTAGTTGGAAATTTGAGACTAAAGGTCAACAAAGAAATTAGAACTAGATAAGTAGATCCTAGGCTAAAAGTAAGCCAGCCAATGTAATGGGTTTTGGTTAATTTAATCTCTAGCCTCTGATATGAGAAAGTAATAGGGGCAGGATATGAACTGGTGAAATGAGATAGATACGTCATGGGTTTATTCAACTCTGCTCCTTCCAGAAGGGAGGAAAGAGCAGGAAGAATTGAGTGTCTTCTCCAGGAAGTCAGTCAGCATCATCCCTTAGTTTCAAATAAACTTGATGTGTTTCCTCTGTAGTTAAGAGGAAATGCACAATCTGAAAAGGTGGTAGAGGTGGACTGGCCACTGGCCAGTGGGTAGCCCCAATGCTATAGTTGTAGCCATGAAATGTGCAAAGACCTAGGTCTCCAGCCTATTGGGGAGGGATGTAGGAGGGCATGCACAAGAATCACAGAGAATAGGAAAGTAGAGATGGGCTCTTTTCACACCCAGATCCATGAGTTCCTGAAAAAAAAATCACCTAGTAAATCAGTCTAAATTGCTAACAACAAAAAAAAAAAATACAGGTTTTCCTAAAATGACAAGTTAAACTAAAACTTAAATGAAGAGAAAGAGATATGTGTTCACTTCGGATCTTTACATCTATCAAATCTGGTGGGTTCACAATTCTCAATTTTTCCTTCCTAGCTTTCTCAGAACTCAGCAAGTGCCTGCAGAATAAGAAAGGCACAGATTTGATGGGCCCAACATTCTGGTGGTATGTGGCCTTTTCTATTTCATTTGGGTCATTCCCTTGCAGCAATACCTGTCACTTGGAAAACATAGCTGCCTTGAAAGAGCATGTTGAAATGGTTATTTCAAATTTGTTTTACCCTAGAACAAACATAGTTATACAATGTCAGTTCTGTAAAGGATCTTTGAAATTTTCTAGTAACCGACCCCAAACCCTTATTTTATAAGTAGGGAAACTGAAATCCAGAGAAAGGGATTGACTGGCTGACGGTCATACTTGCCTAAACAGCTGAGCCAAGATTTAAACCTAAGCCAGAATTTAGTGATCTTGCTATGCCATGTGAAGAATACCACCCAGTTTTAGAGAACTCAGATAATTTAAAAAACACAAATATTATTGGCAGCTTGGATTTCTATATCCCCTTCATTTCCAGATGTTTTTATCCTCCTCCCCTCCCCATTGATGCCTTCCTTGTACAAAGAATAAAAAAGAAAATCAGTAAAGCTAACCAACTAAGTTAACTTAGTCAACTAAGTCTGACATTTCACCATAGTCCCACGGGTCAGCAAAGAAGAGAGACACATCCATTTCCTCAACTCTTTTCCAGAGCCAAATTTCTTGGTCAATTTTCATTTTTTTAATCAAGCATTTTTCAAAATCATTATCATTTTAATTTAAGTGTGAAACCAATAGCAAAATCTAGATTATATAGTAGATAATGGGATCCAAACAAATGAGAATAAGAAGTGGTCCTCTAGATACTTCCAGGATCTGTGATTTTGGTCATGGAGGAACACTCTCCGTCAATGCAAGTCACTACCATCCTGCACCTTAGGAGTTTTAGCCGAGGCTCAGAAATGTGCAGCTCTTGTCTTTGGGCATATTTAATAGTTAATAAGTTAATAAATATTAACTTATAAATAGTTAATACATATTAAAGAAGAAATTGGAATCCAAGTTTTCTCCCAAGGTCTCACACTCTGTCTCCTACGCCAGAATGCCTCTCTCAGCTGTTGGGCTGCTTGGAGGGTTCCTGCCCTCCAGACCAATGATTTCATTGGTAGGGGGAACGCCTGGTGAGTTTTCCCAGATTTCCCACCTTATCTGCAAATAATAGTCTTAAAACAGGATCACAGCAGATGTGTTAATACAAAAGGCATCAATACATTTTAAAATATTTTATCCTACAGGAAAAGATAATGATAAATATTGGAGGGGATGTGGGACAACTGGGACACTAATACATTGTTGGTGGAGTTGTGAACTGATCCAACTATTCTGGAGAACAATTTGGAACTATGCCCAAAGGGCTATCAAACTATGCATATCCTTGGATCCAGCGGTGTCTCTACTGGGTCTGTATCCCAAAGAAATCATAAAAAAGGACTCACATGTGCAAAATTGTTTGTAGCAGCCCTTTTTGTAGTGTCAAGGAATTGGAAATTGAGGGAATACCCATCAGTTGGGGAATGGATGAATAAATTATGGTATATGAATGTCATGGAATATTATTGTTGTATAAGAAGTGATCAGGAGGATGATTTCAGAAAAGCCTGGAGAGATTTACATGAACTGATGCAAAGTGAAATGAGCAAAACCAAGAGATCATTGTATATGGCAACAACAAGATTACATAATGATCAATTCTGATGGATGTGACTCTTTTCAGCAATGAGATGATTTAGGCCAATCCCAATAAACCTGTGATGGAGAGAGCCTTCTGCAACCAGAGAGATAATTGTGAGGACTGAGTGTGGATCACAACATCCAACAACATAGATTCACCCTTTTGTTGTTGTTTGCTTGCTTTTTCTTTTCTTTCTCATTTTTTCCCTTTTTGATCTGCTTTTTCTTGTGCAGCATGATAAATATGGAAATACATATATAGAAGAATTGCACATGTTTAACCTATGTTTGATTATTTTCTGTCTAGGGAGAGCATGGAGGAAGGGATGGAGAAAAATTTGGAGCACAAAGTTTTGCAAAGGTGAATGTTGAAAACTATCTTTGCATATATTTTGAAAATAAAAAGATATTATTTTTTAAATTGTACTAAAAGATGCTGACATTTTAATCACCTCAAAAGCTTTTAATTGTGTAATTTTTATAAATATTGTAATTACCCCCTCAAAAAATCCACAATATATTTTCTTTTTTTATTAATTTTCATTCTTTTATTTATTATGAATTACACATACACATGTCTATTATATCTCACAATATATTTTTAAAGCCTGTTATTTCATCTGTGGGGGAGTTCTTTCCATACTTTCATACCTATAGATAGCTGATATTCAGAGACTTGTCCAGTGTCACAGCTAATAAGTCTCAGAGTCAAGATTAGAACTCAGGTAAAGTCAGATATGTTCTGTCCTATAGCAAGTATCACTTATGTATGGCCCTTCCCATATAATACAGTATAACATGAAACCAGGGGTGTGCTAGTAAATGTTGAACAACTGTATTTCTGGGAAAAAAAATAATACACTTTTAAGTATATTCTGCATTATTAAAATTTTCTCCATCACTTTTTAAAGTCTAAATAATCAACAAAACAATAAGCCCTGATTTGTACCATTTGCTGATTTCTGAAGGGTAATGCTTACATTTAAAATTTAACAATCAGCTCTCTCCAGCCCATTTGAGCTGTTTCCAACACATTCTTCTGCGTAATATAACATGACATAATGTCTACACCATACTTTATGGTTATTTTAATAAAGTCCCACTTTAAGAAAAAAAATCTATGCTACCCCATACTGGTTTTGAGATGATATTAGTGTGCTGTTGTAGTGTTAGCAGATGAAGAATCTGATATAACGAAAGACTTGAAAGAACCAACAGTGTGGAATTGTCGACCAAAATGTGTAAACTGGGAGTTCAGGGAAGGAATCCCCTAACCATCATGGTTTTATTCAGAATCTCCCTCTCCTCTAGAGCAAAATACAAGATTTGTACAAAGGATAGGCAAAGACTGTGTTTTGAAGGAAAAGTAGCATCGTTTAGTTAGGACAGATCATTCCTGATATAATAAGAACTCTGCAGAAAGAAATAGGCATCAAGGATGATTGATCCCAGAGTCAAAAGAAGTCATCCACTCACTGAGAGCAACAGAGGAGAAACGGCTCTCTCATTCCCTTTTGGAATTCTCCCATTGATTTATCAAGAGCTATGCTAGCAAATGTTTAACAACCAGCTCTCCATGAGCAAAACATGTATATACAATATGCTTTTCAGTTTCATATGCATTATTAACATTTTATCTCTTTCTTAAGTCTAGACTATCAACAAAACAAATCCATCAAGCTTTTCGATGTGGCATTTGAGCAATGTAAATGCTCATACAAAAGATAGAATACTTGATTGTAAGCCAGTTCTAGTGGATCCAGACAATGGCAGCCAATTTCAACAAATGCAAAAGACCAGAGTAGAGCCCAGCTCCATGGGAGGTGCTCTAGTCCAGAGGATCAGGAGTTTCCTCTAATTAGAGGGATTAGCATTGGTTACTGTTAATTTATGTAATTAGAGTAAATTGTTATTAGCTGCTCTAGTAATAATTATCCAACATGGACATGATGCTTTAAGGTTTTCAAAGGAAGAAAAGTGTGGCCAGAGCAGAGGTGATGGATGACCTTGGATAGTAGGGAAGGTAGAGGGACTAGAAAATGTGAGATAAAGAACAGCTTTAGGATGGATGGAGCACAGGGAGAGAGGGAAGGCTGGGAATTTCAGAGAATTCTGAACTGGGAAGGTGAAATACTTGTGGATGATGATGAGAGTGGTTGGGAAGGAGTTGAAAGTATAGGCCATGAAAGTAAAGGCTTCTGAACCTCTCTGTAGATTTTGACCCTGCTAATCACCATCTCCTCGTGGATCTCCTCTCCTCTCTGTCTGAAATGACAACAACAGATTCTACAGATGAAAAAGTTTTAATTACCAAAGGCCACCACGATTTAAGGTTTTTAGATATTGTTGTTGTATGTATAAGGAAGGGGGGAATGGAAAATGTTCTCATCTGCTTTTAAATAACATTGAAAATTCCACATGATAGAAGTTGTTATTATTATTACTAATACATGTGGCCTTTTATAAAAGAAATACAGAGGGAAAAGGAAAATGAAAAAGAGAAGATCATCAGGGTTGAAGAGAGACAAAGAAATGCCTAAAAAAAAAGAGGAGCCTGCTGAATGAAAGGTGCAGAGTCAGGAAAAAAAAGAAGTTTTTTATACAATTATTCTGTCACTTTCAGAAGTCCAGTTTGTAGGACACAGAACCTGAAGAACCAAGATGGTATCGAGCAGTATTCAAAGTGGCCACTAGTATCCCATGCAGTGTACAAAAGTCGTGATCACATTAACAGCTTAAGGCCCAAAAAGTGAGTTATCTTCATCCTGCTGTAAACCTGGATCCGGAACATGGATGAATCCTCTTGACTTGCTCAGCTGATATGACTTCTTTATGTGAGGAAACTGCAAAGTCTGCCTCCGTGACGATCATGCCTTGGAGAGACTGGAGTCCAGGGAGTTCTATAACTGGCCCCAGTGTGGTAGTCACATGATCAAACACATGATTTTTCCATTGGCTGTGTAAATGAAACTGGAGTCCACTTCAAAAAAGCCTGAGTTCGCACTGGTCTCTGTGCCTCTTTGGATGGCTCTTTTGCTCATGGGGGCCAGTGAGAGACCACGATTGAGGCTGAGGTCTTGAGGCCTTCTCGAATTGAAGTAATGTGGCCATAAGAAAAGGATTCGGTCCTTTGTCTCTCCTTGTCCTTGGAAAAGTGATGAAAAATGTACCTCCACCCATCCTTTGAAGAGATGGGGAATTATTATGAGTATTTAACATTGCATATATTGTCCAATACAGTCAGTGGTATGCTGATACATGTTTAACAACCAGCTCTCCCCCCTCAAAAATATGTAAGGACTGCACACTTTTCAATTTAATCTCCATTAACTTTTCCTCCATCACTTTCTGAAGTCTAGACAATCACTAAAACAATAATCAAGCCCTGACTTGTAACACTTGCCACTTTCCAAGATACAAAGGCTCATACTGAAAATTTAACAATTGCCTTTCTCCATTCCGGCTGACTTCCCAGAACCCTGGATACAAGGGAATGTGTTGATTGGTTTTGTTAAGGTGCTATTTTTTTTTTAATTCTTTTTTTTTTAATGCCCACTAGGTGGCACAGTGGACAGTGTTCTGGACCTGGAGTCAGGAAAACCTGAGTTCAAATTTGATTCCAGGCATTTGCCAGCTCGGTGACCCTGAGCAAATCACTAAACTGCTGTCTGCCTCAGTTTCCTCATCTATAAAATGGAAATAATAATAGAGATAATAAAATCTCAGCTTGTGAGTTACTACTTGTAAAGATAGCTAGATACTTGCTGTTATTGTCTTAGGGATGGCTTGATAGAAGAGGGGTAAAAGACAGTTTTTGTTTTCAAAAGGAGGGGGAATTGTAAGACTTTCTAGATTAAAATATTTTCCCCAAATTAATGTGACCATGAAGAGCAGCACAGGCTCCCCCACCTGCCCAAACATGCAGTAGCCTCAAGTTAGGACCAATTCTGTACCTGTGAAGTACGCTTCCCTCCCTCCCTGCTGAAGACCAGTCTGGACTAGCATCCATTGCATATTAACAGGGTGAGGGAGGAGGCTAGTGCTATAAGCTGGAACAGGGAAAGAGGACTAGAAAATCTTCTGGGCTTCCAGCAAACCCCTCACTGAAATTTCCTCTCAGTCTGCCCATTCCTCCAGTGTCGCACAGCCCACAAAACTGTGAGGAGTCCAGTTCCTTTATAGCTGCCACAGTTTAACCCCTTGGCTCAATCATTCATTCGAGAGAAGAATTCTTCCTCCTTCTCCTCTTCTTCCTCTACCATCTCCTCTTCCTCCTCCTCCTCTTCTTTCTCTCCTAGACACAGAAATTCAGTCATATGCTACCTAAGTGAAAGCTCTTTCCCCTATTACTAAAACTTCAGCTCCTTGATGCCAATAAAACTCAGCCCTGCCCCCTCCCACATTTCTATGGAGATCCATCCTGCCCTCTGAGATCCCTGTTCTATTCCAAACAATCTTCTCTGGGTGTGGATTCCCTCAGGTACAAAATACAAGCCAAATGTATAATTGACCTCTAAAAAGAAGGTCCTTAGAGTCTCCCTTCCTTAGCCAAGTAGTAGAGGAATCAGTCTCCCCTTGGACCATCCATCCTCCCACCACGTCACTGCACATTCCGGTGCCCTGCGTCCAGGAACCTCCAGAGGGTTCAGAACCATCCTGCATTGCACTTTCTCTGATATAAAACCTGTCTTGAACTGAGGATGAGCAAAACAAGCAAAAGCAGGAATCCAGATAAAAAACTGAATTCTGTCCATCTTCTTGCAGTCATGGAAACTTGAGTGCTTCTCTCTCTCTCTCTCACAAACCCTTTTGTAACTTCCTCAAATCCTAGGCAAAAAGGAAGGACAAGCATATATTTTGTTCCTCCCTGGCCACAGTTACCCAGCAACCTCTCCTCCTTTGGGGTTCCTTATAGCAATATAGCCAGATACCTATGGCCCCAAGTCAATTACTCTCCCTCTTTTTTCAAGGAGGTCCGTACCTGCCTTAGGGTCGTCCCCTCCATCCCAATTCCTGTCCCTATCCTTCGCACTTGGAACTCTCCTGGTTCATTTGCTTCATCAACGCCTATAATTCAATCAACAGACATTTATTAATCAAACATTCAAAACCTTGTGCCAGGCACTGGAGGCCAGGTCTTTCTGGTTCTGAGACTGAATCTCTATCCATTATACTATACCACCTTTGTATTTATTTTTCCAAATAAATGCAAGTTATGTGGGGCAGAGGCTCAAGGCACTAGAAGTTGGAAGAACAGGAAAGGCTCCGTGTAAAAGGGAGCATTTGGTTTTCTTTTTTTCCTCAAAGGAAAAAATCTGAGAGGGAGGGAAAAAAATAAAAATTTGTTTGTTGAAAAGAATTAAATGAAATTTAAAAGAAAACCACAGATTCTAAGAGGCAGGAGTGAAGAGAGAGTACATCCCAGGCATGGAGGATAGCTAGTACAAAGATATGGAGACTGGGATTGCCTGTCATCTAGGGGAGGGAGTAGAGGGAGGGAGGGGGAAATTTGGAAAAGTGAATACAAGGAATAATGTTATAAAAATTACTCATGCATATATACTGTCAAAAAATATAATTATTAAATTAATAATAATTAAAAAAAAGAAAAGAAAAGAAATCCCAAAAAAAGTAGAGTGTTGTGTATGAGGGGAGGAGGTGAACTAGATTCAGTCCCCACTAGTTCTTTGTAGCTGATTTAATTTTCTGTATGTGTGTTTATACCTTAGAAATGAGCAAATCTACAAATCAGGGTTTGAGTTTTTGCTTTGTTGATTGTCTAGACTTACAAAAGTGATGGATAAAATGTCAATAATGCAGATTAAACTTAAAAGACTGTTCTCGGTATGTTTGTTTTGGAAAGCCAGTGGTTAAACATTCCCAACACATCCTATATCCTAGACACAATAGAAAGCCACTTGTTAAACATTTTCCAGAATATCCCTGTGGACCAGGCACAATGACAAATGAGGCTGGAAAGATGGGTGGAAGTGAACTGTGAAGGGCTTTAAAAGCCAAACAGAAGAATTTCTATTGGAACTTAGAAGTAGTAGGTAGCTACTGGTTCCCCCACTCCCCCATTCACTATCTACACTTTAAGATGTGGAGGATACATTGGAATGAGAAGAGACTTGAGGCGAGGAGACCAACTTGGAGGCGATTGGCAATAGTCCAAGCAACAGGCCCGAAATAGAGCACTAGCTGTATACGTGAAAAGAAGATGGATGCAAGAAAGGTTGTAGAGAAAGAAATGACAAGGTCTGGTAACAAATCATACCTAGTAGATGGGACATAGTTAGGAAACAAGAGATTACGCCAAGATTTCCAGCCTGGATGACTGGACGGATGGTGGTCACCTTGACAGAAATAGGAAAATTCAGAAAAGGGGAATGTCGGGAGAAGAGAGAGAGGTATACTTTTAGAAATGTTGATGCAAGACAAGTACTCAGGAGACAAATTTGAACTGTCATCAATTAAAGTTGATGAAGTCACTGAGAGATTGTAGAGAGAGAAAAGGGTCCAAGACATACACCCATAGTTAGGGGATGGTATATGGATGATGAACCAGGTAAAGAAGACTGAGAAGAAAAGGACAAGCAGGTAGGAGAAGAAGCAGAGGAGTAAAAAAACCAAAAAGGAGAGGAGATCCAGGAGGAGATGGTGATTAGCAGGGTCAAAATCTGCAGAGAGGTCCAGAAGAATGAGGACTGAGCAAAGACCATCATGGCCTTTACCTTCATGGCCTATACCTTCACTCCTTCCCAGCCACCTCCAGGGATGCTCATCCCTTGATCTCATCATCATCCACAAGTGATTCACCTTCCCAGTCCAGAATTCTGAAATTTTTCTCTCTTACCATAAACTCTCAGCCTTTCCTCTCTCCCTGTGCTCCATCCACCCTAAAGCTATTCTTCAACCTCACCACAATGTCTAGTTTCTCCCTGTCTCCCTACTGCCCAAAGTCATCACCTCTGCTCTGGCCACACTTTTCTTCCTTTAAAAACTCTACACTGTTATCTTATCGATTCAACTTTATGCCATCCGCCAACCTCAGAGCCCTGATTCCCTTTCTCTGTGATTGTTACTTTCCTTCTCCTACCCAACCCCCAACCAAGAATGCCTTCCTGCTCCCATCTGCCATCTACTTTCTTTGCCCATATTCACACACTATTAAATCCTGATCAAAGAATTCACATAACTGAGCTGTCTGGGTCCAGTGAGGACTTACACCATTTTATCTCAACTAGGTACTCTGTGTTAGCAGCAGTCCTTTTACTTCTCCCTCATTGATGTCCAACTGTGCTCTGGACAGTATTTGCTCCCTTCACATCCATCTAAAGCACTCCCTCCCACCTTAGACCCTCTTTTTAACCTTCAGTCTCACTTTACCCACTAACTCTAACCTTCAGTCTCACTTTACCCACTAACTCCAACTGGATTACTTACAAACACACACATCCAAATCTCCCCCATCATTAAAAAAATCCACAACAAAGTTAGCTTGAGCCTATGTTCCTCTCTCCTTCCTTTCCTAAATTCCTAGAAGAAAAGTGTGTATATTAGTTAGCTGCTTCTACTTCTCTCCCTTCTTTTTAGTCTGGTTTCTTTCTACCAAAATATCTTTCTCCAAGGTTAGCAGTGATTCCTTAAATGTTCAATCCCATAGACTTTTCTACACACTGACCCTTCTTGATCTCTGCAGAATATGACACTGTTAACTATCCTTTTTCCTGCACATTTTATCATCATCCCTTTCTGTCTCTGTCTCTCTGTTTGAATGTTTGTCTGTCTCTGTCTTTCTGTCTCCCTCCCCACTCCATCTCTGAGTCTCCGTCTTTTTCTGTCTTGCTGTCTCTCTATGTCTCTCTCTATCTCCTCTCTGTCTCTGTCTGTCTCTGTGTGTCTGTCTCTCTCTTTGTCCACTCTGTCTCTCTGTCTTTTTCTGTCTCTTTCTTTCTCTGCCTCTCTCTCTCTCATTCCTCCACCCCATTCTCCTCTTACCTATCTGCCCGTTCCCTCTCAGCCTTTTTTCTCATCATCCATGTCCTATTCTCTGACTATGGGTGTCCTCCCAAATCTCTGTCCCAGGCTCTCTTTCTCTCATTTCCTTATACTTTCTCTTGTCGTGATCTCATCGGCTTTCACAGGTTCAATGATCAACTCAATTACAGATGATTCTCAAATCTGCCTATTCAGCCTTCATCTGTTTTGGGAGCACCGGTTCTGCATCACAGGTTGTTAGCTGGACACCTATTCCTGGATACAGGCATCTCAGGATCTGCACGTCGGCATCTGTTCCATGAGAATCTCACATTCAACATGGTGCAAACATAGCTAATTATATTCCCCTCCCCCTCAACCTCCTTCCTGACTTTCCTATTTTCTTCATGTTTAAAGTCACCCAACTTCACAGACTCGGATCATACTTAACTCTTCCTTCTCCATCTCCCTCGCCCATCTAATTAGCCGCCAAGTCTTAAATTTATTGTCCACCTCAATATGTCAAGCATGCATTCCTTTTTTTCTAGTACCACAACCATCACTCTAGTTTGGTCCCTAATCCCTTCTGTCCTGTAATATTGCAATATTCTCATAATTGGTTACCCTGTACTCAGTCTCTCCCCTCTCTAATCCTTCCTACATATAGCTGTTGGAGGATCTTTGTAAAAATTGGTTCTGGTCCTGTTACCTTCCTGCTCCAGAAGCTCCACAGGCTCCTTATCACCTTTAGGATAAAATGCAAATTCCTTGTTTGACAAATAAGAGCTTTTCCAACTCCCCTCCTACTCATTTTTGATAGACTGATTTCATATTACTCTGCCTCACACATTCTGTAAAGCCTAGAATCCTCTTACCTCACCTCCACCCCTTGGAAAGCCTTGCTTCCTTCAAGACTCAAATCAGGTGGCATTTCATTTTCTTCCCTGATTCTTTTTCTCTTCCCCTAAATTACTTTTTATATATTTTTATTCATTTATCTATGTACATACTGTTTCTTCCAGTAACATAAAAACAAACAAATTAATTTAAAAAGCATTTACTAATAGCATACAATGTGCCAAGGACTGCGGTAAGTATGTGAGAGGGGAGCGGTACAAAGAATAAACTTAAGACAGCTCTGCTCATAAGGAACTAGCTCTCACTCTAATTGGGGAGTCAATGTATAAAAATAGTGACATCATAAGTAAATCAGAGGAGCATGGAAAAAATACCTATCAGATTTATAGATGGAGAAAAGTCCAAGACCAAACAAGAGATAAAGATTCGTAGGAGGTAAAATGGACAACTTTGATCACATAAAATTAAAAAGCATGAGGACAAGCAAGACCAATTCAGCTAAGATTAGGAGAGAAACAAGAAATTGGGGGGAAAATCTTTGCAGCAAATTTCTCTAAAAAAGGCCTCATTTCTAAAATATAGAGGGGAACAGATTCAAATATACTAGAATAAGAACCATTACTCAAATGATAAATGGCCAAAGTATGTAACTAGGAAGTTTCCTGAAGAAAAAATCCAAACTATCAATAGCCATATGAAAAATGCTTTAAAGCACTAATTATTAGAGAAATTCAAATTAAAGCAACTCAAAGGTTGCTTTAGCTTTCACCTCACACCCTGGCAAAGTTGACCAAAAAAGGAAAATAACAAATGTTGCACGGGCTATGAGAAAGCAGGTAATGCACTATTGGAACTATGAACTGGTTCAGCCATTCTGGAAAGCTGTTTAGAACTGTGCATCCAAAATGATGAAACTGTGTATACTTTTTGATCCCATGATAATACTACTAGGTCTATATCCCAAAAAGCTCAACGAAAGGAAGAGAACTCACTTGTATGAAAATATTTATAGCTGCTCTTTTTTTCTGGTAGCAAAGAATTGGAAAGTTAGGGGAGTGTTCATAAATCAGGGAAAGGTAGAACTTGGTAACTATGTTAAAGATTGCTTGGAGAAAGGACACTGCTGGAGGCAGTCTCAATTTTGAGACATTGTGTGTGTGTGTGTTGTGTGTGTGTGTGTGTGTATTTGTGCATGTATATGTGTGTGTGTGTATATATATATATATATATATATATATATATATATATATATATATATGCATGTCTACTTGTAGATATGCATGTATATAGATAGAGTAGATAGATATGCTACATATTTGGATATGACCCACATGGTCATTTGTTTTGCTTAACTATGCAAATTTGTAACGGGTTATTTCTTCCGGTTTCTCAATAAAGGAGAAGAGCAGTGAGAGGGAGAGAATTTGGCCCTGAAAATAAAATTAAAGTGTTATTATTTTTAAATGAGTCATAGAGACAATGTATCAGGAGAGTTGATAAGAAGGAAAAATTGTGGTGGGCAGGGAAGGCCCGTTGAAAAAAGTGGAGCTTTAGTGGGTCTTGAAGAATGGATAGGATTTGGGCCAGGCAGGGAAAGGGGAAACGGCATCGGCAAAGATGAGAAGAAAGAAAAGGGATAGGAGAGCTTAACTTGGATAGAACTGAGCGGTGTGCTAGAAATGTTAAGAAAGCTGATATGAACTTACGGGAACAGACATCTATTAGGAGATCCTGTTTTCCTTGAACTCCCTTCTCTTGACATTAAATTTGTCTTCCAAGTAATGATTATGCTGGCTGTCTCCACCAGATTTCACTTGGGGACAAGTAATATAAACCTATCAAAGAGCCCTGAAATAAGCCCAGAAGGTCTTCCCAGATTTGATAAGAACCCACCTCCTCCAAGCTGTTCTAGTGCGGGTTAGGCCTTCTATGTGTCCCTGAGACCGCGGGAGACCTGAGAATCTGCCCCTGGGCCAATTGCTAAGAGGCCACCAGGACGAGTTCCAAGGGAGTATCCTAACTTTCATTTACTGTGTAAACCTGAGCATTAGACAGCAAAAACTACAATGTCTGCCTCATTATTTCAGTATCCCAAAGAGTCACGCACAGAAAGAAATCAAAGAGTAGAGAAGCCGACTGTGATTAGTAGTCTGTTTTTTAAGCTGGCTGGCCAGTCATAAAGGCTTTTTTTTTATTATTATTTTTGGTCTGTGTCTTTCGAACAGAAATTTTCTTAATGTGCTGCTAATTAACCCATATGGGTATCTAACTGGCAACTCTGGCCAAATTAGCCCAGTACTGGAATTCACTAAACTGACTTTTTCCGGGACCATCCTCACCCCCGAGATAAGGCCGGCTGTCGCATTCCTAGCTCGGTTATGTCCTAGTGATCCCCAAACATCACACACTGATGATTTCCATAGAGATACATTATTACTCTGTATGAATGGCAGCTCTGGGTATCTGCAGGAAATGAATGGGAACATGGAAACAAAAGTCGTCAGAGGTACATTTGTGATATCGGGATTTTTTTTTCAAAAAGGATCTCATTCCCTGCCTGCCTTCCAACCAAATATTCATTAATATTGTAAACAGTGCTGACTTTCCAGACTTATTATGCATCTTATGGTTTAATTGTTAAGTTTCCTCCCTGGCTGACAAAAGAACGGTTTGGGTCAAATAAGTGCAACGAGCAAATGGTTTCGGTTCTGGACCCAAGCACTGAGGACCTTCCTTTTCATGTAGGCCTAGATGGGACTTGACTGTTTTGGTGCGGTTTAGACCTTTGTGCCCACCAGAAGAAACAAATGTTTCCAGCCAGTTCTTTTCACTCAGGCAGATACAGATCCAGTTTGCTTTTTTGCTCTGTAATTATCTCAAGTCACAATGGCCCGGCTGTCTATTAGCATACTATCCTATTACTGCCTACTTTTAAATGCATAGCTATAACGACATTCACTCTTTCAAGGGCTGTGCAATCAATCCCTTGGAGACCGTCAAGAGGATTCCTAATCCCAGTAATGAGAATTTTTCTTTGGATCAATGGACTGTTTGCCTACTGCTCAGCATACAGAGTTTTAAGGTCTTCCTGTGTACACTTGTAAAACAATCTCCCTAACAATACTTGAAATTATTTGGGGAGGAAGGGCAGATAACTGTCTCCCTAAGAGAATGGAAATTCCCTGAGGACAGAAACTGTTTTCAGTTTGGGCCATTTTGTTTTGTCCTTGTATTCCCCAGTGCTCAACACATTTAGTCCCTAACATTTAGCAGATGCTTGCTGATGGAGAATTGCTGCTTCCCATGACAGTGATGAGCAGCTAGGTGGCGCTACAGTGGATCTAGAATGCTGAGCCTGGAGTCAGGAAGGCCTGAGTTCAAATGTCTCAGACACTTACTAGCTTTGTGACCCTGCCTAACTCACTTGACCCCGTTTGCCTCATTTTCCTCATCTGTAAAATGAACTGGAGAAGGAAATGGCAAACCACTCCACCAAAAACAAACAAACGAATGGGGACACAGAGTCAGACGCGAATGAAATGACTGGAAAAATGATAGTACATGGATTGGAGATAATTTTCCTCACATTGATCAAAAGATTTTTTTTAAATGGTTCTTTAATAAGTAAAAAAAAGCCATGTATTGTGTCCAATCATAATTTATAACTTTTAGTAAATCAGTAAAACATACATTTTCCTTAAAAAAAAAAAGATATTTAAAACTGTTTTGTCAAAAGCCCTACTTGTTGCCTTCTGGAAGCAACACAATGGCTTTGGAATCACAGGTCTCTGGATTCAAATATAGGCTCTGCCCCTTACTATATGAGTGATTTTGATAAATCACTTCCTCTCCCTGGGCCTCACTTTCCTCCTCTGTAAAATGAGGGAAGTGAACTCAATGGTCCCTTCCAGCTCTTGAGCTATGATCCTATATGTGACCCTGGGCAAGAACCTTTTCTTCTCTGAGCCTCAGTTTCCTCATTTACAAATCGAAAGAGGTCGAATTCAATGGCCTCTGAGGTGCCTCCTAGCTTTTACTCCCTCATCTTATGATCTTGGGATTTTGTTGGGGGAATTTTTAAGATGATACATCTTTTGAGTGTACATTATTCCTAAATCACTGGGTTTTGTGAGCTGTGACTAAAGGAAAAGTATTGTATGCTGTTACTAATTTCTGTAAACTAAACTGTTGACTTGAATTCCTGACTTCAAGTTTTGGAATGGAAGGAACCCACATTTCATCTTAATGATGGCATCTTAGATGCTTATCAATGCTATCTTCTGGCTGAAATATCACTTCCATTGGTATTATATTGTTGTTCTGCTTGACCCCAGAAGACAGAAAGACTAGGAGCAATGGTTAGACATTACAAAGAAGTACATTTCACCTAGTACTCAGAAAGAGCTTAATAAATACTTGTTGGTTGCTGTGAGTATGCCAGTAAAAGGGAAAGCTTCTTAATAAGAAGAGATGTTCAAAAATGGAACGGGTCGTCTTAGTTTCTCTTTTACTAGAAGTCTTTGAGCAGAGGTTGGAAAAACATTTGGCAAGAATGTTATACAGGGGATTTTTAGGTAGAGGGTTGGACTGAGTGACCTTGGAACTCCCTTTGAACTCTGAAATTCTAGGATTAATCACTTGGAAGTGTACACTTAGGAACAGTGTGCCATAGTGGCTAGAGGACTCACTTTGGAATCACAAAGACCTGCCTTTAATATATACTTTCTCTGCAACCCTGAGCAAGCTGACTCCCCTGGAAACTCTTATTTAAGACTATAAATTGGAACACAGATACCAGTCTGCACTGGTAGAGGGGATTTCCTCAAGGCAAAAAACAGGTCTGTTTTTAAAAAAAAATAAAAAGCAAACAGGTTGGTTATTGATGTAAGATTCAGCTTCTGTTAGAATTCTCCTGACAGAAGGTATGAATGACTATGCTATGATATAGCAGAGTAGCTTTTGGCAGACGGTTTCGCCACCATAGTGAGCTTTTCCAGAGATGGAGTACCTACCATGTATTGCATTTTAGCTTTACCAAGATGGCAGCCATATGCAGAAACTGGCTGACACCATTCAGCAAAGCCAAACTACTTGCTTTACTGTCTGGGAACTGAAAAACAGGCATCCCTAGAGAAGAGAAGGAAAACAGGGTTTGGAACTATAATAAATGCTTTTTCATTCATGTCAAAATCCACATTAAGCATTTAATGAATTACATCAGCAGGCCCCGTTGATTTGTGATATCCCAAGGAGGCTGGTTCATTTTGATCACAGCTACAGCTTTTGTTTCCAAACATGCTCATGTATTTGGTCTAAAGGAAATTTTTAAAAATGTTCCTAACAGAGGAAAAGACTATATATCTCCCTCCTTCCAGTTTTTGCTTGCGTTTTTCATAGGACTTTACATTGGGGGCAATTCTAGGTGTACTTCTCTTGAGCAGGGGTGACATAGCAAAGGGAATGCACAAGAATGACCCTAAAGGGAAGGAGCCAAGGAACATTTATTTGCTGGTCATTGAAAAATTGAATTGCCTTGGAGTCTTTTAAATTTACTTGCATAGTGCTCCACAAAAACAAACAAACAAATCCCTGTCCTCTGCACTCTAAAAGATGTTTATTGGAAGATAAGAAGGAATTGAATAGGGACCAGTGGAAATCCTCCAAGGTGGGAGAGAGCTTTGAGATTAGCTATTCCAGGGGGCCGCTAGGTGGTGCAGTGGATAGAGCACCAGCCTTGAATTCAGGAGGACCGGAGTTCAAATCTGGTCTCAGACACTTAACACTTCCTAGCTGTGTGACCCTGGGCAAGTCACTTAATCCCAGCCTCCCAAAAAAAAAAAAAAAAAAGAGATTAGCTATTCCAACACACATATGAAAGAATGTCCACTATAACGCATTTGACAAGTGGTCATCCAGCCTCTGCTTGAAGCCCTCCAGTGAGAGGGAGAAACCTGCTTCCCAAAGGAGTCCACTCTAGTTTGAGACAGCTTTTGCTGTTAAAAAGTCTTTTTTATAGCCAATGAAATCTTTCTCTAAGTATCTTTTATGCTTTTCTCCTAATTCAGACTTCTAGGAATAATTAATAAATCAATAAGCATTTGTTGACTATCTACTATGTTCTAGGCACTGTGCTAAGTTCTAGGTACTGGGAATACCAGGATCTCATGAAGTTAAAATTCTACTGCCAAAGCATAAGAAAAGGCCTGGGGCACAATGGAAAGAATACTAAATTTTGAACACTGAACATGAAATCATAAGACCTGAATTTAAATCTCAGTTCTGCCTGTGTGACCTTGGGCAAGCAATTTAACCTTCTCTGAGCCTCCGTTTCTTTATCTATAAATGAAAGAGTTTAGGCAGATGGCTTCTAAGGTACCGTCCAACTCTAGGTTTATGAGTCTATCTATTTAAAAAGAAAAAAAAATCCAATGCCAAACAAGTTTAGGGCCTTGGAAAATGAACCAACTACAAAAGTAACAATTGTCACAGAAATGTTTATGATTATACGGAAAGCCTCTCATTCAAATCAATTAAACTAGGATAAGATTATGGGGAAAAGGAAGAAAGTTCTCTCTGGGACAAGGATCATGCTACAAAATATCAGTGCTGACAAGAGCCTCCAAGATCAAGTTTACAGAGAACCAAGGACTCTCAGAGAAGGGAAGGGGCTCGTTCAAGGTCTTAGCTCCCATTAAGGGCAAAACTAGGATTGGAACCCAGTGTTCTCTCCTAGTACAGTTGCCATTTTATTTTCTAGAGCTTCATGCAAACATTGTTAACTTATCCAAAGATAGATGTTTCAAAAAGGACAATGTGATACCGAAAAACGTTGAACATTTGTGAAAAAATCAGCAATTTGGGTACTTGGGATAACTTGAATTTCTAGTACCGGGGAGAAAAAACATGTCCCACTCTATGGCACAGAGGTTTTCCTGAAAGGGAGAAAAAAAAGTGCATGTTGAACTAGTAAGTAGTAAATCTTATTTTAAATGCACAGAAAGAAAAGAAGGTAGGTAGGAGAGAAGAATGAAGGGAAAGAGGGAAGAAAGTTCACTGGTGAGATGAAATCCACAGTGAGTCTTTTTGAAAGAAAGAATTTTGGAATATGAATAATCCCATTTGATTGTGAGTCCTGGAGAGGTTAATGGGTATCAATGGCAAATGTCAAGGTGGGGGAGAGAGTGGGCAGCTAGGTGGCACTGCACTGGATAGAGTATCAGTCCTAGAGTCAGGAGGACCTGAGTTCAAATCTGGTTTCAGACACTAAACACTTCCTAGTTGTGTGACCCTGAGCAAGTCACTTAGCCCCAATTGCCTCACCAATATAGACATATAAATATATAGATATAGATATACCTATATATATAGATAGATAGATAAAACTATAGATAGATATACATATATATATATATATATATACACATATCAAGAGGGCCAGCAATCAAGATGAACTGAGGCTTTGATGA
Organism: Sminthopsis crassicaudata; assembly: GCF_048593235.1. NCBI lineage: Eukaryota > Metazoa > Chordata > Mammalia > Dasyuromorphia > Dasyuridae > Sminthopsis > Sminthopsis crassicaudata. Next base: position 70,231,281 of record NC_133623.1, read on the forward strand.
CAATTTTTTTGATCATCTTAAGTCCCAGTATTGAAAGCTCTTCCAATGATCGGTACCTGCAGCACAATTGTGACAGGTTCTTAGGGAGGTTAAACAACTTGCCTACAGCCACACAGCTGGTCCATTTTCTGATGTGATGCTAATAAATCTGGGGCAATGTTTAGGGGAATGCCCTTGGGTGCCAGGAAGAACCTTGGCCAAGTCCTGCCTCTGAAAGACACTAGCTGTGTAGCTATAGGCGAGACATTTAAACTCCCTAAGACTCGAAGCACAGATGAGTTGCAGATCCCAATTTGACCAAGGACTAATCCAAGGTTCTTCCTGACACCAAGGCCATTCCCCTAAATAATTTCTCTGATTTTTTTTTCTTAGTTGATATTAGCATCAGATCAAAAGGCTTTCAAATATGTTGACTTATCAAGTTGTTTGGCTGAAAATTTATTGCATTTTTTCCCTCCTCTTGTTAGACAGGAAAGGGGAGCATGGGTAAAGAAAATTGCACACACGGACAGATATATTTTGTCAATTGTTTTGGCTCAAATGTTTTTCTTTGCTATGTGGGACGATTTGGCAGTTAGAAGGACATTGGGAAATGACTGAGGAGGGGAAGAAAGGCATAAAAACAATAACTTTTAAAAAATTAAATCATTTGCACTCAAAGGAAAAGGAAACGGCATACATGTTGGTATATATGTCATTCTTTCCGTTTGATCTTTAATGAATGGCCACAGTTTTAATTCACCCATGTCTCATCAGATACATATTGCTATGACTTGATCTATCTAAAGGATACATTGTCTCCTTCAAAAGTATCATTAAGAAAACAATAATAAAGAGCATTTAGCATCTATATGGAACTTGCTCCCCATCCCAAATCTCCCCAGTCTTTAGTGCACCCAAAATAGGCCATTATGCATCTCGCACTTTGGCATACATCCCACCACTGCCTCTGAGCAAGGACAGGTACAGTTATCCCATTAAGTACACCAGCAAGTTTGGAGCAGGCCTTAGGAATGGTTACAGCTTCATCCCAATGATCAGACTTGCTTGAGGGACAAGCATTAGAAAGTTAGTAAAGGCCCTAATAAGAGTTCCCGATGACTTTCCAGGCTTGACAAGATCCCACTTGGTCCAAGCCACTCCATCAGGGGCATGGCCACGTGCTACCCAGATAGACAAAGGAAGCTGCATACGAGCCAGCTGCTGAGAGAGAGTCCAAAGGGGAGCTAGGTGTTTAGAAATGACCATAACAGAAAGGGTTTGATGGCCTGACTGTTTTTAGGCAGGGGAGGGTGACAGTTGTGATGATAATGGAAGAAAAGGATACACAGATTCATGCTGAGGAATATTCGATTATTGTCCAGTACTTATCATCTAGGATGTTTTTGTTTTACTTCTTTCTGGATTCAGTTGTACTCTGGGCTTCTCTGTTATGTCCCAGAAACCCCTGTATCCTTCCCAGAAGGTCATTTCAGTCCTGGAATTCACATTGGAAGTACGCTCTGTCCTTCTGTCTGATTGGACAACTCATCTCTCCATTTCTAACCAGACTGTAATTGGGACTCTTCCATCATGCCTTTTGCCTTTCTCTGACAGCTTCTTTTCAGGTTCTTTACCTGTTGTCTTCCCATAAGCACCTTAAAGGAAGGAAATGCTTTTCTTTTTTGCTTGTTTTTGAATTTCAGTGCCTAGCTCTAGAGTAAATAGTTAATAAAAGTTTATTAGTCAACTACATCTGATTTGAGTTGAGTATGTCTCATCAATATCCTAGATCTCTGCCATTTGAGTAAAGATGGAGTATATCTTTTTGAACAAAAAAAAAAAATTTTTTTAATCTTCTTTGTTGATCACTTGCCTTTGCCAATTCACCGTTCCCCTCCCCGTGCCCAGAGTCATCCTTTATAGCAAAGAATTAAATAGAAAGAGGAAGGAGGGACCGGCAAAACTAACCAGCACAGCAATGAAATCCAAGAGCTCAGTCCATGAATGAATAAAAAAAAACCATTTAAGCACGTGCCAAATACTATGCTAACCACTGAAGATACAAATAGAACATTTTAAAATATTAACTACTTACTATGTACCAAATACTGTGCTAATCACTGAAGATACAAAATAGAACATTTATTAAGTATTTCCTACACACCAAATACTGTGCTAATCACTGAAGATACAAATAGAACATTTATTAACTACTTACTATGTACCAAATACTAATCACTGAAGATACAAATAGAACATTTATTAAGTACTTACTATGTACCAAATACTAATCACTGAAGATACAAATAGAACATTTATTAAGTACTTAGTATGTACCAAATACTAATCACTGAAGATACAAATAGAACATCTATTAAGTACTTACTATGTACCAAATACCAATCACTGAAGATACAAATAGGACATCTATTAAGTACTTAGTATGTACCAAATACCAATCACTGAAGATACAAATAGGACATTTATTAAGTACTTACTATGTACCAAATACCAATCACTGAAGATACAAATAGAACATTTATTAACTACTTACTATGTACCAAATACTAATCACTGAAGATACAAATAGAACATTTATTAACTACTTACTATGTACCAAATACTAATCACTGAAGATACAAATAGAACATTTATTAAGTACTTAGTATGTACCAAATACTAATCACTGAAGATACAAATAGAACATTTATTAAGCACTTACTATGTACCAAATACTAATCACTGAAGATACAAATAGAACATTTATTAAGTACTTAGTATGTACCAAATACTAATCACTGAAGATACAAATAGAACATCTATTAAGTACTTACTATGTACCAAATACCAATCACTGAAGATACAAATAGGACATCTATTAAGTACTTACTATGTACCAAATACTAATCACTGAAGATACAAATAGGACATTTATTAAGTACTTACTATGTACCAAATACCAATCACTGAAGATACAAATAGAACATTTATTAACTACTTACTATGTACCAAATACTAATCACTGAAGATACAAATAGGACATCTATTAAGCACTTAGTATGTACCAAATACTAATCACTGAAGATACAAATAGAACATTTATTAAGCACTTACTATGTACCAAATACTAATCACTGAAGATACAAATAGAACATTTATTAAGTACTTAGTATGTACCAAATACTAATCACTGAAGATACAAATAGAACATCTATTAAGTACTTACTATGTACCAAATACTAATCACTGAAGATACAAATAGGACATCTATTAAGTACTTAGTATGTACCAAATACTAATCACTGAAGATACAAATAGGACATTTATTAAGTACTTACTATGTACCAAATACCAATCACTGAAGATACAAATAGAACATTTATTAAGTACTTACTATGTACCAAATACTAATCACTGAAGATACAAATAGAACATTTATTAAGTACTTACTATGTACCAAATACTAATCACTGAAGATATAAATAGAACATTTATTAAGTACTTACTATGTACCAAATACTAATCACTGAAGATACAAATAGAACATTTATTAAGCACTTACTATGTACCAAATACTAATCACTGAAGATACAAATAGAACATCTATTAAGTACTTAGTATGTACCAAATACTAATCACTGAAGATACAAATAGAACATCTATTAAGTACTTACTATGTACCAAATACCAATCACTGAAGATACAAATAGGACATCTATTAAGTACTTAGTATGTACCAAATACCAATCACTGAAGATACAAATAGGACATTTATTAAGTACTTACTATGTACCAAATACCAATCACTGAAGATACAAATAGAACATTTATTAACTACTTACTATGTACCAAATACTAATCACTGAAGATACAAATAGAACATTTATTAACTACTTACTATGTACCAAATACTAATCACTGAAGATACAAATAGAACATTTATTAAGTACTTAGTATGTACCAAATACTAATCACTGAAGATACAAATAGAACATTTATTAAGCACTTACTATGTACCAAATACTAATCACTGAAGATACAAATAGAACATTTATTAAGTACTTAGTATGTACCAAATACTAATCACTGAAGATACAAATAGAACATCTATTAAGTACTTACTATGTACCAAATACCAATCACTGAAGATACAAATAGGACATCTATTAAGTACTTACTATGTACCAAATACTAATCACTGAAGATACAAATAGGACATTTATTAAGTACTTACTATGTACCAAATACCAATCACTGAAGATACAAATAGAACATTTATTAACTACTTACTATGTACCAAATACTAATCACTGAAGATACAAATAGAACATCTATTAAGCACTTACTATGTACCAAATACTAATCACTGAAGATACAAATAGAACATCTATTAAGCACTTACTATGTACCAAATACTAATCACTGAAGATACAAATAGAACATCTATTAAGTACTTACTATGTACCAAATACTAATCACTGAAGATACAAATAGAACATCTATTAAGTACTTACTATGTACCAAATACTAATCACTGAAGATACAAATAGGACATCTATTAAGTACTTAGTATGTACCAAATACTAATCACTGAAGATACAAATAGAACATTTATTAAGCACTTACTATGTACCAAATACTAATCACTGAAGATACAAATAGGACATCTATTAAGTACTTAGTATGTACCAAATACTAATCACTGAAGATACAAATAGAACATTTATTAAGCACTTACTATGTACCAAATACTAATCACTGAAGATACAAATAGAACATTTATTAAGTACTTACTATGTACCAAATACTAATCACTGAAGATACAAATAGAACATTTATTAAGTACTTACTATGTACCAAATACTAATCACTGAAGATACAAATAGAACATCTATTAAGTACTTACTATGTACCAAATACTAATCACTAAAGATACAAATAGAACAGCAAGACATTGTCTACACAGGCTAATTGGTAGAGGGAACATAGACAAGGTTTCTGCTGCAAGTCAGATGCAGACATTCTGAATTGTCTTCCTAGTTCTAGATTCTTCACTTTATATGAGTTCATGTAAGTCTTCCTATGCCTCCTCATGTTCCTCATAGTCATCATTTCTTGCAGCACAGCACTATTCCATTACGTTCATGGACCACCATCTGTTTAGCCATTCTGCAATCAACAGGCATCGACTCTGCTTCCACATCTTCGCTACCCTGACAATTATTGCCATAAATATTTTGGCGTATTGAGTTCCTTCTTTCTATCTTTGACTTCCTTGGGGCATATAAACATTTTAATCACTTTCCTGGCATAATTCCATATTGCTTTCCAGGCTGGTTGAACCAATTTATGGCTCCAACAACAGTGTGTTAGCGTGCCCGGCTTCTCATAACCCCTGCTAACATCGACGCTTCCATGTGAACACGATTTCTAAACCAGTGAACACTGCTTAAAAACAAGCACATTAAAAAAGCAAATTGCTAAATGATGAAATTGTAGCACTTTGAGATGACATTTTAAAACCAAATATTTGAAAAGTCATAATGAGGGCATCAGTTTAAAGAAATGCTGTTAGCTAGAAGTATTTTTTTTTCATAGCAATTGAGATCAAAAATTCCTGTAGGCCCCCGAGGCATTGAGTGGCTTTATGTTCTGAGTACTTACCATTGTACCAGACAGGTAATTTCTCCATCAAGGTGCCAGTACTGTATTTGTCACTAATGCCTGGGGTTCGGAGTCATCTCTGGAAAATCACTGCCCCCAAATCAGGTTTTCACATATCATTAAACTTTGTCCCTTCTCCAATTAGTGGCTCTTTAACAATATAATAGATTCCCCCAATAGCCTGTAAGTTCCTTGAGGAAGACTGCTTTTGGTTTTGTTCCCTGGTGCAAAAATTAATTACAATGAACATTTAACTATTCTATGATGCTTGCCATCCATTTTCTAGCCCGGGGCTTGGCACACACTAGGCCTTTTATAAATACTGAATTGTTCAGGAAGTGACTCAATTCTCATTAGTTTGTATCTGATCCCTCTTCTTCAGTGGCTCATATGAAATGGTTTGTTTTTCTGAAGTCACCGCCTAAAGCTCTCTTGCTGGCAGCCTTCACTCAAAGGACTGACTTTCCATGGAAACTGAACTGCCTTCAGGTCATAAAGAAATGTGCATTGCCCCCCCCCCCAGCCCAACTGCCTGCCCCCCCTGCCTCTAGATTTCTTCTAAAATGGATAATCTGAGCATTTCTTAATTGAGTGAATGCCCTCCATTCTGCCCCCCCAGTGTATTTTGCATCCCCTTCCCCTCTCTAGGCCCCAGTTTCCTCATCAAAAGCAAGAGAGATTTTATATGACCCCTGAGGTTCTTCCCACTTTAGGGATTCTATCATTTTACCTGTGCCCTGGCATATTGTTCCAGATAGTGGCCACATCTCTAACATGAGCCTCTTTCTTTCTTTTCAAAAATATGTAAGTCAGATTTTTCTTTCAGTCTGTGTCTCTGGTTTCATTAGCCTAGAAAAGAGGATTGCACATAAGGAAATTACGCAACCAATGCAAGTCCATCCATCAATCATTCTACAGAGGCTGACTCTTGAAGGAAGTCAGGAAAGGAAGGGTATAAAGTGAGGAAAGAGAACATGGAAGGCAGGGAGAAGACAAAAGGGAGATGGAGTAGAATGAGTGAGGAACAACAGGACCTGGACCAGTGGAATTGGACCACAGAGTGTGTGGAGGGGAGAAAGTTAGGTTCTTAGAGAGTTGGCTAAGTCAGGGGCAGCTAGGTGGCAGTGCAATGGTTAGAACATCGATCCTGAAGTCAGGAGAGTCTGAGCTTAAATATGGCCTCAGAAACTTACTAGCTTGTGACCCTAAACAAGTTACTTAACCTCGATTGCCTCCAAAAAAATAAAAAAGAGAGAGTTGGCTAGGTCCCTGAGAGATTAAATGCCTAGCACAAAGAGAGCATATGTCAGAGATAGGATTTGAAGCCAGGGCTGATGAACTTTAAGGTAAACTTTCTACCCACTACAGCAGTGGTGTCAAACTCAAAGATAATCCATCTCTGATGGCCACATATTGACTTAGAAAACCACAAATTCACATCATTTATGTTATATTGTATTTTAATTCTTTTTTTTTAATTTCCCAATTACATTTTGATCTGGTTGGGACCAGACTTTGAAATATATGCAGAAATGGTCTGAGATCTTGAGTTGGACATTTCTGGCCAGATGGTGCCCAAAAACCTTCACACAGGGCACTCTTCCTGCTGGAGAGCTTAAAGGGACTAGAATCTAGTCTAGCAAGGGATAGATCTAATTCTACCATCCTCTAATCCACATGTTTTTCTTTCTTTTTTCAGTGTTTCATTTTTCATCTATATGCAAAGATCGTCTTCAACATTCACCTTTGCCAAACCTTATATTCCAAATTTTCCTTCCTCTCCCCTGCCCCAAGACATTAAAGCAATCTGATATCATTTAAACATGTGCAATTCTTCCAAACATATTTCCAGATTTGTCATGCTGAACAAGAAAAATCAGCTCAAACGAGGAAAAAATGAGAAAGAAAAAAAATCAATCAAACAACAACAAAAAGTAAAAATATACTGTTCTTTGAACCACATTCAGTCTCCATCATTCCCTTTCTGGATGCAGATGGTACTTTCCATCACAAGCCTATTGAAATTGCCTTGAATCACTTCATTTTTGAAAAGAGCCAAGCCCCATCACAGTTGATCATCGCATAATCTTGTTGTTACTGGGTACAGTGTTCTCCTGGTTCTGCTCACTTCACTCAGCATCAGTTCAGGTAAAACTTTCCAGGCTTTTCTAAAATCAACCTGCTCATCATTTCTTATAGAACAATCATATTCCATCACATTCATAGACCAGAACTTATTCAGTCCCCAACTGAGGGGCATCCACTCCGTTTCTAGTTTCCTGCCACTACAAAAAGGGCTGCCACTAGCCACTTCTCTTCCTACTGGATCCCACGTTCCAGCTCTGTCAATAACTAAATAATCAAGAAACCTATATTAAATGCTTATTATGTGATTGGCACTGTGCTAAACACTGCAGATAGAAAGAGAGAAAGATGAAATGAGGTCTCTGACCTCAAGGAACTGACAATCGAATGGGAGAAGTCAAAGCTGAAAAGGAAAGGGAATGGGAATGAGGAGATTGTCTGAGGATATGTGTATCAACAGGGCACTGAGACCTTGACCCCAGAACTTCTGAAGCTGTGCTTGACAACCAATCCTGAGGGATCTAGAAATCACATCTAAGGGAATTAAGAAGTTTCGGAGAGTAGAAAGCTTGCGACATTTTATTATTCATTGTGTTCTAGTCATTAAGTATTGTTTATTTCCTTATTGATTCCATGCTAGGAGGAAAAACACTTCACTCAGCTTTCAGCAGGTGTATCTGCCTCCATAGGGAACCAAGGCCATAATCCCAAGGTCATGTGACTAAAGCTCATTGACAGAATGTTCAAATGAACTGGGGTTAGTTTGTGGGCTGAGCCATGGAGCTAATGCTGTTTGGGGAGGGGAGACCTTCGAGTTCACATAGCTATAAACTAGGGATAATGACCCCATAAAGAAATAGGACTGAGAGAGACAGAGACAGAGACACAGAGAGAGAGAGACAGAGAGACAGAGAGAGACAGAGAGAGAGACAGAGACAGAGAGAGACAGAGACAGACAGACAGAGAGAGAGAGACAGAGAGAGACAGAGAGAGAGAGACAGAGAGACAGAGAGAAAGAGAGACAGAGACAGAGAGAGAGACAGAGAGACAGAGAGAGAGAGAGACAGAGAGAGACAGAGAGAGACAGAAAGAGACAGAGAGAGACAAAGAGAGACAGAGAGAGACAGAGAGAGACAGAGAGACAGAGACAAAGAGTCAGAGAGAGAGACAGAGAGACAGAAAGAGACAGAGAGAGACAGACAGAGAGAGACAGAGAGAGATAGAGACAGAGAGTTTGCTGAATCTCTGGGAATTAGAGAGTACAATCAGAACTCAATGCATAAGAGCCCCAGGGTGAACTTGAGGCTCCCCTGTGGATCAGAAACAGCAGAAGGTGAAAAAGGCAAGACAAGAAATTGGTAGGTTTTTTTTGTTTGTTTGTTTTTTGGAAAACAAAACTTCAGTGGATAGCTAGGTAAATGAAATCCCTCATTCATTGCTATAGCCCACCTTCCTACCAGGCTTATATTTCCCAACCACCTCTTCTATTTCTCTCTTCTGTCCAGGTAGTCTCTAGTATACTCTGATGGAAAAAAAAAATATATATATGTATATATACATATATATATATATACACACACACATATATATACATATATCAGTTCAGTTTCTGCCTGTATTGATTGATAAGGTATTCTTATGTTAAAACCTCAAGCTCAGCATGCTCATTGCCTATTAATACTTTATATATTACATTTGCCATGTTTTTGTTGTTCAGTTGCTTTCAGTCATGTCTGATTCTCTGTCAGACCCATTTGGACTTCTCTTGGGAAAAATATTAGAGTGGTTTGCTATTTTCTTCCTCAGTTCATTTGACAAATGAGGAAACTGAAGAAAACAGGGTAAAGTGACTTGCCCAGGGTCACACAACTAGTAAGTGTCTGAAGCTCCATTTGAACTCAGCTTCCTGACTCCAGGCCTAGTGCTACGTCCACTGCTTCACTACCATAGATTTTACTCTCAGGTCCTTTCTTGGTTTTTGTCTCTGGTTAATGTCTGGTGATCTTAACTCCTAGTCTTCTGATTCTAGTTACTCTCTAGGGAATCTAACGTGGTAGATAATATGTACACAGTTTCTCCCCTTCCTTCTTTTTTAGGTTAAAGCCCTTCTGATTAGATGGCAAGGTTGTTAGCTCGCTTTCCTTTTTTTACACCTTGGAACCCCTCTCCAAGTGTTTGTTTTTTTAGGAACATTGCATTGTCCCTGATTACCTGAAGTGTGAAGAGGTGCTCCTGGAGCCTCTTCACCTTATCTCCTAGGAGGGAGACCAGCCTGCACTTTGAGCATAGATAACAGCCATTTGCCTGTGACCGAGATACAAACATTGCATGCTAAATGGAAGTCACTGCAAAAATCCTCCCTGCTTTCCATACTTATGAGAAACAAGCTCCTCAGTCTTTGCCTTTCAACCTGCTTGTTTTAACATCTTGACAACCTCTTTGGCATCTCTTAACAGTTTGACAACCACATCCAATTTCCTTTTCCTTCCCTTGATAACTTATCTCTTACTTTCTTGAACTGAAAATGATCTGGGGGAGGGGAGGGTTTAATAGATTGCAGGCTTAATATGAGTCAGCAGCATGATGTGGCCACCATGAAACGAATACCATCTTAGGCAGAGAGGCACCACAACTGGACTCCAGTTTTCTGTTCCGAGGAAGGACAATAGTGAAATGGAGAACATCCAGAGGAAGGCAAAGAATATGGTGAAAAGATCAGAGGCCATATCCTGTGAAAACTGACTGAAGGAATTGTGGGTACCTAGCCTGAGGAAGAAAAGACTTGGGTAGGAATTAGCTATTTTCAAATATTGAAGAGCTATTAATAGTGTGGAGTAGGCATCGAATTTATAATTTTTCAACCCACAGGCCAGAATCCAGAAAATGGGTAGAAATCACCAAATAAGAAAGGTAAGAGGAAAGAGCAAGCATTTATTAAGTACCTACAATATGCCAGATATAGTGCTAAGCAGTTTACAAGCATTATCTCATTTGATCTTCACAACAACCCCAGGAGGGAGGGGTTATTATGATCCTCATTTTTTAGTTGAAGAATTGAGGCAGCCAGAGGTAGAGTTGCTTACAGCTGCGTAAGCATCTGAGCCTGGATTTGTACTCTATCTACTGCCCCTAAAGTGGCCATTAAAGTTCCTTCAGTGCTGAAATCCTGTGAATCCTCTGTGAATATGAATCAATATTGTGACATGGCAGCTGAAAATCAAATGCAATCTTAGGCTGCATTGAGTTAGTCATGATGTCAGTGACTAAAGAGGTCATAAACCCTCTGCACTCTGCCCTGATCAGACGACAGCCAGAATATGGCACTCAACCCTGGATACCCCAGATGGGTAAGGGCTTTGAGATGAAGCCATGTGCCATCAATTAAAAGAACTCCACATTTTGCTTGGAAAAGATAAGACTTGGGAGTATATGACAGCTATCTTCAAATAGCTGATGGTTTGTCACATGGAATAAGAATGAGATTTGTTCCACTTGGCCCCAGAGGGCAAAACTAGGAGCAGCCTATGAAAGTTGAATTTGAGATCAAGGAAAACTTTCTACTAATGAGAGCCATCCAGAGTGGAATGGGCTGCCTTGATCACTGGTGGATTCTCCCTCTCTCTGGAGAGCTTTAAGAAAAGACTGGATGACTATTCATTGGCTATATTATAAAGGAGGTTAAAAAAGAAAGAAAGAAAGAAAGAAAGAAAGAAAGAAAGAAAGAAAGAAAGAAAGAAAGAAAGAAAGAAAGAAAGAAAGAAAGAAAGAAAGAAAGAAAGAAAGAAAGAAAGAAAGAAAGAAAGAAAGAAAGAAAGAAAGAAAGAAAGAAAGAAAGAAAGAAAGAAAGAAAGAAAGAGAGAGAAAGAAAAGAAAGAAAGAAAGAAAGAAAGAAAGAAAGAAAGAAAGAAAGAAAGAAAGAAAAAGAAAGAAATAGAGAGAAAGAAAGAGAGAGAGAGAGAGAGAGGGAGAGAGAGAGGGAGAAAGAAAAAGAAAGAAAGAAAGAAAGAAAGAAAGAAAGAAAGAAAGAAAGAAAGAAAGAAAGAAAGAAAGAAAGAAAGAAAGAAAGAAAGAAAGAAAGAAAGAAAGAAAGAAAGAAAGAAAGAAAAGAAAAGAAAAGAAAAGAAAAGAAAAGAAAAGAAAAGAAAAGAAAAGAAAAGAAAAGAAAAGAAAAGAAAAGAAAAGGGAGGGGAGCTAGGGGGCGCAGTAGGTAAAGCACTGGCCCTGGAGTCAGGAAGACCTGAGTTTAAATTCAGCCCCAAACTCTAGACACTTAACTAGCAATGTGACTCCGGGCAAGCCACTTAACCTTGATTGCCTTGCCAAAAAAACAAACAAAAAAGAACAACAAAACATGTTACAAAGGAGATTGCCATTGGGACACAGAATAGATTGCTTAGTTATTAGATTGCCTCTTTGGTCCCTTAGGTCTCTGTTCCAAGAGACAGAAGTGTAGATGTTTAAGAGTTCAGACAGTATATCAGAGAAAATTTCTGAGGCAAGATCCACCAATATGGAGATTCCATCCTCTTTTAAAATCAGGAAGTCCAGTGAACAATTAACACTAATATTAATGGAAGTGGTGTCTTTGTAAATTTGTTTCTAGTTACTTTAAAATGTTTATAGGTCATAGGCTTTGTTCAATAAAGAGCTCTACTTTGAACTTGTCACTTCTTTTAAAGTAGCTGTCCCACAGTAACCAATCCACAATCCTTTGTTGCCGCTCAGTGTAGCTTCAGGGCTGGGATGGTAAATTCCAAGGTTTCATCATGAAGTTGAGCTGCAAGTGGCTGATAAAGGAGGTAACACCTTGAGATCTACTGTCATTTTTTTTGGCAAAGAAATTGGGATTAATTCACATAACTAATGTGTCAAGTATCTGAGGCCAGATTTTACTCTCACTTTTTACCCCCCAAAAATGCATTGATATTTTGGGGGTTTTCTAAGCTTTGAACAAAATCAAGGATTCTATGGAGTGGAGGGAAGGAGAAGATGTATTCTAAGCATGGGCGACAGCCACTACAAAGGCAAAAAGACTGAAGAGGGAATGTGAGGTTTAGTTGCTTTGTAGAATAATGTATAAGGCTCCCAAGCTAGGCTGGGGCCAGCTTGTAAAGGCATTAAACGCCAAAGTTTGCATTCGATCCTTGAAGTAAGAGGGAGCCACTGGAGTCAATTAAGAATGGGAGTAATCGGGTCGAATCTGTACTTTAGGAAAAATCACTTTGACGGCTAGAAATTGAATTATGGTGGAGAAAAAAATGAAGCAGAGAAACTGACTCAGGTGGTCACAGTCCACATGAGAGGTGGTGATGGCTAGAACTGGAGGTGGTGATTGTGTGAATAGAGAAAAAGACAGTTGTGAGAAATATTGTGGAGATAGAAATGAAAGATTTGGCAGCTGACTGAATGTGAGGACTCTGGGAGAGTAGAATCAAAGATCACTCCATGTTTGGGAAATTGGAAGCCTGGGAAGATGGTGTTGGACTGAACAGAAATAGGAAGTTCAGAAGAGGGAAGAATTTGGAGGGGGGAAATGAGTTCTGTACTAGACCCCGCTGAGTTGGAGGGGACTATGGGACATCCTGCTTGAAATGCCCAATATACAGTTGGTTATAAGACTGGAGCTCAAGGAAGAGACTAGGCCTGGAGATATAGATCTGAAAAGATTAGCCCTTGAGAAGCTGGAAAGATCACCAAGAGAAAGACTTTAGGGGAAAAGGAAAGCGGATCCAGCACAGAGCCTTGGAGATCAAGAGAGATACCTGGTGGACTTCACTCCAAAGCCTGGCTTCAGTGGATTCTTTTATCTCTCTGTTATCTTTTATTGAGTTCTTTTTTTTCTGATTAGTGTGTATAGTATATACGTCTCTAGATTTTATCATTAGGAGATGTTACCCTTCCCTTTCCTCCCCCCAACTCAATGTCATCAAGACCCTGCTCCAAGCTGTAGAGAGGGCTCTCCTAAAACTGACTCGAGCCCCCTAGGATCCCTTAGGAGAGGCATGAAGCCTCTTCAGAGATACAATCTCGATAGTTCCGGCTCGAGCTTTCACACACCCCTGATCCTACTCCCTTAGATTCCTACAAACTCCTTGACCTGGACCATTTTTCTTGGACTTTGATTGGCTTTGAGATTGGCCTGGGGTCCCAGTGTCTTCCGGCTTCTCTTCTTCTTCTCACTGTCTGCTTGTCTACTCTGGGTTGACCTTTGGTCACCTCAGGTTCCCCGTTATCTCTGTTTGTCTTGATTGTACTGTACCTTGGACTCTTTTGCACTCAGCTTCCCATTGGTACCAGAGACCCCCCAGCACTGACTCCTGATAAAAGCTGAGCTTAAAATGAAAGAGGCTTTAGTAATGTCAAAAGTAAAAAATGCTGGATGTTAAAAATTAAACCTTGAGTAAGCAGTCGACTTGTTTAGAATATCATGGGTGTGGGACTATAAAAATGTATGGAATGTAGTTGCTCAGAGTTATCAGTGTGACAACTGAGTGCCTACTATGTGCAAGGTCCTGATTAGGAAGGATCTCTTGCCACTGGAGAACTGCTCTTCGATCATCTGTGGGGGAGGGGTCTGTCTTTGTACCTCAGTGTCTAAAATAGAACTTAGAACATAGTAGGCATTTAATAATGCTTGTTCTCTGATTGGAGAGGCAGTACTTTCAAAAGAGCACTGGATGTGAATAAGACCTGGGTTCAAATTCAACTTCTGATTCTTACTGTGTGACTCTAGGGAAATCACTCCCTGGGCCTCAGTTTCCTCCTCTGTAAACTTGAAGTAGTTCGTCTCTGAGGTCTCTTCCATTTCTAGGTTTGGGATTGTATGATCTAATTGCTATATTTTCAACTGAAAAGTGGGGGTGGGAGAGTGTAGCAGGTGGGTTTCTGAATTTTTTCCAATAATCACTTCCACTGACCAAAAAAGAGAAAGAGAGAGAGAGAGAGAGAGAGAGAGAGAGAGAGAGAGAGAGAGAGAGAGAGAGAGAGAGAGAGAGGGGAGGGGGGAGGGAGAGAGAGGAAGAGGGAGGAAAGGAGGAAGGGAGGAAGAGAGAGGAGGAAAAAAAAGGAAGAGAGAGAGAGAGACAGAGACAGAGAGAGAGGCAGAGAGAGAGAGAAGAGAAAAAAAGAAGAGAGAGAAAAGAAAAGAGAAAAAGAGGAGGAGGGGAGGAGAGAAAAGAGAAGAGAAAAAAGAGGAGAGGGAGGGAGGGAGGAGAGAAAGAAGAGAGAGAGAAGAAAAGAGAAAAAAGAGGAGAGGGAGGGAAGGAGGAGAGAAAGAAGAGAGAGAGAAGAAAAGAGAAAAAAGAGGAGAGGGAGGGAAGGAGGAGAGAAAGAAGAGAGAAGAAAAGAGAAAAAAGAGGAGAGGGAGGGAAGGAGGAGAGAAAGAAAAGAGAGAAAGAGAGAAGGAAGGAGAAGAAAAGAGAGAGAAGAGAGGGAAAGGAGGGGAAAGAAGAGAGAGAGAAGAGAAAAGAAAAAAGAGAAGAGAGAGAAGAAAAGAGAAAAAGAGGAGGAGGGGAGGAGAGAGACGAGAAGAGAAAAAAGAGGAGAAGGAGGGGAGGGAGGAGAGAAAGAAGAGAGAGAGAAGAAAAGAGAAAAAAGAGGAGAGGGAGGGAAGGAGGAGAGAAAGAGAGAAGAGAGAAAAGAGGAAAGAGAAAGAAGAGAAAAGAGAAAGAAGAGAGAGAGAAGAGGAAATAAAGGAGAGCGCGCGCCGGGAGGAGAGGAGGGAGAAACCTTAACCTCTCCGGGAGTCGGAGCTGGTTCACGACATCCCGGCGCGGCTTGGAAAACCAGTTTGGTGGTTGAGAGGCCAGGAGAGAGGTGCCTTTCAGGCCGGGCGTCACGTGAGCTGGCCCGGAGTCCGGTTCCTCCTTCCGAGCGGCCCGGTCCGCGCGGGGAGGCAGCGTCCCCCGGCGCTCGGCCGCGGCGCGAAGCCCGGGAGAGGGTGCCGCCGGCGGCGCGCGCCCGGCCCGGGGAGGGGAGCCGGGGGAGGGGGAAGAGGGAGAGTAGAGGCGGGGCGTGCGCAAGTCCCCCCCTCCCCCCTCCGGGGGCGGGGCTTGCGCTGGGGGCGTGGGGAAGGGGCGTCTCAAATACTGTGAAATGGAGCTGCCGCCTTCAGAGCTGCCGGGGCTGCGGAGGAGATCACTTACCTGCGGGCCACTGAAATTTCAAACTTGTACTTGAGCGGGGGCGCGAGCGGATCCCGCCGCCGCGACTCGAGCCCGGCGGGCGCCCTCGTCGCGGGCCTCTCGCGGGCGGACTCTGTGGCCCCGCTCGCCGGGCTCCGCTCTTCTTCCCCGGGGGTGGTGGGAGAGGGCAGCCTCGGCTGCGCCCAGCCATGAAGCCGCAGAAGAAGTGCGCGCTGATGGTCCTCCTCCTGCTCACCGTCCTCTTCCAGACCCCGGAGTCGTACTCCACCAACGCCTATGTCACCGTCACCTACTACAACCAGAGCAGCAACCACTCCACCACCGAGGTGTGCGAGTGCGGGATCTACGGCTTGGCGTCTCCCGTGGCCAACGCCGGCGGCACGGTGGGCATCCCCAAGAGCTTCAACTACCAGGCCTGCGACCCCCACACGGAATTCACCTACAGCGAGACGCCCTGGATCGCTCTCATCGAGCGGGGCAACTGCACGTTCTCCGAGAAGATCCAGACGGCCAACCGAAGGGGGGCGGAGGCCGCGGTCATCTACAACGTCCCGGAGTCCGGCAACGAGACCCTCCAGATGGCCAATTTCGGTGAGTCGGGAGCCGCGCCCCCGCGGCGGCTCCCCAACGCGGCGCCGACGTCCGCCCGGTCGCGGCCGCCTCCCGACCCACCCGAGGGAGCTGGCGGGAGGCGGGAGGGTGGGGGCCACCGGGAGGAGTTCACCTTCAACTTGAGAGACTGGGCTGGGGGGGGGGGGTGCTCTTTTCCCATGATTATTTTGAAAGAGCGGGGATACGGGGATGGAACGGGCGGCCCGCGAGGGGGGGGGATTGTTGCATTTTCCTTTTTTAATTCCCCCCCCCCAGGACCGCTTTGGTTTGCTGATAGTGTTACATAATTTTTTTTTTTTTTTTAAACATCAACTGTGCCTTTCCCTGTAAACAGGAATGAAAGGAACGCTATTCCCGAGAAGCCCGCAGCTTCTTTAAGTTCGGGGTCTCCTTGTATTTTTCACTCCCTTTAAGCTGCTCCTGTCCAGAGCTAACCGCGTCGGGGCGTGAATTGATCTGTTGACCCGGCTAAAAATAGCTTATTGAAGTGACAATGTTGGCAAAAATGACTTAAGACTCAGCGCCGAGGTTTGTTCTTTTGGGGAAGGCGGCGGGGAGGAACTTGTCGGAAGCGTGTAGGTGAAAAGGCTGTCGCCAAGTCCCAATGGGTAACCACTCTTAAGGTTTTCCCAGATCAGAGCTGAATTTTCTCTCCCCCCCCCTCCCCCCGGGTGTAGAAAACTCCTTGTACTAGTGCAAATCCGCAGCGCAACTGGTTGTCTTCAGAGGTGGCCAGGCTCCCACGGCGGCTTCGGGGCTCGAACCCCGCTTTTCGCGACGCCCGGCGGCTTCCGCTCTCCCGAGTCTCGTTGTCCATCGTCGGGACGTGAGGATAGAAAGTGGCTCTGGCGAGCGTTGTGGGGTGGCATTCATTATGTAATTTGGCTTGGGTTTGCTCTTGGACCGGCTAGATTTGGGTTTTCCTCGCTTGCTGTGGTGGGGAATGAGCGCTGAAGAAACCCGCTCTGCCGAAGCAGTTCGGTACTCGCCCGGCGATCCCCAGTCGAAGAAAGACTTACCGTGGGCCGCCGACAGGGAAAGGGATTTTGCCCAGCATCGCTCAGCCAGTCTCTGTTCGAGCTGGGTCAAAAAAATGCATACAAAAACAAACAAACAAACAAACAAACAAACAAACAAAAAAACCAAAAACAAAAAAAAAAAAAAAAAGGTGGGGGGGTTAATTCCGAGGTGGGGTCGTTGGCCTCCCATCTGCAAGCGTTTATTAAACACGGACTATGTGCCAGACGCCGTGCTGGGGAAATGCTCGGGATGCGGGGGGGAAAGACAGTGCTTACAATGAATTTCCCTTCTATTAAGGGGGATGCTATAGGGACAAGTTCTGTGATTTCATTGGGATGGAGAGAGCTGCTGAAGGAGGAAATTCTCTGCCCTGATACAGTTCTGGCACCTATTTCACGATTCTTGGAGAGCTGCTCTAGAGTACTAAAAGGTGAAATGATTTATCCAGGACCACACAGCCAGTCTGCCTCAGATCTTTGTGGTTTGGGGGGGGGGCGAGCTGGCTTTCCAATACTCTATACTGCCTTTGTAGAAAAGGCTCTATCTAGCAGAAGGAATCCAGAGGAGTTAGGGAAAGCAGGTATGAGCAATTGGGAGGAATCAGGAAGAGATTTCCTACCAAAATATGGTCCTTGAGTTGTTTCTTAAATGAAGTGATTCTGGGAGATGGAGGCAATGCATTCTGTTATTGGGGACAGCTAGTGCAAATGCATGAAGACAAGATGGAGCATTCCGTGTTTAAGAAAAGGGAGGGGGGGCAGAGAAAAGGCCAGTTTGGCTCAGAGAGTTCTGGAAGAAGAAGAACATATAATGAGGCTGGGAACATTGGTTGGAGCTATATTGTTAAAGCATTTAAATAGCACATTTAAGTTGGTATTTGTCTTGGAGGCAATGGGAAGCGGCTGGAATATACTGGGAGGTGGGGAGGGGGGATCAGACCTGCACTGATGGAAAATTTCTTTAGCAGCTGAAAGGAAAATTGATTGGAGTGAAAATATGACAAGACTAACTAAGAGTCTATTGCAGGAGTCTAAGCTAGATGTAATGATGATCTGGGCTAAGGTGGTGTCTGTGACTGCAGAGAAGGGCTCATATTTGAAAGATGTTTTGGACATAGCAATGGCAAAGTTCAGAATTGAATTAGATCTGGGGAACAAAGGAGAGCGGGGAGTCCAGGAGAAGGCTGATGAGGAGCCTGGGAGACTGGTTTTGACAGAGGGGCTTTTCAATGGGGGAGAGAATGTACATGGGGGGAGGGGACATTGGTTCCAATTTGGAATGACGAATTAGAGATGTCCCTAGGATGTCCAGTTTGAAATGTCCAAGGGATGGTGGGTGAAGCAAGAAGGGAGTTCAGGGAACTGCCTCTGGATAGATATATGAATACAGGAATTGTCAGTGCAGAGATGATAATTGGATCCATGGGAACTGAGGAAGCCACCCACCGAGAGAGACTGTGTGTATACAGGGAGAGAAGAGAAGAGGACCCAGGACAGAGCTGGGGGCTAAAACCCCCAATTAGTGGGTGTGATATTGGCGACAAATCCGAAAAAGAGACCAAAAAGGGGAGGCTAGACATTTGGGGGGAAACCAGGAGAGAGAGAGATGCTTCAGAAACCTAGAGAAGAAAAAGAATACAAAAGGAGAAGGGTGGTCAACAACATAAAATACAGCCTAGATATCAAGAAGGATGGAGATTGAGGGAGAAGAGAAAAGGAATAAGCATCGTCTGTTATGTGCTCAAGGCTTTACTCGTATTATCTCATTGCATCAGATCATGAAGGTTTAGAGATGACAGTTTCAGTTGTGTGGAGACGTTGGAAGTCAGATTGCAAAAGGGTGAGGAATGAGGGAAAGAGAAAATGGAGGCAGCAAACGGAGATGTGATTTCCTTAAAGGGTAAATTCTTAAAGGGAACTCAGGATTTGGGATCAGTATTTTCAAGATGAGGGAGACTTGGGTATGTCTGGAGGTAACAGGGAAGGAGCCAGTGGATAGGGAGAAATTGAAGTGAGGATGGTTCAGGGACTGATCTGCTGGGGAAGATGAATTCAAGGGGTTAACCTTGGCTAAGAGGAAGGCCTGGGGAAAAGGAGAGAAGAGATAGTGAGAGATGATGTCAACGAGTTTTGAGATGAAGAGAGGGAGAAGGGAGAGCTCCTAGCAAATGGCCTCCTTGTCTTTGTCAGTCTGGTACAGGAAACAAATCCCCTTAACCAAGGCATGCAAGCACCTGTTCTCAGTGTTGCTGGGGGCACTGAGAAATTAAGTGACTTGCTTAGTTTATGTTAGAAGCTTGAACTCACATCTCCCTAGCTCTCATTAACTCAGGGAGTCATTGGACAAATTGAGGGAGAAGCAGATGACCTCTGATTTTGGCCTTGTCTCCATCTTTCCCTGATCCTCCTACCAATGCCTTAAGCTAGGGATTTCTCAAATGGCCCCACTTGGGATTTCTCCATCCATCCCCATCCTCCTCCCCATCCATCTTCAGCTGTCGACACTCAAAGCTTCTCTCTCTACTACCCAACTAAAACTATTTTTTAAAGACATGATGATTATTTCCCCAAACTAATGGCCATTTCTCCTTTTTGATCTCGGCAGTATTTGACACTATAGAGCCATCCCTCTTTCTTGATTCTAAGCTGCCTGCCCAGCACCTCTTCTACTCCCTGCTCACTGTTCCCCAAATTCCTGCCTTTCCTCATCTCATCTTGCTATTCCTTGTCCGGTTTCCTCCTTTGATTTTTTGCAACACGAAATCCCTACTTTGTTCATTTTCCATATATTTCTCTGTTTTTTTTTCTCCCCTTTTCTGTTCCGTGAATGAGGGCATCTCCCAAGGATCCATCCTCAGTCCTTTTCTCTTATATTTCTCATGGTGAGATTATCCCTTGGCTTCCATATTCCCATATATATAAATGATTCCCAGATATGTATTTCTAGCAGTAACATCAATGCTGAGTCCCATTTCCTACTGTTTGCTGCTGGACTTAGAATCTGGAAGAAGTAAATTCAAATCCTGCCTCAGACATATACCAGCTATGTGACATAACCCTTCTCAGCCTCAGTTTATTAATCAGTCAAATGGGGGCACTTACCTTTCAATGGTTCCCCATGAATAAACAATAAAGTCCAGCCTTTCAACTTGACATTCAAGGTTCTACATAATGTAGTTCCAATCTACCTTTCCAGCCTTCTCTTGTTATTGTTATTCTTATATTCTATACTCCATGCAAACTGGATTCCTCACTGATCTACAGACTCCTGCTTTTCTCCACCTCTGTCCATTAAACTCCTCCTATTCACCATTCGGTATCTAAGATATATAGTAAACCAACAGAACTATATGACCATGATTCATTTCCTGGTAGACAAGTTAATAGAGGCAGCTAAGTAGCTCGGTAGATAGAGCAATGGGCCCGGAGTCAGGAATATCTGAATTACAATCCAACCTCAGACAGCTGACATTAACTATGTGACCCTGGATAAGTCACTTAGCCAATTTGTCCCAATTTTCCCATCTGTAAAATGGTGATCATAATGGGGTTGTTATGACGATCAAGTGAAATAATAATTGGAAAACCCTTAGCACGGTTCCTGGCACATAGTAGGTGCTACATAAAAGTTTTACTATTGTTGTTGTTGTTGCTGTTGTTACAAGTGGTCAAAGGATATAAGCAAACAGTTTTTGAAAGAATTGTAAACTGTTAACATTTATATTAAAGAATGCTCCAGATCATTAATTATAAGAACAATGAAAATCTCTGAGGTTTTACCTCAGATCCGACAAATTGGCAAAGATGACAAAAGACTGGACTTGTCCATGTAGGAGGAGCTGTGGGAAAGACAGACACAATAATACATTGTTAGGGAAGCCGTGAAATAGCACAACCCTTCTGGAAAGCAATTGGGAATTAGGCAAATAAAGTGGCTAAAATATCAATATCCTTTGACCCAGAGATTCCATTGCTGGAATCTATATCTTCTAAAGAAGATATAGACAGAAATAAAGGTTCCGTAGACATTGAAATATCCAGAGTAGTTTATTTTTGTGGCAGCAAATAACGGAAACAAAGGAGATGCCTATAGATCGGGGAATGGTTAAATAAATCATGGTTCATGAAAGTAATGGAATATTACTGTGTTATGTGAAATACCAAATATAATGAATACAGAGAAGCATTAACGGATATAGATTATGGTAAACAGAGACATTAGACAATATAATCTAGTGTCTAGAATAAGGTAAATGAATAGAACAATCTCAAAATAATTGAAAATAAATGTTTCAAGATGATTAAAAAAACAACAAGAACAACAAGCTGGGACCCAAAGAAGAAAAGATGTGTGGACATTTCTCACTCCTTTGCAAAGGTATGTATGGGGTGGGGTGCCATGGGGTGGGATGGGGGTGGGGAGGCCCCAAAGATGGAAAATTACATATAATGTTAGATTTTTCCATCTATTGATCATTTTTGCTGAAATTTCTTTCTCTTATTAAAAAAATTCTTTATTATAAGAGATGGCTGTCTTGGAGGAAAAAGAGAAAAGGAGAAAGGGTTAGCTAGGTGACTTGTCTGCTCCTTCCCCCCAAAAATATGCTGCCTACTGTGTGCCAGGCATTGTGCTTTACAATAAGCACTTTACAAATATTATCTCATTTGATCCTCTCAATAGTGAAATAGATACTATTATTATCCCTGTTTTACAGTTGAAGAAACTGAGGCACTTAACAGAGATGAAGTGACTTGCCCAAGTCACATACCTGAGGCTGAATTTGAATTCTGGTATTTCTGACTCCAGGTCTAGTGCCACCTAGCTGCTAGGGAAAAACCTACTTTATATACAAACAAAAGATGCCAATTAAAATATATTGGGGGAAAATTACCTGGCTACCCTTTTAAGACTCATCCCAATTTCTCTGTGAATCTACACACATGAAAATAAATTTACCTTCCTTGACTTAACATAGCATTTTGTAATTCTTCTGTCAGCTTATGTTCTAATTATGATAATGGTCATTTGTGTGTCTATTGATTCTCACCTTCTTGAGTGTGAGTTCTCCAGGGCAAAGACAGTTCTATACACGACTTATACTATAGCACATTTAACATGGATGGGACTGCCTGCCATCTAGGGGAAGGAGTGGAGGGAAGGAGGGGAAAATTCAGAATAGAAGGGAGTGCAAGGGATAATGTTGTAAAAAATTACCCATGCATATGTACTGTCAATAAAAAGTTATAATTATAAAATTAATTTTTAAAATGTAAAAACAACAAAAACAATTAAAAAAACCATCTTTGTATCCCCAAAGCATACAGCAATTCAGTTTAGTTCAGCAAGCACCTAGTAAGTGCCTACCTTGGGTAGGATAGCATGGGTTTAAATCCCACTCCTGACACATATATGATGTGACTTAAGACAAAGTCAATCTCTAAGTGGAAGGTAACTCTCCCCGACTCTAGGTGCTGATTTGAATTGGTATGAATACCGATTTTATACCAATATATACCAATAAAAGTACAGCTCTGGTCCAAACATATGAAGGGACTTCTATTGAATGGATACAGCCAAAGAGCAGAAGCCAGGGCATGATATGCCACATATAGGAAGTCTCAAGAAGGTCAGACTGGCTGGAGTGATGAATCATTAGGAAATAAGTCTAGGAAGATAGGTTGGAATCTATAGGTTGTAAGAGGCTTTAAACATCAAACAGAAAAGTTGATGTTTTAGCCTAAAGCAATAAAGAAGGACTGAAGATGTTTGAGCAAAGGAGTAATGTGGTCATCAGACCTGTGTTTTTAGGAAAACAATTTGGCAGTCCTGTGGAGGTTAGATTAGAAAGGAGAGACTGGGAAAAGGCCTCAAAAATGCTTGATGATTTGAATCAAGGGACCCTCTCACATTTGAAATGAAATGGGTAGAATTTTCCCTTAGAAATATGTGCTTATAATAACCTTCTGGAGAATCAAGAAACTACAAAAACAAAATTATCACTATTAGAAGGCATTTAACTTTCTGCTATTTGGTCAGTTTTCATGTTAAATATCCTTCTTACCTTTACCTTCATTTGGAGAAATGATTAAAATATTTACCTTTAACTCAAAAAAAAAAAAAGAAAGAAAGAAATATGTGCTTAAACATGACTTTTATGGAAATGTTTGGCCTTCCTCATGGGATATGGGGTTAGGAAGGAAGAAAGAGAAACTGGAACTGAAGTTTTTGTTGTTTTGTTTTTATAGTTTTTATTTACCAGATATATGCACGGGTAATTTTACAACATTGACAATTGCCAAACCTTTTGTTTTAATTTTTCCCCTCCTCCCCCCCCCCATGGCAGGTTGACCAATACATGTTAAATATGTTAAAGTATAAATTTAATACAATATATGTATACATGTCCAAACAGTTGTTTTGCTGTACAAAAAGAATCAGACTTTGAAACGGTGTACAATTAGCCTGTGAAGGAAATCCAAAATGCAGGCAGACAATTAAACAATGTAGACAAAATAGAATTGGGAATTCTATGTAGCATTCATTACTGCTCTATTGGAACTGATTTGGTTCATCTCATTGTTGAAAATGGCCACATCCATCAGAATTGATCATCATACAGTATCGTTGTTGAAGTATATAATGATCTTCTGGTCCTGCTCATTTCACTCAGCATCAGTTCATGTAAGTGACTCCCGGCCTTTCTGAAATCATCCTGTTGGTCATTTCTTACAGAACAATAATATTCCATAATATTCATATACCACAATTTATTCAGCCATTCTGCAATTGATGGGCATCTACTCAGTTTCCAGTTTCTGGCCACTACAGTCAAACATTCTTGCACATATGGGTCCCTTGCCCTTCTTTAAGATCTCTTTGGGATATAAGCCCAGTAGTAGCACTGCTGGATCAAAGGGTATGCACAGTTTGATAACTTTTTGAGCATAGTTCCAAATTGCTCTCCAGAATGGCTGGATGTATTCACAATTCCACCAACAATGTATCAGTATCCCAGCTTTCCCACATCCCCTCCAACATTTGCCATTAGCTTTCCCTGTCATTCTAGCCAATCTGACAGATGTGTAGTGGTATCTCAGAGTTGTCTTTATTTACATTTCTCTGATTAATAATGACTTGGAGCATCTTTTCATATGACTGGAAATAGTTTCAATTTCTTCATCTGAGAATTGTCTGTTCATATCCTTTGACCATTTATCAATTGAGAATGGCTTGATTTCTTATAAATTAGAGTCAATTCTCTATATATTTTGGAGATGAGGCCTTTATCAGAACCTTTGACTATAAAAATGTTTCCCAGTTTATGGTTTCCCTTCTAATCTTATCTGTATTAGTTTTGTTTATACAAAAACTTTTCAATTTAATATAATCAAAGTTTTCTATTTTGTGATCAATAATGATCTCTAGTTCTTCTTTGGACATAAATCCATTCCTCTTCCACAGGTCTGAGAGGTAAACTATCCTATGTGGAACTGAAGTTTTAAAAACAAATGTAAAAAAAGTTTTACGTGTAACTGGGGAAAATAAAATAATATTTTAAAAAAATATGCGCTAAAAGCAAAGGTAATGGTTAAAGCCATAGGACCATAGATCTAAAGCTGGATGGGACCTCCTCCAGAGGTCAGCTAGTCCAAAATAAGGAAACTAAAATCTAGGGAGGAAAAATCCTTTATCCAAGGTTATTCAGGTAGCAAGTGGCTAGACTGGGATACAAGTAAATAGAATTTATAGAAACCATGTCATATGAGAAATGCTAGAGGGAATTGGGGGTACTCAAGCTGGACAAAAGATTTAGGGGCATTAGATCAACTGCTTTCAAGAATTTAAAGAGTTGTCTGTGGTAAAGGGATTAGACTTATTTTTTCTTAATGGTAGGAGGCAGAATGAGGAGCCACATTTGGAAACTGTGGAGAGGGAGATGAGTTCCACATCTAGAATTTCCCAACATAGTGGAAGGTTAGCACATACTAACCTTTTTTTTCTCAATAGTATTTTATTTTTCCAAATACATGTTAAATAGGTTTCAACATTCATTTTTGTAAGACTTTGTGTTTGAAATTTTTCTCCCTCCCTTTCTTACCTCCCTCATCCCTAAGACCGCAAGCAATTTGATATAGATTAAATATATGTGATCCTTTTAAATATATTTCCATATTTGTCATGTTGTGCAAGGAAAAAACAGATCAAAACAGAAAAACCACAAGAAAGAAAAAAAAACAGACCAAAAAAGGTGAAAATACCATGCTTCAATCCACATTCAGTATCCATACTTCTCTCTCTGGATGTGAATGCCATTTTCCATCCCAAGTCTATTGGAATTGCCTTGAATCACCACATTGTTGAGAAGAGCAAAGTACATCATAGTTGATCATCACATTATCTTATTGTTACTGTGTACAGTATTCCCCTAGTTTGTTTGTTTGTTTCTTTTTTTTCTTTCTTTCTTTCTCTCTCTCTCTTTCTTTCTTTCTCTCTTTCTTTTTTTATTTCTCTCTCTTTCTCTTTCTTTCTTTCTTTCTTTCTTTCTTTCTTTCTTTCTTTCTTTCTTTCTTTCTTTCTTTCTTTCTTTCTTTCTTTCTTTCTTTCTTTCTTTCTTTCTTTCTTTCTTTCTTTCTTTCTTTCTTTCTTTCTTTTTCTCCCTGAGGCAATTGGGGTTAAGTGACTTGCCCACGGTCACACAGCTAAGCAATGTTAAGTGTCTGAAATTAAATTTGAACTCAGGTCCTCCTGACTTCAGGGCTAGAGCTCTATCCACTGTGCCACCTAGCTGCCTTTCATCATTTCTTAGAGAACAATAATATTCCATTACAGAAATGTACTAAACTTGTGAACAGTACTAGAGACTGTTTCACTTTGGGCCTTGTTTCCCCAACACTTAATACAGTATTTGGCACATGGTAGGAACTTAAAAGATTACTTTGATGGAGTGGTCCAGTTCCTGAGACATTTAAGTTCTCCTTCACTGTAGGTATCCAAACTGAGCCTCCTGGTTAGAAGTATTGTAAAGGGGGACCTGAGTCCAAGTAGAGTTTGGATGATTTTTGGGGTCCCTGTCAACTTTCACAGTGAAATGGAGTTTCAGACCCAACCGCCCTGAATTGTGTGTTCTAGTTTTTGCACACCCTTCTGAAGAGAGAAACAGAGGTGGGGAGGGGGAAAGGGAGGTAAGAAAGGGGAGAGGGGGAAAGTGAGGACATTGGGACAATTTCAAGCCAGGTAGAAGCTGGTAGGGAATGAATATGTTATTTTGAAAGCTTTGGGTTTGTTTGTTTTGTTTGAAATCCTCAAACTGGCTTTCCAAGGAGACTAATTAGTACAAATGTGAGTAACCTGCCAGATTTCCCAATTGGTGGCAAGGCGCTAAAGGCAAGATGTGTTCAAGCCAAACCAACTCTTCCAGTAGTCTGGACCCTCTGAATGTAGTCTGAGGGGTACCAACAGAGCTCACACACAATAACCCTCTCGAGTACCTCTTTTCCACATTCAAATCCCCATTCTTCCCTTCTTGTAATGCATCTCGGAGAGTGCCAAGAGTCATTTTGAATTCAGAAATCCTGGTTTTATTTCAAACAAAAAGCACAGGGAGGCAGCAGGGTATGATGGAAAAATTACTGAATAGGAAATGGGCTCAAAACTCATCTCTGCCACTTCCTATTTGTGTGACTGGAGGGGAGGGGGAGGCGGCAAGTAGCTTCAACCTAGTGGGCTTCCATGTCCTTATCTGTAAAATGAGAGGGCTAGACACAATGACCTCTAAGGTCTCTTCTACTTAGAAATCTATGCTCCTCTGATCCCAGGGTTATCTTGATGACCAAATGAAATAACAAATGTAAAGTGTTAGATAAAGCAGAACTATTCTTATTACTACTACTCTTTTATGTGACCTCAGGTAACTCACTATTCCTCTGTGGGCCTCAGTTTTCTCATCTGTAAAAAGAGGGCGTTAGACTAAGTGACCTCTCAGGTTCCTTCTAGCTGTAGATCAAGGATGGTAAGATGCTAACCTCCCTGAGCCTCAGTTTCATCATCTGTAAAAAGTGGAAGTTGGATTAGATGGACTTTCAGGACCTTCCCAGATCTAGAGATATGATCTATTTTATAAATATTATTTGACTTTCATGATTTTTTTCAAATGAGGTTCTGTTTCTGAAGGGCTAATAAGGAAGGTAAGGAGTTCTGGGTAAGGAAGAAAGCTCACTGAGTTCCTTTTTTCTTGCTCCGAGATGCCTATGTGCTTCATATTTAATTTGGAGACTCTAAGGTTACTGACCTCATTATGTATGTAAATAGTAGAAAATAAACTCGTTGAAGGCAGGGGTTCTTTCATTTTTGACTTTGTTTCCTCACCACCTAAGGAGGGGCTTTAAAAATTCTGGTTGTATTGAGCTGAAATTTGAGCTCTCCACTTCATTTTATGAGCTTCAAAAAACAAATAAAGCTAAAAGTCCTGTTCTCAAAGTTGCCTCTGAATCTACAGTAAGGACTAGCACCTAATTTCAAAGATTTCTTAAAGGATACAGTAGAGGGGCAGCTAGGTGGCTCAGTGGATAGAGCACCAGCCTTGAATTCAGGAGGACCCGAGTTCAAATTTGGCCTCAGACACTTAACACTTCCTAGCTGTGTGACCCTGGGCAAGTCATTTAACCCCAGCCTCAGGGGAAAAAAAGGATACAGTAGATCTAGACTCAAGGAATGGTCAACTGGGGATGGGAGGGGGGAGTTGACAAGAATCTTATGTGGTTCAGAACAGCTCAGAAAAAAATGATGAATCTCACAGATTTATCTCCAATTGACAAGAAAACCTGATCACAAATTCGACACAGACACAAGACTGCCATTTTGCACCATACCAAAAAAAAAACGATGGCAGACAACAGTATGATTTTCTTCTTTGCCATTGATTTCTCTCAACTGAACATCCTACAGGTTCCAGATTTCTAGGTCGATAGAGTCAGAAGGAAGGAAATATCCAACACTACAAGCAGCGATTGCACCTTCTTTTCCTTCTTTCCCTGAAATTTCCCTCAGTGAAGATGCTGGGAATTAGTGAAATTAACTTACTTTCAGAAGCAAACAAAATAGCAAGTCAGGGCAGAGTGATTCTGCAAATGTTATCATCTTCCTGTAGACCATTGCTATTTTGTATCCCAAGCTAAAAGTAGTTTGATAGTATGGGATTTTGATGCCAAATATACGTGGTAAAATCCAATTACACTTTTCTTAAAAAGGAAGAAATGCTGAATGTTAGAATAACATAAATGAGATTTTTGAATTCTTATAAGGACATAACATTTCATTCTCTCTTGACCTCCTCCTTATTCCCCCAGTCTCACTATTTCCCTTGTATATCAGATCAAATAGAAGGGCAGGAATAGTAAGCTTGGAAATAATAGCAATAGGTAACATATTTTAAACACTTTGAGATTTGCAAAGCACTTTACAGATGTTATCTCATTGAATCTTCACAACAACCCTGGAAGACAGCTGTGATGATTATCCCCATTTTGCAGATGAGGCTTAAGAGGATGATTGTGACTTGCCTAGGATTTCAAAGCTACTGAGGATCTAAAGCAGGATTCAAACAGGCCTAGTACTGTGGTCTAAAATACCTATTTCTAGGAGGGTCATTAGGAAGAAACTGAGTACTAAATATTGGAAAAATAGACACAATTCCTTTCAGACTTATTATAGGGACTGTTATTAAATGCCGTATGATTAGGGCGATGAATGCATTAAATTTTGTTTTCCTCCTTTGTTTGAAGGATAGCCCATGAGGAAAAAGACTCCCCAATCCAGATTTTCTAGGCCAAACCATTGTCAAATTTGGAAATCAAATTACTAGGTTCTAGACCTGGAGGGGACCTCATTGGCCATCCTCCCTCCTTTTACAGATGAGGAAATCGAGGAAAGCCTGGGGGGATTAAAGTGCTTTGTCCAAGAATAGACAGATTCATCCATTCAGAGCTGGAAGGGTCTTCCGAGACCACCTAGTTCAGTTCCCTCACTTGGTAGTTGAAATTGGTTTTAAAAAACAGCTTAAAAATAACCTGTTTAGATAACTGTATAAATATGTATACATATATTATATTGAACATCTACTTTAACATATTTAACATGTATTGGTCTACCTGCCATCTAGGCAAGGGGAAAGGAGGGAAGGAGGGGAAAAGGTGGAACAGAAGGTTTTGCAAGGGCCAGTGTTGAAAAATTGCCCATGCATATGCTTTCTATATAAAAAGCTATAATAAAAATAAAATTAAAAAATCACTTATATATGACACTGAAATGCACTTCTCACTGTGCTTTTAAGAGCAAGCTAACTCATAGGTCTCTTCATTTATTTTCTTCACTAAATCATGTGTGGAGACTTGTGTCATTTCTTCTGGAGAGTCAGGGATATTAGTTGTTCAAATAATGGACTAGAAGCAAAGTTGTCATGATTAATTGAAAGATTTCTTTGGGAGGATCTCTGACATTGACGGTGAAGGGGAGTTCAGGTGAAAACAATTTGCTTAACCAAGTGAATTGGAAATGGATGCATTTATTAGTCTTTCAGGTATCTCTAGTAACACATGCAGCATAGAACATAGGAGATACTTGGCAAAGTAGCCTTGAATCAAGATGAAAATTGTTGAAAGTGCTGTTGAAAGGAAACTGTAGGGTCCAGTGAGGTACTCCTTGAGCCACTTGGGATACTATTGGCAATTAACTGGGTCTACAGGTTGCTCCCAGTGTCCTAGGAAGGTGTCATACAGGCACAGGTAATGAGGATACAAATAAAGGTAGCCACAAATTTCAGAGCTATGAAAGGGATGTATGGAGAGCTCAGGGGAGGGAAAGCTCGCTTCTGGAGGGGAGGAGGAGGAAAGGAAGAGGAAGGTTTCATAAAGAAAGGATACCTTGGGGCAGCTAGGTGGTGCAGTGGATAGAGCACCAGCCCTGAATTCAGGAGGACCCGAGTTCAAATCTGCTCTCAGACACTTAACACTTCCTAGCTGTGTGATCCTGGCCAAGTCACTTAACCCCAGCCTCAGGGGGGGAAAAAAAAAGAAAAGAAAGGATACCTTGCTGTGAGATTTGAAGGATCAAGAAGATTTGATTTGATTTGCTTTTTTGTAAATACTTATTTTTTTCTAATTCCATGCAAAATATAGGTCTCAACATTCATTTTTATGAGATTTTGAGTTCCAAGATCAGTAGGATTTTAGCAAATATAAATGTGTAAAAAGAAAATTCCAAGCATAACCATCAGCATGAACAAGGGGATCTGTCATTCGCAGAGGGAAATGGGGGTGGCGAGGTGTTTGTATATAGAGATAGAGATAGGAACTGGACGCGTGATTTTATTGGAATTGGAAATTATATCGTGTTATATACCAGGGGCCGAGCCTAATAATTAGACTTGTGTTTTCCTTGGCAGACAGGCAAATTTTCTTCTACCAATTCACATCAGCATCTCCTCTACTTCAACTGAGAGTAGTTTGTCAGGGGTCACGTTGCTTAGTTTGGGACTGCATCAGTAGGTCTGTGGCAGCTTTAGAAGCATAGCTGTGGAACAGGCCTCCCTCTTCTCCTGCCTCACTTCCCAGCTTATCAAATTCTGGCTTCTGCATGTTCAGATAAATGTGTAAAGAGACCAGAGAGAGTTCAGAGGATGCAAACACAAATCTTTACAAGGCTGGAAATTGAGATCTAAACAGAAAACTGGAAGAATTCAGTTTCTATGTGTACTATGGGAAGGAACACTGGGCCCAACAGCATCTGGGCCTGGTTTAGTTTGTGAAGAGCTGTATTAACCTTGGCCAAGAGCCCTCTGAGGCCAAATCTTCTCACAGAAGGTGCTAGCCAGGACAGGTAAAAGGAGAACGAATAGAAAAGTCCTCCTAGATTAGTGTTCCTTTGGGTGCCCCAAAGCTCTTCATGAGCTGAGCCTGGAAGGGAGATCTGGAGGCAACACAACATTTTCATTCTTTTGGAAAAAATGGAGGCTCCAAAAACATAGCTATCCCATTGTCCATCGTGGTTGTCAGGAAATTACCACAACACCTCGGTCCTTCCAGACATTTTGATGTATGGTCAATCAAGCTAAAAATAAACATCTAGGGAAGTCTTGAAGACTCATTGGAAGCTGAGGAAGGAGGAATAGGACTGAAAGTGGAGAGACTCATTAATGTATACCTATGGACCTCAATTCCACTTAAGCATGGACTTGTGAAAACAACTCCTATATTCTTTTGGCCCTAGCCCCTGTCTCAAAGCTTGGTTAATGCTGGATTAGTTCAGGCTTCCTACAAAGCCCAACCAGGGCATTTGCCCAATTCCCTGGATTGAGTGGTAGAGGAAACTGTTTAAGGATTAAAGAGCAGAGAATCTGCATAGATGTAGAAGCTGTGATTTCACTGGTTTATGGAACTCCCAGGTGAGGAAATTCTCTCTACCAGTGAAGGTCAGCACCTTCTCTGTTACTTGTCTAGAGAATGGAGAAGTGACTTGCCTGGAATATCAGAAGTTAACACTCAAACCTAAGTCTTCCTGGTTCCTTACCTGCCATCTGTTACCTAATTGAGACTAGACTCTAATTTCACTCTGCAAAGCACTATCATTTCTCAGAAGGAAGGACACAGGCATTTATTAAAAGTGCCCACTGTGTGCCATGCACATAGTAGTACTAACCACTTTACAATTACTACCTCATTTGATCCTTACAACAACCCTGGCAGGTTTGTTTTTCAGATATTTTCCAGTCATGTTTGACTCATTTGGAGTTTTCTTGGCAGAGATACTAGAGTGATCTGGCTTTCCTTCTTCAGCTCATTTTACAGATGAGGAAACTGAGGCAAATCCTGAGGTTAAGTGACTTGCTTAGGGTCCCACAGCTACTAAGTATTTGAAACCACCTTTGAACCCAGTTCTTTCTGACTCTAGGCCTAGCTCTCTAATCCACTACAGCGCCACCTAGCGCCCAAGGTCTGCCTTCAACAAATTTAACTTGCAGGCCCAAAGGATAGGCAGCTGACCAATACCCATTAACAGCCCTGCCTGACCCAACTTACTTTTAGACATGGCCACTGTGTAAATTTGACTTAATTGTTACAATAGAGAGCTTTCATTTACGAGAGGGAAGTAGAAGTTATTGAGGATGTAGGGAAAAAAGTAATAGTGATGTCAACATAGAAAGAAGAAAAGAATGAAACGATTCTCATATTTTTAAAAGGCACAGATGGGAGCCAAGGAAATTCAGGAGACACAGTACAAGCCAGACAGTGTGGATACTACTTTGTTGACTTAATATATACTTTACAGCATATAAAAACTCGATCGAATGAAGATTTGCAATTTCATATACAAGCTTCTGCTCTTTATATAGGGAAATGGTGATATTTGATGATATTTATTAAGTGCATAATCAATTTAAAAAAGAGACTTTCTTTTTGTTTTTCTTTTCACTTTTAAAACATTATTGATGAGGGCAGCTAGGTGGCGCAGTGGATAGAGCACCAGCCTTGAACTCAGGAGGACCTGAGTTCAAATCTGGTCTCAGACACTTAACACTTCCTAGCTGTGTGACCCTGGGCAAGTCACTTAACCCCAGCCTTAAAAAAAAAAAAAACATTATTGGCATTTTTTACTTTTATAACACATTTATTTCCTAATATAGCCCCCTTCCCTTCCCCATCAAGTCATTCCCTCTAACAAAAAAGAAAGAGAAAGAAGAGTAGTTCAGCAAAATTGACCAATATATCAACTGAAATCTGATAATATATGCAATGTTCCACATCCATAGTCTTTTAAATCTCTGTAAAGGGGAGAGGAAGGTATCATTTCTCATCATTTCTTCTGGACCAAACTTGGACATTATACCTGCATGACAGTCAGGTTTGCTGTGATGCTTATTAAAAGATGTGATTATTTTATTATAGTATTTTTATTTAAAATAATATTTTATTTCCTCTCCCAACTACATATAAAATTTTTCACATTAAGGGTTTTTTTTTTAAGTTCTGAGTTCCAGATTTTATCCTTACCTCCTCCCTCCTTGAGAAGGTAAACAATCTGATATGTGCATTTATTATTGCATATTATATGTTGTAATAATTTTTTAAAAAGTAATACAGGCTTAGAAAGTACACATGGAGTTAGGAAATTTATATATATATATATATATATATATATATATATATATATATATATATATATATATGTATATATATATATATATATATATATATATATACATCAGATGGCCTAAAGCAGGCCACAATTCAGTCCATCACTAGACTTTTTCAAGAAGAAGTTGGCAGCCCAAGAAAAGTCTGTCCTGTCTCTGTAAAATTTTATAGTTTTCAAAAATCTTCCCCCAGAACAACCCCAGGAGGTAAGGAGTATACATATCATTGTCTTTATTTTTTAAATCAGAAAACTGAGGCCCAGAGAGGGAGAATTAGATCAAGATCACAAAGTTAGTGGTGGCAGAGCTGAGACTTGAACCCCAAGATCTTTGGACTCCAAGACTGGCATAAATTCCCCAAAGCTGCCTTCCCTTCCCTAGCCAGAAAAGAGGTACCACAATTGTGAGTCTGCTGTGGAATCAATCTAGTTTAAACTCCAAGGCTGAGATTTGGTAATTCAGTTTCTTTTCTTTTCTTTCTTTCTTTTTTTTTTTTTTTTTTTGCTTTTCTTTTTTCTTTTTTTTTTATTTTTAAATTTCTTATTAATTTTTATAATTATAACATTTTCTTTGGCAGTGCATATGCATAGGTAATTTTTTTTTACAACATTATCCCTTGTACTCCCTTCTGTTCTGAGTTTTTCCCCTCCTTTCTTCCACCCCCTCCCCTGGATGGCGGGCATTCCCATACATATTAAACATCTTATAGTATATCCGGTGATTCAGTTTCTATGAAAGGCAGATTATTCTCATAAGTACTATTGGAGAGGTTCTTCCATTTATGCACATTCTCTGAGGGACATCTTACCCATCTGAAATTTAACATCAAAATAAAATGTAAATAGCACTTGAAGGCTTGCAAAGTGGTTTATATTATCTCATTTGATCACAACAATGCTGTGAGGTCAGTCCTGTTATCATCTCCACTTTACAGATGAGGAAAAGAAGGCAGAATGTCATCATAGGGAGAAAGGAAGACCTGGGTTCAAGTTCTACTTCTGAAAAATAAGTATATGACCATGGGCAAGTCACTTCCATCTCAATGTCCCCAGGCAACTCACTAAAATGTTCAGTTAAGGAAAAGGGGGAAAAATCCAGAAGGAAAAAAAAAGAGGCAGCTAGGTGGCCCAGTGGATAGAGCACCAGACCTAAGTTCAAATCCAGCCTCAGACACTTACTGGCTGTATGACCTTGGACAAATCACTTAACCCAGATTTACTCCTTTTCCTTTTTTTAGGTGGGGGGGGAGGGAGATAAGCTGTATTGATAAAATGAAATTCTAAGTCCCGTCCTATCTCATTCCACAAAAAAGGAAACTGAGGCTCAGAAAAGTTAAGAGATATATCAGGGTCGCATAACTAAGAAGTGTCTAAGGTAAGTAGCAATTTCTCCATTATATACCAAACCTGCCTCATAAACAAAGAGAGGTTTTTTCCTGTTTTATATAGGAGCCTAGAATTTAAAATCATGCCATTGGGTCTGCTGTAATGAAAGAGATAGTCTGATGATTATACCTTTCAAAGCAATGTATTTGGAGTTATAGACTTGGGTTCAAATAGTACCTCTACTTACTGTCTGTACTACTTTAGGCAGGATGTTTCCTCCTTTCTTGACCTCAGTATCCTACTTCATAAAGTGAGGTTGGATTGGAGAGTCTCTGTAGTCCCTTCTAGCCCTAGATCTTGGATTGTGGGGAGCTTTACATATATTGTCTGTAATTACATTAATTTCATCATATATCTTTTTTTTCCCCCTGAGGCTGGGGTTAAGTGACTTGCCCAGGGTCACACAGCTAGGAAGTGTTAAGTGTCTGAGACCAGATTTGAACTCGGGTCCTCCTGAATTCAAGGCTGGTTCTCTATCCACTGTGCCACCTAGCTGCCCCCATCATATATCTTTAGAGTTTACATATCTTTATTACATACTATAAATCTTGAATTACATTGCATATCTTATTTGATTCCCACACTGTGGGTATTATTTGTTTACATTTTACAGATGAAGAAACTGAGGCTAAGAGGGAAAATGAGTTGCTCCAGCTCATTTTCTCAGACACAGCTAGTAAGTGTCTGGGGTAGGATTAGGGCTCAGGTTTTCCTGATTTACAATCCAGCACTCCATCCACTTGACCACGTCAGCTGCCAACATGACTGGAATTAGAAAAGAAAATCTCTGTTGATGTCTGGTCCATAGCGCATAAATTAGGCTCTCACTTTAGTCAACAAAAAAGCATCCACACGACTATTACTAACAAACCAGATGACAGCATGCAAAAAGTTTGGACAGTCATGGGACTGAATCTAATAAGATGGAACTTAAAAGGGATAAATAAAAAAAGTCCTCTACTCATCTTCAAAAAGTCAGTGCCTCAAGTAGAGTATGGAAGAAGTCTGGTTAGACATCAGTGCGTCTGAAAAACATTGGGGGGTTTTAACAGACTGACTGCAAGCTGTTTGAGCCAGTAGCGTGACATAGCAGCAAAAAAAAGCTAAGTTAGGCTACATGAAGAGAGCCAGAGCACAGCAACCAGGAATAAAGAAGTGATACTCCCACAATGCCCTGGGCAACGCAGATCATGAGTATTGTTAATACATCCTAGGTAACATGATTGAGGAAGAGCACTGATGAGCTCAAGAGTGTCCACAGGAGGGTAGTGATGTACTTGGGGTCATTATTTAACTTAGAAAAGAGAAGACTTAGAGAGGTCATGGTAGCTGACTTCAAGTATTTGCTTTATCTTAGTTGTCTCCAAAGAGTATAAAGACAATGACTAGGAGTTGCAGAGAGGCAAATCTAGACTTGAGGTCAGGATAGTCAAGTTAACAATTAATAAACAGGTTTTAAGCTTCTCTATGTACTGAGCACCAGGGATACAAAGAGAGACTTAAGAAAAGAAATTCACAGTTTGATGAGGGATACATTTTACAAACACGTGTAAAAAGCAAGATAGACACAGAATAAACTGGAAATAAATTCAGAAGGAAGGCACTAAGATTAAGGACAGAGAAAGTCTTTTTGTAGAAGGTGAAACTTTGAGACTTGAAGGAAGTTGAGGATTATAGGATGCAGAGAAGAGGAAAGAGAGAATTCCAGGCAGAGAGGTAGAGACAGTGAAAATGCCTGGAGTCAAGAAATGGAGTCATGGGGGCAGCCAGGTGGTGCAGTGGATAGAGCATCAGCCCTGAATTCAGGAGGACCGGAGTTCAAATCTGGTCTCAGACACTTAACACTTCCTAGCTGTGTGACCCTGGGCAAGTCACTTAACCCCAGCCTCAGAAAATTTAAAAAAAGAAAAGAAAAGAAAAGAAATGGAGTCATGTTTGAGAAACAGCTAGGAAGCAAATGTACTGGACCACAGGGCCCTTGGAGAGAAGTAAATTGTAAGAAGACTGGAAGGGCAGGAAGGGTTTTAAAAGCCAAACAGAAGATTTTTCTATTTGATTCTGGAGGTAACAGACAGCCACTGGTGTTTATAGACTAGGGATGCTGACATGATCAGACTTGTAGTTTGGGAAGATTATTTTAGCAAATGAGTAGAACATGGATTTGTGTGGGGAGAGAATTGAGGTAGGAAGACCAACTGGAAGGTTATTGAAATAGTTCAATTGTGAGCTGAGGCTTTGCACCGATGGATGAGGCACAGAGAGAAGTGTTGTGAAGGTAAAATTGACAAGATGTGACAACAGATTGGATCTGGAAGATGAGAGAATTTAGGAGGTGGGGACAACACTTAGGTTGTGAGCCTGAGTGACTAGGAGGATAGGAATGCCCTCAACAATAACAGGGAAGGTAGGAAAAGGGAAAGGGTTTAAGTGAGGAAGATAATGGGTTCCTTTTGGACCCAGTTCAGGATGTCCAATTGGAAATGAAGGAATGGAAGGTCAGGAGAACTTGACACACAGATCTGAGAGTGATTTGCATAGGTGATTCAAGTTATCTAATTAGAATGATCCAAAAATGAAATAGGCTGCTTGGAGAGATAGTGGATGATTCTCCCAAAAGTCTTTTTTTTTTTTTTTTAATAAAATTAATAAATAATTGCTATTTTGTTATATCATTGCTATCAATATTTTTAAATGTCATTTCACAGATAATGATCAATATTGGAGGGGATGTGGAAAATGTGGAAAAACAGGGACATTGATACATTGTTGGTGGAATTGTGAATACATGCAGCCATTCTGGAGAATGATTTGGAACTATGCTCAAAAACTTATCAAACTGTGCATACCCTTTGATCCAGCAGTGCTACTACTGGCTTATATCCCAAAGAGATCTTAAAGAAGGGAAAGGGACCCGTATGTGCCAAAATATTTGTGGCAGCCCTCTTTGTAGTGGCAAGGAACTGGAAACTGAGTGGATGTCCCTCAATTGGAGGATGGCTGAATAAGTTGTGGTCTATGAATGTTATGGAATATTATTGTTTTGTAAAAAACGATCAGTAAGATGATTTTTAGTGAGCCCTGGGGAGACTTACATGAACTGATGCTGAGTGAAATGAGCAGAACCAGGAGATCATTGTACATGGCAACAAGACTATATGATGATCAATTCGGATGGACGTGGCTCTTTCCAACAACGAGATGATTCAGACCAGTTCCAATAATCTTGTGATGAAAAGAGCCATCTACACCCAGAGAAAGGACTGTGGAAACTGAGTGTGGACCAACAACATGGCATTCTCACTCTCTCTGTTGTTTGCTTGCATTTTGTTTTCTTTCTCAGTATTTTTTCCTTCTTGATCAGATTTTTCTTGTGCAGTGAGGTAACTGTCTAAACATATATTGGATTTAACATATATTTTAACATATTTAACATGCATTCGATTACATGCCATCTAGGGGAGGGGTGGGGGGAAGAAGGGGAGAATTTGGAACACAAGATTTTGCAAGGGTCAATGTTGAAAAATTGTTTTTCATAGGCATATGTTTTACAAATTAAAAGCTTTAATAAAAAATTAAAAAATAGAAATGTGATTTCCTAAAGATCCTCTCCCCAACTGAACTCTACCTTATAATAAAGAAACATAGTTAAGCAAAGAGAAGACCAAGGAATAAAACATGGTCTTCCTCTCTACCCTATTCCTGGGAAACATCATTGTATAAACAGCCTCCAACAACCTCATTCCATTCTTGTTAGGATTACTAAGTGAGAACTGAGGTTGTCTGGACAGTGACAAGGTGAGAATTCAGGTTTTCTGGACAATTACAAGGTGAGAACTCAGGTTGACTTGATAGAGGGGGCAAGGCTCATTGGCTGGGGTGGTTCTTCCCAGAAGCCCTTGCATTATCCCACGCCCATTCTCTGGGAGAATAAAAGAGAGGACTCTCAGAGAAAGAAGAAGACTCTCTGCATTACATCAGGCCTGACGGGGCTCTCTGCAGGAAGGGAAGTCACTTCTAAGGACAAGAGTTTAACAGCAACTGCCTGAGACAACGGTTCACTACAGGAAGAAGAATCTGTCTTAAGATTTGAGTAGACACAGCAGATCTCTTCCCAGAGAGCGATCCGGCAGCTTCTAGAGACGACAGCTCGCAACACATTCTTTTACCTCTTTCTCCAATTATAAGAGCAGTATTATATTATAATTATATATATAATTATATATATAATAATGTATATTATATATATAATATAATATATATATGTATGTATATATATATATATATATCCAATTATAAGAAAGCAGTAGTGCCTGGAACATAATAGGTGCTTAATAAATGCTTGTTCTCTTCCTTCCTTCTCCATCTCACTTCAGCTACACAGCAGCATAGTCGCTCCCAAGACCTCACCAGCTTTCAAAATTATACCATCCCTTGCACCCTCAACTCAAAAATACTCCTCTGACAATACTCCTCCTCGCCTTTCCTTCTCCAATTCCTCTTCACCTCACTAAACCTACTCGTTGCCCTCCGGTCTCAGAGCCTCCCTTGTGATCCACAGTGTTCTGCTTTCCCTTGCCCCCATGCTCAGTGTTGATCTACCTTAGGCTCTGTCTCTTTGGTGATTCATGAACCACTGCCCTAGAATCTCCTTGACATTCTCCTGTTCCTGCACTGCTAATCCTCCACCCAGAGCAGCCAGCACCACCTGCCTCCTCTGCCCCCTCTTCTACAGCTGCCGAGCATCATGGAGAAGGTCAGGAAACCACTCACTACACATTCATGTTGTATAACCTCAGCTGGGCCCTTGCTACTGTTTCAAAACCCTTCTCTCCAACACTTTCTGATTCTCCAGCTCATTCCCTACTGTGACCATCCCAAACCCTTCCCTCTCTCCTCAAGCTCTCACCAACTCCATTCAGTGACAGCTGATCCCTGGGGATCATGGGATCATCCCATGTCCCTGGGGAGTGGGTAATGCTATCTCTGAATGAATGATCCCTCAATTCCCCTTCTCCACTCCCCAGAATTCCAAGAACCCCTTCTCTCAAGTCTCAGAAGTATTCCTACTCCTTTGTTAAGCTAAGCCCTAGACCTGTAGCCTTTATTTCTTCACCCTTTCTGTCTCCTCTTGGTCTAGAAAATAGTTCATTCATTCGGGTAGTTGTTAATATCATAACAAACTGTAAATGTTGAAGGGATTGCAGCTACACGGTTACACTAACACACTGCTGCTGGAGCTCTAAATTCTGCAAAATAAATTGGAAATATACTCCAAAAGTGATTTTATGTGATTCATTTCAAAATTTTTACTTTTCCTCCATTTTCTTTTTAATCTAGATAGATTTGTCAACCTGTTAGTCTCTTCAAAGAACCAGCTTTCAGTTTGGTCATTTCTGCAGTTCTTTTTCTTTTCCTTTTTATGCATTTCTCCTCTTCAAGATTTTCTTTTTTTGTGCAAATTATGGGGTTTGTTTATTTGATTGTTTATTTGGTTTTTTAAAATTCATATTCAGTTCATTAACTTTTTTTTTTTTCCTCTGAGGACTGCTGTAGCTTCGTCTCAAAAATCTTGTATTTTGTCTTCTCATTGTTCTCTTTTGCATATGTATTAATTGCTTCTAAGGGTTGTTATTTGATTTATTTGTTATTCGGGATTTCATTATTAAGTCTCCTTTCAGGTTTTTTTTTTCTTTTCTTTCTCTTGTTTGTGATTCCTGTATTCAGTACTAATTGTATTGTGTGATGGTCTGTAAATGATGTGTTTAATATTTCTTCTTTTTTAACATTCATTTGTAATTTCTCTGTGTCACAGCACAAGGTGAATTCTGGGTAAAGATACCATTTGATACTAAGAAACATGTATATTCTTTAATGTTCCCACTCAGGAGATACCATAAGTGTTTATGATCTAATTTCTCCAAGTTTGTTCACTTTGTTATTATTCTTCTTGTTTCTATTTCCTTAAGCTCTGAGAATTCAATGTTATTCTTCATTTATCATGTAGCTATCTGGGTATTTTATTTAGGGCTTGTTTGTTTCTTTGTTTTTGCCATTCAGTTAACTTTTCCTTTATAAATTTAGATGCTCTGCTACTTGCTACATATGAGTTTAGTATTGAGCTGTTTTTAAGCAAACTGTAGCTTCCCTTGTATGAGCCCTCTCGACATTATAAATTTTCATTTTTGTCTTTTCTGCTAGCACAGTTGCAAACTCAAGGTTTTGGGGTGCTTTTTTTTGGTTTGTTTTTGCCATCACTTGATACATAGTAAATTTTGTTCTCGGCCTCTTTTTCATTTTTTGTGGGTCTTATTTTTTTTCTCAGTTTTCCTCTTACACAGCAAACTTAGGTTTTATTTTCTTATTCACTTTTGCCACTCTCGTTTTATTGAATGATTTAATCCCCTCACTTTTAAATTTGTGATTGTTACCCTTGTGTTTTCCAGCACGTGTTTCTTTTGGAGATATTTATCTCCTCCCTTTTTGAAACCAGCCCTCTGTCCCTAACTTCCTTAATATCAAACAATGCATGTCCTCATCTGCAAGCACCCATTTGTGCCTTCCATGCTCTATTACACATCATGACTTTATTAAATCTGTTTATTTCTCTCTTTTTTTTTTCTTTTAGCTTATTGGTCATTTTCTCTTCTTTGACCAAATAGTTGGTGATTCAAAATCAATCCTCTCCAATGTCTTAATTTCTTTTTTCTTTTCTTTTCTTTTTTTTTTCCCCCTGAGGCTGGGGTTCAGTGACTTGCCCAGGGTCACACAGCTAGGAAGTGTTAAGTGTGTGAGACCAGATTTGAACTCGGGGTCCTCCTGAATTCAGGACTGGTGCTCTATCCACTGCCCCCCGATATCTTAATTTCTAAATCATATTCTCTTGCGATGCCCTTTTCCAATAAGTTCTCCTTTTCATTTCCCTTCTAATTTCTCTTCCCTGCTAGTCTGTTCCAAGCATTCCTCTCTTCTTGATGTTCCATATTTATTACTTCTTTTTTTCTCTGTGTGAGTACCTTATAAGGATTTCTGGGGTATCCAATTTGAACCCCCTCCTCCATCCTATTTCTTATTGCAACTGTAGACTTATGCCATCCTCCTTTTATTTCTTCTGTGCCTCACTCTGTTCATGAAAGGAGCAGTATCATTTAATGGAAATTAATCTAGTCCTGAGTCATGAGGCCCTCTTATTCTTGCCCTTACCTGATCACTCACCACTCCCTATCTCTGGTTCTCTATTCCCCTTACCACTCTGGGTTCTGGTTACCCGTGGAGATTTATAAGCTCTTTTTCCCAGAGAAGAATATAGTCCTGGGAGACACAATCCTTTCTTGAGGTGTTCTCCTAATATATAAACTCTCCTGCTTCAAAGCCATCATCCATTTCCTGTCTCTCAGCACAGCCTTACACCTCCCCTTCTTTCCTACCATGGGAATATTCTTAATGGCCTCTTTTCTCCCCTTGCTGAATAAGATACTTCCCCCATCCCAGTATCTTCCCTCCACTGCTTGGATTCTATTCTCTTGAAGAGAGACTATAAGACTGGGGTCTTATTGAGAGATTAGAGGCCTTCTTATCACTTTTCTCTTCACCTATGAACTGCTCAGGAATGACTCTCCAGCTCTCCTGTCTCTTACCTCCTCTCTCCTGTTTGCATTCATAGCTTCCCACTAGGATCATATTGATCTTATAAAAGATATTGATTCATTTATAGGGAATCACAGGATTTAGTCCATAGAGTGTTCATTCAGATAGTTTGCCCTTTTTCCTTCTCCTGATTCTTTACATTTCCCTTAAATCTTTAGCCCCTGGGGTCCTTTTTGTCCCCTAACATTCCCTCTCTGTTCTCTTCTTTTCAAATCAATATCTTTCAAAGCAGCAACTTAAAAACATGAGAGACTTGATTTCATTAGGTTATCTCTTCTTGCTAATTGTATTTATTTGCCTTTATTGTATTTGTGTGGTTTGTCGGGGTTTCTAAACAT
The DNA here is from genome assembly GCF_048593235.1 of Sminthopsis crassicaudata. Classification (NCBI taxonomy): domain Eukaryota; kingdom Metazoa; phylum Chordata; class Mammalia; order Dasyuromorphia; family Dasyuridae; genus Sminthopsis; species Sminthopsis crassicaudata. The sequence goes on from NC_133623.1 coordinate 70,274,341, forward strand.
TTATCCGTGTTAAACTGCAGCCATTTAATTTAGCTCAATCAACAGACATTGTTTAGTACCTACTAAGTGACAGGCAGGTCATTACTAAGTGACAGGAGATATAAAGACTGAAGTGAAAGAGTACCAGACTCAAATGAACTTAGATTCTCTGGAGGAAACAAAACATAGATATAGACGTATAGCAAAAGCCAGTTGATGCATATTTAATATGTATGGGAATGGCTGCCTCTAGGGGAGGGGGTGGAGGGAAGGAGGGGAAAAACTCGGAACAGAAGGGAGTGCAAGGGATAATGTTGTAAAAAATTACCTATGCGTATGTACTGTCAAAAATGTTATAATTATAAAATTAATTTTAAAAATTTTTTAAAAAGTATATGGTACACAATAATTGCTTAATAAATGCTTTACCTAGTTATCCAATGTAATGAAACAAAAAAAAAAGCCAGTTAATGGGGAGAGAGACTAGCACTTGTTGAACGAGGAAGGTTTTATGGAGGAGGTTGTATTGCTTTGAAGGAACTTAGGGATTCAGATACATTGAATGAAACAATCCCCTGTGAAGTGCTCGTATTCTAATAAGACATAAATGTGTGTGTGTGTGTGTGTGTGTACATATATGTTGAATAATTACAAAGATAATCAATACAAAGGAAATTTGAGAAGGAGGAGCATTGAAGGGAATAAGGGGCAGCTAAGGGGCACTGTGGTGGATAGAGCACTGACCCTGAACTGTGTGACTTTGAGCAAGTCACTTAACTCTATTTGCCTCAATTTCCTCATCTGTAAAATGAACTGGAGAAGGACATGGTAAACCACTCTAATATCTTTGCCAAGAAAATCCCAAATGGAGTCAAGAAGAGTCAGTTAGGACTGAAAAATGATTGGATAGTAACTGTGTAGGAGATGGGAATCATGTGTGAAGAACCTTAAGAAGCCGACTTTGGCTGAACAACACTGTATGTGAAAGAGAATGTGAAAAGATAGGTCAAAGCCAGCTTGTAAAGAGCTTAAATGAGAAAAAGAGGGCTTCATGCATGATTGGAGAAATGATTAGTGACCCCTGGAGTTTATTGGACAGGACAGTAATAAAATCAGATGTGTACTTTAGAAGAATCACTTTGGTAGCCATGTGAAGAAGAGCTGGAAGGCCTAGGTAGACCAGGTCTAGGAGGTCATTGGAATCATCTGGGTGAAAGTGATGACCTGAGATTGCAGTTGAAGAGAGAGAAATGGACCAATGTGAGATAGTAAGGTCAGTTCATATAAATATCAAGCATCTATAGCAATGAGCTGAATGAATCTCATATAATTTAAAATGGAGAAAGTTCAATGGCTGTGTACAAACATAATAAGAAAATACCAATTTGATGGGAAAAAAATAAGCTTTGTAGTTACTTCTGTAGAGATCACCAATCTAAGCTTGTTGAGCTTAAAGACCCCATCTTAGTCATCCTTTGATCTTCCTCTTTACCTACCCATACTTTCATAAATGCCTGTCTAATGAATGAGTTCAGGGAATAGAAGCACTTGGCCAGCTAACATCTTCCCTCTTTTTATTCCCTTCTTTTGGCCCAGAGTAGAACCTAGCCACAGTTGAAAGGTAACTTTATGTAGACAGCATAAGCTGGCTGCAATCACAGACCACATTGGTTGCTGCTGAAGAAATTAGGTTCTGTTTAATACCAGAAGCAAATCCTCTTTGCAAACAATCAGGCAGGGAAAAAAAAGGGATGTAAAGTGACACATTTTACAAAGAAGGCTTTGGAATTAAAATTCACACAACTGGTAGGAAAAAGGAAAAAGCCATAGGTGAGATTAGAGAAGGTCAAAGAATTGTAACATTTCCCAATTGGGAAGGAAACTAAGAAGTCATGAGATCTTAACTTCCTAGGTCTAAAGCTGGCAAGACCCCCCAAAATCAGCTAGGCCCACCCCTTTAATTTGCAGAGAGGGAAACTGAGACCCAAGGAATGGTTTTCCCCAGTCATTTTTGCCAAGATATTTTAAATCAGAGAGGAGATGTGGACATAAACCCTCTGATTCCAGAGCTAGTGGTCTTTCTACTAGGCTACCCTGTCATGTTATACAAGTTTTACTCAGAACTTGAATCCCAACTTGAGTGACCTGAACAAAAGGTCATTCAACTTGCATTTGAGAAATAACAGTGATGAAGTAGAAGGCACTGCTAGACACTTCTGATTATTAGGACTGTATTAAATTTGTTCCTTTGAATTTTGTTTTTTTCGCAAGGAATCTATCCTTGCCTGTTGCTGCCCGGCAACCAGGCAAGCCTAAAGAGAACTTTGAAGGCTCAGGCATGATGCAAACGCCATGAGCCTGGGAGAGAGAGGGGTGGAGAGAAAACCCCAGGGGCTCAAAGGCCCTGGAGTTGTGCTCAGTCTTGTTTGTACATCCTGTAGGCTGAGTCACCAGCAGTTCAGCCAGGTCTCCCCTGAGGACAAGCTGTGGCTGACAATTGTGCTTTTTATTACCTTGGGATGAAAAAGGAGAGAGAGGGAGAGAGGAAAAAAAAACCCTGTGCTTTTGAAAGCTCCAGAATGATTTTCCTCCCACGTCTCTTGTCCTTTATCTTATCTTGGGGCCTTCATGTGTGGCGTAGGTCCATCTCCAGTGGTCTCCATCTTTACCCCTTCACCAGTTCCTGTCCCTTGTTGCCTTCCCAAATCCCCCTCTTCTAGAAAGCCTACCCCAATTCATTTGGATTGGGAACCATTTCTTTCCTCTACATCTTTCCACCACTCACATGCCCAGTTTGCCCCATTATTTTGCCCTGTATTTGGAGGGTGGGTTTCAGGACCAGTCTTTTTATGCTTGGCTCCCATACCCCCCGCCATGACTAAAGAATGTTAGAGTTGGAAGGGATCTCAAAGGGTACTGAGTCCAATAAGCAATATGAACTTGAGGTCCTGACATGGGGAAAAGGAAAGGTTTAGGGAAGACAAAACAGTGGTCTTCAAGTATTTGAAATATATGAAAGGGAGGGGTCAGACTTATTCTGCTTGGCCCTTAAGAAGCCATGGGGGGCAAGACACAAATCGCTAAATTAAGACTTGATGTCAGGAAAAAAATTTCCTTATAGTTGCAACTGTCCTAGAGTACAGTGGGCTTCCTGGGAAGGTCTTAGATCCTGAACTGTACCATGGACAGCTCTCTAAATGTGATTTCCCTCTTACAAGAGTATGTCGAGTATGTTGTAATTGGGAATTTTTTTTGGGGGGGTATACCCTATATACCTGTAGGTTGGACTAAATCCAACTAGGTCCCTTCTAATTCTGAGGTGCTATGAGCCAGTAATTGGGGCATGAATCTCTTTTTATAGCAAAGCTGATGGGTGACCATCCAGTCCCTTCTCATCAACCTTCAGTGACAGAAAACTCACATGGCTAGTGAGCTCAGAGTATGGCTCAAATTGTGGGGGAAAATCTAACTTACAGCCCACTGAAATTTGCCTCATCATTACTATGCTGTGAGAGCATCACAGTAGAAGGCTGAGCTTGGGGTCAGGAGACATCCTATTCGTAGAATGATAGGCATCATCTCAGAGCCTCAGTTTCCCTATAAAAAAGAGAGAGAATCATTATTACACTCTCTTCCAGGGTCATTTGTTACAGAGTCAAATCACAAAATAAAATTAAGGGGCTGTCTAAATATAGTTGTTATTATTCTATATTTTGTTCCTAATTCTTTTCATCTGTTTCACCTGTATTTGACCTGGTATAGCATTCTGTATACAGTCAGTGCTCAATCAATGGTATTGGCCAATTCTGATTAATTCACCTCAACTTCCCTAATGGGATATTTGAAGACCACTGAAGGAGAATCTCCTTTTTACACTTTCCTTTGCTAACTTAACTAATCGGTCATATTGCTTCCCAATCCTGGTTCTGTAACAGCCCATGGGTATTTCTGGGAACCATTTTTGAGTTAATTCCACTGATTCAGCTAATATTTATTAAATGTCTGCTATGTGCCAGGCACTGTTCCTGGGGATAGAGATACAAAGGCAAATCTCTGCCCCAAGAAGCTAATATTTTATGGGGAAACAGCAGATACACAGAAAGAGAAATGCAATATTGATACCGAGTAGACACAAAGGAATTTCAGAGTAGGGGCAAGAGAGCACTAGCAACTGGAGGGAATATGAAGAAGCTGATTATGTAGGAGGTGGCCCTTGAACTGAGCTTTGAAGAAAGCTAGGTGTCCTGTACCATAGAGGTTAGGGCATTCCAGGGACAGGATGGGGAGGAGAACAGCCTGTGCAAAGAGATGGAAATGGGAGATGGAACAGCACATAGAAGGAATAAGAAATAAGCTAATTTGTCTGAAAAGTGGGATTTATGAAAGGCAGCAATGTACAATGAGCCTGATGGGTTTGTTTGAGCTTGTTTATAAAGGGCTTTAAATGCCAAACAGAGGAGTTAAAGTTTTATTGTATAAGCTAGAAGGAGCTTCTTGAACAGGGAAGTGACACCATTGAACCTGGGCTTTAGGAAACCATCTTTGGAAGCTGGGTGGAGAATAGATTGAGTGGGGAAAGACTGGAGGCAGGGAAGCTACTTAGGAAGCTATTGCAATAATCCAGATGAAAGGTGATGGAGGACTGAACTAAGGTAGTGGCCCTATGGCTGGGGAGAAGGGGACATATGATAGAAAGTGTTTAGATAGAAAAAAATAATTGTATTTCATTTCAAAATAAAATGACCCAACGCACTTAAAAAAGGAAAGATGGCAGGCGGGGTTCTTATGAGTAAGGCATAGGGGGATCCATGAGCTTTCAGGAAGGACAGGCCTGCCCCAAAGCTCTCTCCTCTAGCATGGCACCTGAAACTCATCCATCAGAGTCATTCCTTTGGGTCTCCAAAGTTTTGAATCTTAAAAAGTCTCCTAATGGTGTGCAAATCCCCACTGGGAAGGGCAGTACCTCCAACTTTATCAACTACTATAGCTCCCTAGACTGGATTATTAGATCACAGAGCAAAAAACCATAGAATTTTAAAGCTAGAAGCAGACTAAACCTGTGGCTTCCTCAGCTCCCAGAGCAAAGGCCCATCTACAGCAGAGGTTCTTAAGTAGAGTGGAAGTAACCAACAGTTCAGAGATTTTCCTGGCTTTCCCCCATGTCTGAAACTCTCTCCACATGCAGTTCTGATTCCTTCAAATCCCAGCTAAACTCTTACATTCTACAGCAAGCCTTGGCCAATCCCTCAATTCCAATGTCTTCCCTCTGGTGATTATTTCCAATTTATTCTGTATGGAACTTGCTTGTGCATAATTGTTTGCATATTGCCTCCCCCTTTAAATTGTGCAGGGACTGTCTTCATCTTTCTTTGTATCCAAGCTCATTGCTTAGCACATATATTCAGTCATTTCCAACTCTCTTGTGACCCCCTTTGGGGTTTTCTTAGCAGAGATGCTGGAGTGGTTTGCCACTTCCTTTTTCAGCTCATTTTACAGATGAAGACACTGAGGCAAACAGGATGAAGTGACTTGCCCAGAGTCACACAGCTAGTGAGTGTCTGAAGTGAGATTTGAACTTAGGATGATAAAGCTTACAGACTCCAGGCCTGGCACTCATGCACTGCAGTGCCACCTAGTGATGTGGAACATAGATTTTGTTGCTTTATTCAATCACTTCAGTTGTGTCTGATTCTCTATGAGTTTTCTTGGCAGAGCTACTCGAGTGGTTTGCCATTTCTTCCTCTAGCCCATTTCAGAGATGAGGAAACTGAGGCAAACAGGGTGAAGTGACTTGTCCAGCATCATACAGCTGGTATTGGACTCAGGAGGATGAGTCTTCTTGACTTCAGGCCTGGCACTCTATTTACTGCAGCACCACTTAGCTGCCTCTAGCACATATACAATCAGAGCTTAATAAATGTTTATAGACTTAGCCTACCTCAAAGGGGTTTGTGAAAAGAATTCAAGGGATGTGTTAAGTTGGCTGGGAAAACATTATATTTTTATTTTAACTGACCTCTTAGTGAAATTTCTCATTTCCTTAGATTGTTTAAAAACATTATTCTGAGCAGGGGACATGGGTTTCACCAGATCACCAGAGGAGTCCATTCATATCACACACACACACACACACACAAAAGGTTAAGAACTTTGGGGTGGGGGCAGCTAGGTGGCTCAGTGGGTAGAGCACCAGCCTTGAATTCAGGAGGACCTGAGTTCAAATCTGGTCTCAGACACTTAACACTTCCTAGCTGTGTGACCCTGGGCAAGTCACTTAACCCCAGCCTCAGGGGGGAAAAAAAAAAAAAGAACTTTGGGGCTGGACTAATGACATCACTTTGCAGATAAAGAAATTAAGACCCCAGAGAGGTTCCAATGAGTCCAATGGGTGAGAAGAGGAGAACCAAGATTAAACCCCGGGGGGGCAGGCTTCTTTTGGGTCTTCCTATGTAAAAGCTCAGGTAGCTGCCCTTTGAATCCCATCATTGGATTCAAGCCAGTAATTTTTGTCATCCACATACCGAGGTGGCTGGACTTGATAAGAACCAGCCTTAAGTTCAGATTTCTGGCTTCACTGTTGGTTTCCCTAGATTATGGATCCCTGGATATCAGGGCAGGATGACAGTGGATACAAATCCCATTCAAAGCTCATGATCACTTAGACCATGACAGGGCTGCGTTTTTACTATCTAGAAAAGGGTATGTGATATCTACAATGCAGATCAATAGTATGAGCAGCACTGCAAGGGATTGTGGGTCAGTGCATGGAATTTGAAATAAGGGGACTTGAGTTCAATTCCCATTTTTACCACTTTGACTTGTTCTTTTGGATTTCATCTCCTCGTCTATAAAATGAAGTTGGCCTTCCAGCTCTAGATAGCTGATCCTTTGTGTGACCTTAGGCAAGTCCCTTCCCCTCCCTCAGCCTCAGTTTCCTTTTATGTTAAATTAGATGATTTCCCTTCTAGCTTGAGATCTAGCATCCTGTGACTGAAAAATCTCCAGAGGAAGAAATTACCTTGGCTGGAGGATCCCCCCTCAGCAAAGGGCCAGGTGGTTGTTTGGGAAATCAGGCAAAATTTCATGTAGAAAGTATCATTTGTACTGGTATTTGAACGATTTTCAATAGGTATAGGTGAGGGTTCGAGGAAGGGAATATGAGAGTGGATGGATTGTCAGTCAATCAATAAATATTGAGTAAGTATCTACCATTGTGAGAGGGACTATGCTAAGCACTGGGGATACAAAAAGAGGAAAAACCTAATCCCTGCCTTCTAGGAGCTCACAATCTAATGGGTGGGGAAGACATGTGCAAAACATGCAATAGAAATAGGAAATAATTAACAAAGGGAAAGCGCTAGAATTAAGAAGGATTCTTCCAGTAAAAGAAGGCATTTTACTTGGGATTTAAAGAAAGCCGGAGAGGTGAAGAAGTGGAGTAGAGGAGGAAGAGTATTTTTTCCAGGAGATGGCCTTAAGTCTAGGAGATGGCTTAAGCAGGATTTCTTTAGGCAATCTACTTAAAGAAAAAGATAGAAATGATTTGTAATTTAGTATACCCAATTGCCCAGATATAAATAAACCCTTCTAATAATTTAGTATACCAATTGCCCAGATGTAAATAAACCCTTCTAAGCAGCTTAATGATAGTTTGCTCTCCTATTTAGAGATGGTACCCCTCTTTCAGGCTAATTTCCATCATTAATTTGCTTAGGAAAACCTTTTCTTATAAGGGAGGGGATAAACTCAGTTCCTGTTGAATTCAGTGCTCTTTTGCTGCTTTCCTGAATGAAGACTGTGGTTTCTCCCAGGTGGGGAGGTTTTTTCCCAATAGGCTCAGAATACAACTCAAGTTTGTGATGTAAGGAGCAGCCCTGAGAAGATCCTTCGGTTTTCTGTGAATTTCCATCCTTTATCTGTCCGGGAGCACACCTGGGGGCTCTGGCTGAGCTCACCTGGGCTTGGGCCACATTCTGTTTTGTATCGCAGGCCTGTGTATAAGAGTCTATCTCAAGTCCTCTCAGAAAGGACAGGGACTGGATCCCATTATCTCTGTCCTCCAGGGTCTAGCATCCAGAAGGACTTGTATATTGGATTAACCAGAAGAATATCATTCATTTGGAGAAATAGTTGAAATTACTGGTTAAATTGGGCATGTTTTCCTCAAGTACTTTTGTAATCCATTAAACCTCATTCTATGAAAGCTTAAAATATTAGTAGTTAAAACTTTAAATACCCATAAAACTAATCTCCTTCAGGCCTAATGCCTTATAAATCTACCAATATTAGGCTTCCATTAAGCTGGGCAGTACCCCTGTAATTGTATTTTAATACAGAGTGTCCCTAAAGTCTTAGGGCAGGTTTAGTAAGTTTAGTAAGCTAAAACCTGCCCTAAGACTTTAAGGACAGTCTGAATATAAAAATGTATTCGTTTCTCATTGACACTTATTCGGAATCTTTCTTGACATGACTTCTTAGGAAAATGTCTCCCTTTCCCTTCAGTGAGATCATAGACTCTGTTATTTAGAGCTGGAAAGGCTTGTAGAAGTCCAGTTTCTCCATTTTACAGATGAGGAGACTGAGGCCCAGAGATCTGGAGATTACCATATTAAAAAACCCTAATCCTTGCCACCTCAACTACATTTTGGTGGGAAAATTACAGCTCAAATAAATTGAAGGGCAAATCTAGAATTTTTAAAATGTTATTGATTTTTTTTTGGCTTTTACTTCATCTTCATTTCCTCATAGATCCCTTCTTCATTCCCATGCCCAGAGAAGCGTCCATCCGTTGTAACAAAGAAGAAAAAGGAAAAACAGGTCAGCATGGCTAGCTACCAACCTATCAAGCGAGTCCAACATTATATGCAGTGTTCCGTACCTGTAGGGCCCCCTAGCCAGGAAGAGCTTTGAGATTTCTTCAGTTAAAAAATCATAAAGGCCACTACCCAAATGGAACATTACTTTTTTAGCAGACCCATGGGAAAATTCCTCCCAATCCTCCCCTGGTTTGCATCCTCCTTATTAAAGAGGCAGTTGCCTGGGTCACTGAGACTTTAGCTGCATTACCCAGGGTCACACAACTAACATATCTCAGAGGCAGGATTTGAACATGGCTCTTCCTGATTCCAAATCTATTACATCATTGTTGTTGTTCATTTGTTTCTGATTTCTCTTGATCCTGTGAACCCTACTGCTTGACAAAGATACTGGAGTGATTTGCTCGTTTCCTTCTCTAGTGAACTAAAGCAAACAGAGGTCAAATGACTTGGCCAGGATCACACAGCTGGTGAGTATCTGAGGCCACATTTGAACTCGGGGCTTCTTGACTCCAGGCCTAGTGCTCTATCCACTGCAGTATCACCAGCAAAACTCTTGAGTTCCCATTACATCATATAGCCTCACAAATATTTTATAATCTATATTGAATAAACCTATCAATTGCACCCAATACTTCCAAGGCCCTTCCAGCTCCAGATCCTGATTCCATATATATATTCTGGGCTGACCTTTTTTTCAGTTCATTATCTTATCATGAAAATATGGATAATATCTAATCCTTTCACCTATACTCAAAGATGCTATTTCTGGACCTTAGACAATTTTCCTTCTTGTCACTCACATGCCCCTAATATTTAGAATGATCAGAAAAATGTGAAAACCTGACATACTCACCAGCAAGCACATTTTCAACTCTAATTTTGTCCCAGTGAGCAGTTGCTCAATCCAAATGGCATATACAGCTTGGAATAAGATTAGGTCATTTAACTAGTTACTTGTGGAAATGAGTTTGGGAATCCAGGAGAGATTTTAATGGATGTAATCAGGAAAAAAAAACTTCTCAACATGAGGAGGATAAAATACTTAGGCTAGGTGGTTGAGGAGAAAATTTGCAAAGAAAATGGTGGGCTACCCAGTCTGAACAAGTCCATCTTTTGCCTGTCTAAAGGAAGGGGGATGTGATGGCTGTTACTGTACGTGGGCAAGCTCAGTTGTACGTACCATACTCAATGGAAGGCGGTTGGAGAGAGGCTGCCTGCTAAACATTTGGCCATTTGGTCAACCGAGCCATCAGAGAAAGTTGGGATCAGCATGCTCATCTGAAAATACAACTCCTGTCTCATTAAAAAAAAGATACTGCCTCTAATTACCCTTCCAGGGAATCCAACTATGTAGTACCCATTGAAACTAAGCTTCATTTGCTTGACATAGACCCATGTCAAGATCCTCTTGAGAATCACTCACTTGGTGGTAAGGACATAGACACTGATATTATCTGACAATAACCTTAACACAAGGCCATTCCTAAACAGTTAACACAATCTTAAGCTACTTTTGGCACAACAGGGATTCAGCATTATCAGTTTGTTCCCCCAATTAAATCAGTTAAATGATAAGAATGGCAGATCTTGGAGATCTAATCTTGATTTTTGCTGAAAACATTGTGATCATTTCTGTATTTATTCTTAGGCCTTATTTCATCACATAAGAACAGAATAACAGGACATGTTCAGCTTCTGTAAATGAAAGGTCCAGCCCAGGGCTCAGGGCTTATTTTGACCCAAATACCTTCTTATTTATCTCTGAAATAGTTAAATGACATGTTGCTATGCTGGCATCGAGAGGCCTGTCTCCAATGCCTTCTGAAATCAGATGGCAAACATTCCACTTAACAAAACACTATTTTAGCCAAGGTTGGCCCAGTATGTCTGAATAAAATAACAGTTAAAAAATCAGTCTAATTGATTAATTAAAAAACGGGCACCTTGAAGAGCTGAATAAATTCCAAGAAGGAAAACACGAAGTCCCAGGGATTCTTTTGCAGAGTTCCTTGTTTCTATGGTGCTGTGAAGTAGATAAGTATACAAAGATAAGGAGATCAAGGCCCTGGAGGGGCCTCGGGGGTCTCCTGGAGGAGACCAAAAAAAAAAAAAAAAAGAAATGAAGACTATAGGTCTAGGGCTTAGCTTAGCAAAGGAATGGGGATACTTCTTCTGAGACTTGAGAGAAGGGGTGATAATTCTTGGAATTCTGAGGAGTGGAGAAGGGGAATTGAGGGATCATTCATTCAGAGATAGCATTACCCACTCCCCAGGGACATGGGATGATCCCATGATCCCCAGGGATCAGCTGTCACTGAATGGAGTTGGTGAGAGCTTGAGGAGAGAGGGAAGGGTTTGGGATGGTCACAGTGGGGAATGAGCTGGAGAATCAGAAAGTGTTGGAGAGAAGGGTAGCAAGGGCCCAGCTGAGGTTATACAACATGAATGTGTAGTGAGTGGTTTCCTGGCCTTCTCCATGATGCTCAGCAGCTGTAGAAGAGGGGGCAGAGGAGGCAGGTGATGGTGGCTGCTCTGGGTGGAGGATTAGCAGTGCAGGAACAGAATGTCAAGTCGATTCTAGGGTACTTGAGAATCCCTCCAATACTTGAAGATAGCAATCCCTCAATACTTGAAGTGCTTTCATCTACCTAACCTCTTATTCTTTAAGTATTCTTTGATTCAGATATGGTCTTCGATAATCTTATCTCCAGACTAAATGTCTCCAGTTCATTCAACTGATCATCCTATAGAAGGACCTTGGAGCCTTTCCCCTTTCTGAACATTTTCCCACATAACCTCCCTAGTTTATCTGAATAACAAAATACTGGTCAGTATCTCCCGCAAAACAACATGTACTGTACCTGAAAACAGCTAATGCCTCATACATTAGTTGGCTCTTATTTGAACCAAATATCCCTATGTCAAAGAGCAGACACCCTGTTAATCTTACCCCTTCCTTTACTAAGGTTTTAAAGAGATGACTTGGGGCAGCTAGGTGGATAGAGCACCAGCCCTGAATTCAGGAGGACCCGAGTTCAAATTTGGTCTCAGACACTTAACACTTCCTAGCTGTGTGACCCTGGACAAGTCACTTAACCCTAGCCTCAGAAAAAGAAAATAAATAAACAAACAAACAAACAAACAAATAAACAAACAAATAAATAAATAAATAAGTAAATAAACAAACAGATAGATAGATAGATAGATAGATAGATAGATAGATAGATAGATAGATAGATAGACAGATAAATGAAGAAAGAGAGAGAGAGAGAGATGACTTAACTTGCCCAAAGTCACACACAGCTAGTTAGTAGTACAGCCAGGATTCCAAGCCAGATGCTAAGTCCAGTGGGCTTCCTCTGGAAATTGCTCATTCTGTCATCTAGTATTCTCCCGGTTGATTCCTCTAATTGCCTACCTGGAGTCTCTTTGGAAAACAGAAATTTATATTAATATTCAATACTTTTAAAGAGTCCTGATTTCATTGATATGTATTCTTCCACCATGGACTATATCTCCTTCCACAGATTTCAGTTTCTCTCTGCCTTAGTAGACTGTGTTCATCCCCAGCTCTGCCTACCATGTTGTATTTCTTGCCCCCCCCCATTATAATCTAACTTCCTTGATGCCCCAAACTGTCTTTGATTTTGTTTTCATATACCAAGATTTGTACATAGTAAGCAATGAACAATTTTTTTTGTGTGCATTCATTCATAATTGTGATGGCTGGAAAAATGTGTGGCCTAGAAGCCTACCTTCTGGTGAAGAGGCCCTCCATACTTTGTTGAACTGATGGATTGTCCTCCTAAGCCTTTTGAGCTTGGGGGAGCAAGCCAAAGCTTGAACTCTGCTATCACAGCCATTGAGAATCTAACATCTCTATGTTATATGAAGAGCTAGAGGAATACTTTGGGGAAGAAATATTAGATTAATTAGGTTTCTGGGCCCATCCCACCTACTTCTTTCTTGATTCCCCAAAGCCATATGCAATCTAAGTTCTCTCCACCTACAAAAATGTCCATGAAAATTTCGCAAGGAGGTCACAGAAATTCATTTTAGACCAAATGGATTATTGAACTAACATAACTTTAGATGGCTCAAAAGCCTTGACGATTTATCTGAAGAGTAAATATGCCACCAGCCCCTCAAATGTAATGCATTTCAATGCCAAATTTAAATGAGTTCTGAATTAATTCGTGGCACTGCTTTCCTTCAGCATATATAATTGAAATTTTCTTGCCTTAAACTCTAGCTATAGCAGTAAGGCCAGAAGGAGAAATTGAGGGAATAAGCATAGGCAAAGAGGAAACAAAATTATTGGGTTTTGTTCGATAATATGATGATCTCTAAAACTAAACAGTCAACTCAAAATTAATTGAAACAATAAATTCAGCAAAGCTGCAGGTTATAAAATGTTGTTTCGTCTTCTTGACTCCTTTTGGGATCTTTTTGGGCAAGGATACAAGAATGGTTTGTCATTTGACAGAAGAGGAAACTGAGGCAAACAAAGTAAAGTGATTTGCCCAGGGTCACACAGATAGTAAGGGTCTGAGGCCAGATTTGAACTGAGGTTTCCCTGACTCTAAACCTGGCACTCTCTCTGCTGTTCCAACTACCTACTCTATGATTTAAATAAATCCATATAAATCATTAACATTTTTGCATATACCGACAAAACACAATAGGAAGAAAAAAGAGAGAGCTTCCATTCAGAATAACTACAAAATATATAAAATATATGAGAATCTACCTATAAAGACACAGAGGAACTATATAAATGACTATAAAATGCTCTTTACAAAAATACAAATTCTAAATAATTAGAGAGATATTAATTGGTCATGGCTGGGCTGTGCCAATATAATAATAAAAAAAAAAAAGAACAATTTTACCTCAATTAACTTCAGTGCCATATCAAACTACCAAAGAATTATTTTTTAAATCCAGAAAAAAATAACAAAATATATCTGGAAGAACAGAATATCAATAATTTCAAAGGGAATAATGAAAAAAAAATGGAAAGGGAGCTTAGCAAAACCAGATTTGAAACTAATACTATACAGCAGTAATCCTCAAAAGAAACTATGGAATATTGGTTAACAAATAGAAAAGTTGATCCCTAAAACATAATTAGAGAAGCAAACATACATGGTGATTTTATGTTCAATAAAACCAAACACTCCAAGCACTGGAATGGGGACTCATTTACTATTCTACAAAAAAAAAGGTGCAAAATGAGATATTTATTTTTAGATAATGCCAGTGGATAAATTGTCTGTTACAAAAGAGGGTGGTAGTGATGCGCTTTTTTGTTAAATGGGAGGAGAATGATTAAGGGAAGAGGGACAGGTAACTATCTTTCTCCTTCCCCCCCAAAAAAAAGAAAGAAAAGAGAATCATTGAAGCATTTTTTTTAAGTTCAGAGGGAAACACAAACAAGCAAGACAGCTCTGAAACGAACGTGTTTAATTTATTATATGCTTTTAATATACAATCTGTAGGTAATTTCTCTTTTTTTTTTCCATTTATGACATGTTCATATTTGTGGACACTTGTCAGTTTCAGAATAATAATAAAAGTCTTTTCCTCACAAGAAAAGAAAGTTTTACTGTCCTTTCTATTAATTATTCGAATGGTCCCTAAAAAGAGAAACAGTATAATTTAGGAGATTAAATGTTGGATTTGGAGTTAGGAAGACCTGTATTCAAATGTTACTGCCTGATTACTAGTTATTTGACTTGCTCCTGCAAGTCACTTAAGTCCCTCCCTCAGAGTCTCAGGCAACTCTCTAAGACAATGAGTTATGGATGGTGCTATCTGTGTCAGACAAATTGCAAGTCCTTGAAGTGCTGACCACAATATAGATGAGGCAGTGATTTCCAAAGAGCCTCCTCTCTGCCAAGTGTTGGCTTGTTCCAACCAGTTAATGAATCTCTGAACGGGAACAATATAAAGCTCTACCTTCTTAGTGAAGGTCATGACTGATCTAATTCTGCGCTTCATTGCAGTATGAATCATGAGTAACAAGCCCACTAATTTGAGTTGTCTCACCTGTATGCTAACACCTGGCCAGTTATTGGTGGGTACGAGTTATTTCGACTTGTTGGTCAATGTTGTACCCTGAACATCTACAGCTGATTCTACTGCATAGAACTGGCAGCTGGGCATCTTTGACTTTGCTCCTGAGAACAGAAAGACTGGCTGTGCCTACAGGAATGCTGACTTCAGCTCCTGCGGGCAAGTCCTGGTCCCCAAAGATGCCCAGACTTGAAATACATTTACCTTTCAAATCTCCTGTTGTTGCCATATTTGCACGCTTCACCTGAAATTATGAAAACATGTCCCTATTGCAAATGAATCCCACTTTGGAAGGATGTTTTAAAAAATTGCCTGGAAAATGTGCATTGGTTAAGCTCTCATTTTCTAAAATAATCCTATCTATCCCTACCAGGGCTGTCCCATTCTACTGTTCCTTTTTCATTTGCTCAAAGCAAATGCAATCAGAGTTCCCCCACATACAAAAATGTCTGTGAAAACCTTACTAAACAGCTCTTAAAATTTTTATTTTAGGCTAAGTGTCTGCTTTTTGTCCAACCTAGGACTATTATAAATTTAGATGATTCAAAGGCTAGACAATTAGTATTATCATTTCTAACATAGTTTGAGATGGTTTCAAATCCCAGATGATTATTAATGTTATCCCTACAAGACACAGCCACTCGTCTCATAGGCTCCTAGATGTAGAACTGGAAGGAATCACAGAAGCCATTTAAGCCAACCACTTTATTTTATAGAGGGAGGAAACTGAGGCATAGGGATGTGAAGTGACTCAAGGCCACACAGGTGGTAAGTGTCAGAGGCAGGATTCAACCCAGGACCTCTGACAGCAGAACGTTTCCTATCCTACCGCAAAGCCTTCCCAGAGTTGGGGAACCAATCAAGTTAAAAGCTAAGAATAAGAATGAAGATTGCAGTGGGGACACTCCTGTGTTTTTAGTCCGGTGAATAACACACTAAAACTAAGAATGTGGTGTTGATCTGACTTCTTTGACAATATCCTTTTAATCTAATTTAATTTTTTCAATGATTAAAAATGTATTTTTCTTCCCCAAGTTCCTCATTGAAAAAAAACCTGATAATTTTATATATATATATATATATATATATATATATATATATATATATATATATATATATATATATATATATATTTATCAGGTTTTTTTTTCATATATATGTGTGTGTGTGTGTGTGTGTGTGTGTGTGTGTGTGTGTGTGTTCAAACAAAACACAGTTTTGCATTGGCTATATCCAAAAATATATTTTTTTCAATCGGCACCTTGAGTCCATCACTTCTCTAAAATATAATTCTCTAATTTAATCTGCCAGTTACAAATGTCAGCATTTGTAAAGCATAATCCACCGACATTTGGAGAACAACCGTACCCTTCTTGGGTCACAGGTTTGCCTCTCTTGGATTCTTCTTTCTCCTAAAAACTTGAAAACAAAGCTGGGAGATCAGATGAGAGTAGGAGTCTATGTGTCTGAGTCCCAACTGGTGTGTCACAATCCAAACTCCCCAGTGACAGGGCCCAGCAGAACCTAGCTCTGGCTCTGTCCCTACCAAGTCCACTCCTATACACATTGCCTGGATCCTTCTCCATTTAATAGTCCCTCTTCATAAGGCCACATTCCTCCTTTTACTCTGTTATGTAGGAAAATAGCTCTGTAACGGGTAACAATCAATGTTTAGACTATAATTTGAGGCCCAGTAAATAGCCAGTATAGCCTAGTTCTAACAGTCCCTAATTTTCTCTTCCAACACACCTCTTTCCCACTATGATTTTCATCAACTGGCATGGCTTGGCTTTGTTCCTCCCTACCCAACCCTAAGACCCCACTTATACACACATATAAATATGTGCCGCAAAGATTCGGAAATCTACAGATTGCAGGAATGGGAAAAAAATGAGAAATCACTTGACTGAATGAAATTCTGAGGCCTCTGCCTGTAACCATGTGATTCCAAGAGCTACCCAGGAATATGTCAGGGAATAGCAACTAGGCTGTTCTATGAATATTTTCTGTATGCCTAGAAAATTCTGTGTTAATCAGGAGGCAGAAAAGCCCCAAACTTTGGGAGGTAAAAGACGTCTTAGAGCAATTCTATTCCCCTATCACTAAGGGAAGATTCCCCTCTGGTTTGAGTCCCTACATCAATAAGTCAAGCATCTATGAGTTTGATGCTTTGGGAATGTATCCACTTAAGCAGAAGCCATCTATAACCTAATTTCAAAGTCTTAAAAAAATTGCCTGAGGCTCGGAGAGCTTGTCACTTGTCAGGAGTGACACTGCTGGAATCAGACAAGATTCGAACCCGTCCCCAATCTAAGTCTAACCACACTGCCTCTCTCTTGGCCAACCTCGTTCAGTCCATTAAACATTCATTTGCCAGCCATGGTGTAGGCTAAGACATGTGGGCAATTTTTTCAAAGATCTTTTTAGAAATAAGAAGATAGTTACTGACATTTTCTTCATCTCCTTTTGGAGATTTATTATGCTAACCAGAAACTTCTTCAAACTTTTCGAATCAATTTAATTGATCCATTATATATATAAAGCACATGCTGGGGATACAAAGACAGAGATGGAATAAGCATGGAAGGTAGGTTTAGATTGGTTTTGCAGCTACCACACTCTTTGAGAGTAGACTTCAACTTGACCTTATGAGAGAGGGTAGAGTGCTTTAAGTTGTTCAAAGTTCTCTACATGTTATCTCGTTTGATCCTCACCAAAATCCTGAGAGGCAGGTGCTATTCTCCCTGTTTTATAGATGAGGGAGCTGAAGCAAACAGAGGTTAAGCCTGTAGCCCAGGGTCACACAGTTAAGGGACTGAGGCAGGATTGAAATTCGAGTACTCCCAAGTCAAAGTTCAGTGCTTAAATCTACTGTCTTGTCACCTTAAGATTTATGTTGGATTGGTTTGACTTGGGTCTCTATTTCAGCTCATCAAGCAATGCTTATTCTATGGATATTCCATTTACCTAGATGGCCTCAACTGCCCTTATGCTAGGGGACTAGCAGTTTAGGATCTAGTTCTGTAGATCCCATGCCAATCCACCAACATTTAGTAGGTGCTTACTGTGTACCAGGCATGGTTTGAGATTCTGGGGCCACAATTATAAAAATGATACACTCCTTGTGACCACATTCTGTGAAGAAAGAACATGTCAATCACCAAGCATTTATTTAGCGCCTACAGTTTGACACAAAATAGCCCCTGTCCTTAAAGAGCTTACATTCAAAGAAGTCCATATTGCCTTGCCCTAGTAAGAATCAAAGGATCGAATATTTGGGTCTTGAAAGAATCCTTGAGATCATTTGATTGATGAGAAACAGATGTTAAGTGACTGGTCCAGAATCACATTGTTAGTAAGTGAACCATGGTAGGGATTTGACTGCTTGGTCTTCCTGGTTCAAAATCCTCTGTCCATGATATAATGTTGCCAAATGTTATCTCTTTGCTTTTTTTTTTTTTTTTTTTGCCTTGAATACACAAGGAAAGTTGGAAATAAAGACCATTGCTCCTAATGTAGTAGACAGATTGCTACACTGTACACTGCAGACACTGGGTGTGGTCTGGGACTGGATCCACCTTGTTAATGGTGACCTGTACGGCTCCTAGACACCCCCAGGATGTGATTTTCCTGCTCTCTCTCTGTGTCTCTTTGTCTCTCTCCCTCTCTCTTTCTGTCTCTCTCGCCTGTCTTTGTTTTTCTGTCTGTCCTTATTTGTCTGTCTCTGTCTTTCTCTCCTGTTCTTTGTCTCTCTGTCTCTGTTTCTCTGTCTCCTGTCTCTCTCTGTGTGTCCTTATTTGTCCCTTTCTCTGTCTCTCTCTCCCCTTCCTGCTCAGGACAGCTTTCAATTCTGGATTACTAATGAAAATATTTAGCAGGAAGGGAGAGTTAGGGAGTGGGAGTGAATTGTGTCCTTAAATCTTTGTTGCTTCTGAAAGTGCCTTTTTCTGCTTATAAACCTGTGTACCAAGGGTACATTTTGGAGAAAATTCCCTCCTAAAAGATTGTCTTTGGTTATTTCACACACACACACACACACACACACACACACACACACACACACACAGACACACTTATGCTTACATGATAAGGAAAAATTCTTATGGTGTTTTTATTATATATAATAAATGTTTTATATATATATATATATATATATATATATATATATATATATATATATATATATATATATATATATATATATATATATATATATATATATATATATATATATATATATATATATATAATATGTCCAGAAGAAGCAGTGGGGTTTAATACTAGCGTTCTTCCTGAAGCACCTAGCCAACTTTTCTCAAGGCTTTGACACATTAATTCTGAGATGGAGGCATTTCAGTTTCTGAGAGTTCTCCAAGTGATCTTTGTGCTGAAACAGCAGTCTCTCCATTAAGAAATGCACTCTTAAATTCCAGAGGAGCCAAGACATTGGTCATATTCTTTTCTGCAATGTTTACAACAGGGTGATTCCGTATAGGATGTGCAAGGGAAATAGCAGAGTTCCAGAGTTTTTCCAGAAAAATTGCCATCCTGAGGCAATGCCTTTAGTTAAATCAAAGTGTGAATATCATGGCAATGGATCTAGAACTGAAAGGGACCTCAAAAGTCATGAACCTCCCTTTATTTTACCAGAAGGGAAACTGAGGCCCCAGAAGGTTAATGCCTTACCTGAAGTCACACATAAGGCTCCTAGCTCTAGAGCCTTAGAGACTATCCAGTCCAACCTCCTCAATTTACTGAGGGGAAAACTGAGGCTCAGAAAAGGGCAGGGCTTTTCCCTAGGTTGTAAAGGTAGAATACTAAACCTGAGATTCATACCCACAGGACTTGCTTCCAAATTCAGCTCTCTTTTCTATGACCGCCTCTCTTTGCTTATGGTCAAGCTTTCACATGTACCATTAAAAGGCACCTAAAATCTGGAAGAAGGGAAAACAATCCTTTAACACTTTAGCACTGATAAATTTAACAGATTAGCCCTAGGGAAGACTGCAGGAAACCGGGCTGGTTCATTTACATTGTTGATAGAAATGGGTGAAAGTTTTGCCCAGACAACAAACCCAGGTATGGGGGAGGATGGAATTAGTGAGCCACCGAGTGCAACCTGGGCTTCTAAAGAAAATCCTGGATGCTAGTAGTTGTGGAAGAACAAAGACAAACCCCTCCCTTCCCAGTTTTTGTCTGGGGATAGCCTTGAGGTTTCCCCTTAGGTGAAAAGTTCCAGAGGCTACTGGGTAGAGGGGTTAATTTACACTTTTGTCTTTGAGTGCCTGGAACTAAATCCTCTAATTTGTGGATCCGGGAGGAGACCATCAGGGCCATCTGCTCAGTTTGAATTTACTAGGACGTGAGTTTGGAGTTTGTAGATTCCAACAATGTTGAGAAGATTATGAACATCTGAAACCTCAGAAAGTGGGGATGGATTTGCCCATGCTTTCAACTCCTGGAAAGGAGACAATGACATACCTAGCTTTTTGGAGGTGGGATTTCCTGACCCACGGTTGAGTTCCTGCTGCATTCTAGGATCCAGCAGCATTCTAGGATCCAGCTTCTAGGATAGAAGAGGGAGAAGATTTTCTGGACAATGTCAAGTTTGAGTCAGCCTTCTAGATGGAGAAGAGGAGGTTCCTGAGCAGTTTGTTGACTGATTGTTGATAGTTTTTTTTTTTTTTTTTTTTTTTTCCTGAGGAGAGTACTGAGAACTTGGAAGTCTACCTTTGAGCAATATTTAAGACTAGCACATAGAATGACAGTAGGGCTGGATTTTTATTTTTTTTTTTTATTTTTATTTTTTTTTTGTGTGTGAAATCTTTTTATTCCTTTTTTTTTTTAATTTTAAATTTTTTTATTTTATTTTATAATTATAACATTTTTTGACAGTACATATGCATGGGTAATTTTTTTTACAACATTATCCCTTGCACTTACTTCTATTCAGATTTTTTTCCCTTCCTCCCCCAACCCCCTCCCCCAGATGGCAAGCAGTCTTATATATGTTAAATATATTACAGTATAATTTAGATACAATATATGTGTGTAGAACCGAATTTTTTGTTGCACAGGAAGAATTGGATTCAGAAGGTAAAAATAACAGTTTACATTCATTTCCCAGTCCTTTTCTGGATGTAGCTGGTTCTGTCCATCATTAATCAATTGGAATTGGATTAGCTCTTCTCTATGTTGAAGAAATCCACTTCCATCAGCATACATCCTCGTACAGTATCATTGTTGAAGTGTATAATGATCTTCTGGTTCTGCTCGTTTCACTCAGCATCAGTTGATGTAAGTCTCTCCAAGCCTCTCTGTATTTCTCCTGTTGGTCATTTCTTATAGAACAGTAATATTCCATAACATTCATATACCATAGTTTACCCAACCATTCTCCAATTGATGGACATCCATTCATCTTCAGGGCTGGATTTTTAAAAAATCATCAAATTTATTGTATTGGATGGAGTTTTTGTTTTATAATAACTTTAGAACCAGAAGTCACCTCAGTGCATCTTTTCGTGTTTCATTTGCATTTTTATTTTCTTTTATTATGAACTGAGAAACATGAGCATTTCCATAAAAGCAAAAGAAAAAGGTTTGTCGTAAAAACCCCTGAATCTATTATGTAATAAATTCAACATGTTACTTTCAAAGCTATCTTTCTTGTCTGTATCTCCTTCTGAATCTCCTTCCCGTCTCTTGTATCTTTCGGTCTTCTATGTATCTCTTTCAAATGCTACAATAACCCTCTTTTCCCCTCTTTTTTCTTTTTAGGCATTGCTGATCATCCTTTACTTGCCAAATCCTCTAGTCCATTAGAAAAATAAAACAAAATAAACAACAAACCCAAGCAAATAAACAAAAAACTTGTAATAGATATGCATAGTCAAGCAAAACAAATCCATGCATTGGCTTTGTCAATACAAATGTTTTGTGTCTATTTACACAGTGCTGTGCTAGGTGCTGTGGTACCACCGGGAGATGGAATAAGTACACAGAAAATTCAATATAAAATATATGCAAATGAGAGGAGCTCTAGCAACTGGGAGGAGGGGGTCAGGATAGCCTTCCTTTAGGAGGTTGCAGTTGATTTGACCCTTAAGGAAGGTCGAGTTTCTCTGAGGCTATTCTAAGGAGGATTATATTTGAAGTATGGGCTGTTCCACAGAACAGAGAAAGGAAATCCAGGCCACTTACACTGAAACAAGGAATAATGTGCTATAAGCCTGGAAAAGTAAGTTAGAGTTAGATAGAGACATTTGCATTTTATTCTAAAGACAAGAGGAAGCCAGTGGAGTTTCCTAGCAGAGTGTGCTTTAGAAATATCACTTTGACATTTGTGTGGAGGATTGGAGTGGGGGGAGGTTTGAGGCCCGGACACCAATTAGAGCTATTGCAATAGTCCAGGGGAGAGGTGAGGAGGGCCTCAACTAGGTTAATGGTTATGTGAGTGAAGGGAAAGGGGTGGAAGTAAGAATTGTCAGAGGACAAAATGTGGCCACTTACTGAATAGGGGGATGATGGAGAGAGAAGAATCCAGACTGATTCTGGTGGGGAGCTTTGGTGCCCGTGAGGATGGTGGTGGCCTGAACGGAAATTAGGAAAAGGAGTCCTTTGAGGGAAAAGAACAGGACTTCCCTTTTAGACATATTGTATTTGAGACATGTCTCTCTCCTGATCTTCAATCCTGCATCTTTAATTGCTTATTGGACATCTCGAACTGGATGCTCAGTAGTGTATCCCCACGTCCAAAAGGAAACTCTTTCCTCCAAACCCTCCCTTCTTCCTAACTTGCCCGTGGTCCAGGTTACCGCTATCCTCCCAATCCCGATGGTTCACAACTTAGGGGTCATCCATGACTCCTCCCTGGCTCCTAATCAGTTGCCATCTTGGATGGTATCTATCCCTGGCTGTCCGCTGATACTGCCAGCCACCCTCATCACCTGCCTCAAGTCTCTCCCCACTTCAGTCCTCCACACATCCTCCATTCAGTCACCAGAGGGATCTTCCTAAAACCATGACACCCTTTCCCCCCCTCTTCCCGCACAGAATTCTGGTGACTCCCTATTCCCTTCAAATATAAAATCTTGTTTGACTTTTTAAATTTTTCATAATCTGACCCTTGCTTACTTTTTCTTTCCAGTCTTTTTTCTTTTTAAACAGTTTACTCTTTTCCAAGTACTCTGTGACCGAGTGACACTGGCCTCCTGGCTATTCCTTGAGCAGGTCTTCTCATCTTTCTGCTCTAGGCCTTTTCTCAGATTGTCCCCCACGCCTGGAATACTCTCCTCCTCATCCTCTTGACTGATTTTCCTGGTTTCTTTCAAGTGCCCGCTATTCTGCAAGAAGCTTTCCCCAGCCCTCCTTGATTTGAGTGCCTCCCCTCGGAGGTTAGCACGCCTAGAATCTTTTGGGGACATAGGTGTTTGCAGGTTGTCTCCCTCATTAGCACATGAGCTCTTGGAGAAAAATGACCGGCTTTTGCCTTTCTTTGTATTTCCAGGGCTCAGCACAATGAATGGAATATGTATTTGGTCA
Source organism: Sminthopsis crassicaudata (assembly GCF_048593235.1). Classification (NCBI taxonomy): domain Eukaryota; kingdom Metazoa; phylum Chordata; class Mammalia; order Dasyuromorphia; family Dasyuridae; genus Sminthopsis; species Sminthopsis crassicaudata. The sequence goes on from NC_133623.1 coordinate 70,297,761, forward strand.
GTGCTGCTTGAGTGTCTAGGGGCTATCCATCCAGAGGCAGTTGGAGTTCAGGAAATTAACTGGGACTGCCGCATCTCTAGAACTATAGGTGTCTCAGAGCTGTCCGCATAGAACTGATAATGGGCCTTGAGGAATAATGATAACTATGATAATATAATGGTCAATGAGGAAAGCACCAAAAAAGAATGTAGTGAGAGAAAAAGTACAAGGGCTTGATATGTGCAGTGCCACTGAAGGCAGGAGCGTGGGAGGACATTGAGAAAGAAGGAACAAGTCAGAGGGGACAGAGGAAGGGCTCTCCTGGAGAAATGGGGACCCAGCTTCTTGGAGCAGGTCGGGAAGGATCTGGGAAGATTCGGATCCCGCGTGGGGAACCCTGGGGAGAGACGGCTGGGTAGTCCCAGGGAGATTACCATTTAACACACAGATTTTTCCCGAGGCATTTGGCTGAGAAAAGGAGGATTTGGGAGCTATAGAACGGTAGCTTGAGGGGATGGATCGTAGGCTAGTGAAAGTTCTTTGGTTTTAAGAAGTCTGTTGGAAGAGGTTGAGTAAAATAGGGCGGGGGGGGGGGAGGGGGGAGTCACAGGATCAGAGACTTAGTCCCGGAAGGGACACGAGGTACCGTCTAGTTCAACTTTCTCATTTTTACAGATGAGGAAAGAAATCCAGGAAGATTGTGCTTTGGCCAAGGACACACACGCACAGGTACCCGGACTCCTTTTGGAGACTCCAGAGCTTTTCTTTCCATTGGATCCTTAGGAAGCAGAGGACCGTGGCATGGCGCCCTCGCCTCCGCGTGTGTCTCCTTGCACCTCTCCTCCTCGGACCTCAGTTTCCCCCTCTGTCAAAATCTCTCTCCTCCTTTGGGAACGGCTGTCCCTTCCAGTTTTAGCCCTAGGGGCATAAGAGACAGGCCCTTTCTTCTTCGGGCTTCCGCCTGTCCAAGTGGGACGGGGTGGTGAACAAACTGCTTGGATCGGGCTGGGAGTTAGGGCTCCAGCCGGGAGAAACTTTGCCTCAGGGCAAGCAGCAGCTGCTTGGAGAGCTGTGTGGAACGCCGGGAGCGGGCCGAGCGACGGGCTGAGGGGCCCGCAGCCAGAGCCCGTCACCAGCAAGACTCGAACGCAGGTTCTCGGGGCCAGCTCCCTAGCCATGCCGCCGCACTGCCTCTCCTCTCGAGTGCCTAGGAGACGGAGACAAATGAAAAGTGGCAAGCGCCTAGAATGGAAGGGAAAGGACCGGAAGCCCAACGGGAGTTGGCTCCCGCCGCGGGCGGGTGGGTCGGGCTCCCGGCCCTTAACCTCCCGGGTCATCCGCCCCGCCGACAGGCCCTGCCTCCCGGGCTGTGGTCGAGGGTCACTTCTCCCCGGGCGGGCCGGGTCGGGTGCCCGGGTGGCCCCGGGGGGCGGGCCCGGGCCGGGGGGCGGGGCGCGCGGGGCGGGCCCACGGCCCCCCCTCCCCCCCGCCTCGCCCCGGGGGCGGAGTCAGGCGTCCAGGTCCCAGAGCCCGCTCCGCGGCGGTGGCGGTGGCGGCGGAGGTGGCGGCGGCGGCTGCGGCGGCGGCCACGGGGACAGCGCTGCGGCAGCGAGAGCCCCTCGGGGTGCGGGGGGCCGAGGCTCGGGCGGCCGCGATCCCGCCCCGTCTCCCGCCCTCTCCCTTCCGCCGGCTCGGGCTCACCTGGGCCGGGGTCGCGGGCCGAGGAGGGCGCGACGCACGCACGCTCTGTGGCGCAGGGGCACGCACGCCGGCGGGCAGCCGGGCGGCTCTGCAGCAGCGGGCAGCCTCGCAGCGGGCAGCCAGACGGGCAGCCGAGCCAGCGCGCGCGCCATGCTGCGGCCGCTCCGCGCCCGCGCCCGCGCCCGGCCCGGGTCGGCCGCCCAGCCCCGCCACGGCCGCCGCCTCGGCCCCCCGGGGGCCCTGTGGGCGCTGGCCATCGCCCTGGCGCTCGGGCCGCCGCCGCCGGCCTCCCGGGGCGCCGAGGCGGCCGCGGTGTGGACCGCCTACCTGAACGTGTCGTGGCGGGCGCGGGCCCCCGGGCTCAATAGCACGGGCTGGGAGCTGAGCGAGGAGGGCGTGTACGGGCAGGACTCGCCGCTCGAGCCCGCCGCCGGCCTCGTGTTGCCCCCCGACGGGCCCGGGGCGCTCAACGCCTGCAGCCCGCACACCAACTTCACCGTGCCCGCCGCCGGCGTGCCGTGGCTGGCGCTCATCCAGCGGGGCGGTGGCTGCACGTTCGCCGACAAGATCAACCTGGCCTTTGACAGGGGGGCCGCCGGGGCCGTCATCTACAACTTCGCGGGCACTCGCAACGACGTCTTCCCCATGTCCCACCCCGGTGAGTGCAGGGGCGCCCGGAGGACCCCCTCTCCTTGGGCTCTGCCTCCCCTCCCCCTTGCCTCTCTCCCCTCGCTCCCTTCCCCTTTTCTTCTGCCCCGCTCTCCCTCTTTCTCCCCTCTCTCCCTCTTCTCCTTCCCCCATCCTCTCCCTCTCTTCTTCCCCCCTCTTTCTCCCCCTCTCTCTTCTCTCCTTTTCCTCTTTTCCCTCACTCTGTTCTCTCCTCCCCCTTCTATTTCCTCTTCTCTCTCCTCCCCTCTTCTCCCTCCCCGTTGTCCTCTGCTCTCTCCCTTTTTCTTTCTCCTTCCTCTTCTCTGTTCCTCTTTCTCTCTCCTTCCTCATTTCTCCCTCCGTTCTCTCCCTCTCTTCTCTCTCCCCTTTTCTCTCCCTCCTCTCTGTCCTTTAGATCTTCTTTCTTTCCCCTCTTTGTCTCTCCCTCCTCTCTTTCCCCTCATCTCCCCATCCCCCTCTCTTCTGCCTTGTCTCCTCCCTCAGTCTCCCCATCCTCTCTTTCACCCTCTGTCTCCCTCTTTTCTTTTTCCTCCTCTCTTCTTCCTCTTCCTCCCCCCCCCGTCTCCCCCTCCTCTCTTTTCCCTCCTCTTTTTCTTCCCTTTCCTCTTTCTCCCCTTCTATCTCTCCCCCTCCTTTCAATCCCCCCTCTTTCTCCTCTTCCTCTCTTCCTCTTCTATTTCCCCCCTCTTTCCCCCTCTACTCCTCTCCTCTCTACCCCTCCTCTCTATCCCCCTCTATCTCTCCCTCCTCCTCTCAATTCCCTTTCTATTCCCCCTTCCACTCTCCCCTCCTCTGCCCTCTTTCTTCCCCTCCTGTCTCCCCACTTCTCTTTCCCCCCTCTGACTCTCCCCCTCCTCTCTATCCTCCCTCTGTCTCTCCACCCTCCCCTCTTTCCCCCTCTGTTTCCCCCTCCTCTCTATCCCCCCTCTGTCTTTTCCCCCATCTGCCTCTCCCCCCTCCTCTCTTCCCCCTCTGTTTCCCCCTCCTCTCTATCCCCCCTCTGTCTTTTCCCCCCTCCTCTCTCCCCCCTCTGCCTCCCCCTCATCTCTTTCCCCCTGTCTCCCCCCTCCTCTCTTCCCCCTTCATACTCTTCTGTCTCCCTCCTCCTCTCCCCCCACTCCTCTCTTTTTCCCTTTTTTCCCACCACTTTTCTTCCTTCTCTTCTTCCTTCTCCGTCTTCTCTCCCCCTCCCACTCTCCTACTTCTTTCCCTCTCCTTTCTCCTTCCTCCTCTCTCCCTCTCGTCTATCTAACTCCTTTCCTGCCTTCTCCTTCTTCTTTTTTTCCCCTTCTTCTCTGCCTCTCCCCTCCTCTCTCTTTCTTTTCCTCTGCCTCCCTATTCGGTGCTTGAGATTGTCAGGAAAGCCATCCTGAGTGAATTGCTCTCCTCCCCACTGCCCACAGGTGCAGAGCTGACCAGGAGTATGTTTGGAAATTCTGCTATAGATCTATCTGGGTGTCTTGTTTTAATAATCTCCGACATTTGCATTGAGGTTTTACAAAGCACTTTACATAATTTAGTGCTCATCAAAACCCAGCCAGGAAGATGCTGCAGGGATTATTATCCCCTATATTACAGATGAGGAAACTGAGGCTCCTATTGGAGCTGGGGTTGTAGGATTTGAACCCTAAGTTTCCTGACTCCAAGCCATTCCATCCACAACTTTTTTCTGTTTGAGGCACATGATGGAGACAAGTTGTTGCTGACTCCTCCAAATTGCCCTTTCATAATTGAGTCTTCATTGTTGGTGCTTTTCACCAGCTGAATTAGGCATTGCTTTTTAATCAGATTAAAAAGATAGCCTACCACTTCTGACCTGCGAAAGATTTTTCCTCCTCTCTGCTTTTCCTACCCAGATTCCCTAGCTGCTCAGTTATTCAAAGTTAGCCTCCCTGCAAACCTGAACATTCTACTTAGTTCTTTTGCTTAGTACCTTACTCAGAGTGGCCTTTGTATCAGATATTTTCTTGCTTAGAATCTGATTTGGGCTGCAAAATGAGTGGTTACTGTTATTGAAGAAGCAGTAGTTTATATATAGGGGACAACCATAGCTCAGATTTTAGAAAAAGTAGTTGAGGTTTTTTTTTTAATTTGTCAGGTAGTGAGGTTTCATTTCCCCCCCTTTTTTCTTTCTATTTTCATTCTAGACTCTGTCTCTTTCATCTTTATGATGATTAAAATAAAACAAAACCCCCAAACTTGACAAAATCATAATGAAATTTACATGGAATAAGAAATAAGGAAAAATGTCCTGGACACACTGATAAGAAAAGATCACGAATGGGGCCTTGCCCTGCTAGACTTATAGATGTTATAAAGTGGTTATCCTCAAAATTCTGTCTATTTTTCAATAGAGAATTCAATCAGTGGAACAGAGTGAGACAACAAACCAAGTGTAAACCAAAGCTTTTGTGTTAAATAATCCTGTAGAAAATAAAAAGTCAAGAAAGAATTTATAGTTTAACAGATGTACTCGGGAACATTGGTTTGAAATCTGGCAGGAAAAGTATTTAGACCTTCATTTCTCACCACTTGAATTCCACCTGAATCACAGACGTGAACATTTAGAGGGGAAAAAAAAACTATAAAAGAACAGATGAAAATGAACAAAGGATGACCCAATTGATAGAAGGATAGAAATGAGACTGGAGAAGAAGGATTTGAAATGAGAGTAAAGTAAAAACTAAAGACATCAAGAGAGTTGTAAAGCAATAATTTTAAAACTGTATTAGATGTCTTTTGTTTACAGTTTCTGGATTCCTACCCTTCTACCCCACTGAACTTTCTTTGGGACAAAGAAAATCATTTAAGCAAATATATAGCTTTAATGACCCAGTCTGAGAATTCATAGCACATTTTGTCCTCATAATCTCTTCCTCTCTCTCTCCTCCAGGGGAGAGAGCTATATTTCAGTATCTATTCTGGCAACCATTATGGGTTTTTTTAATTACTCTAAATTCAGCCTCCCTTTTGTCATCTGTTCAGTTTCCCAGGAAGCCCTGAGCTCAAGTCCCACTTCTGGCACATACAAGCTATGCGAACTTGGACTAGTCAACCTCTCTATGATCCAGGCAAATTCTCTAAGAATAGAACTTGCTGACTTGCATTGGAAGAGGGAGTTCCCCATATCCATGAAATCTCAGGTTCCTTCCCCATCCTCTATCCCCAACAATTGCTGTGGTCGTTATATATCCTGTTCTCCAAGTTCTGCTTATTTCACCCTGGATCAAGTAAGACAGTTATTTCCGTGGTTCTTGGCATTTTTAGTGACTTTTGAATTATTCCAGGGGTTTAAGTTTTGACTTCCCCTGATACATCATAAGCCTCTCTGATTTAGTAGACAGTCTTAAGGATTTGCTGTGCTGAAAAAAATCCTTCTGTAAACCAGCCTGCTCATGAACCCCTCTACACAATAGACAGGTAGGCTGTTTCCTGGCAAATACCTGACACCTTTTCAAAGTTGCTGAGAACTAGCAGAATTTGAGCTCCAAACTTGAACTCAGGGTCACTTTCTCCACACAGACCTGAGGTAAGTTTTCACTTCCCAGGATGGTACTGAACCTGGAGATTTCATTGCTTTTGAAAATTCTCCTCTATGGGGCAGCTAGATGACACAGTGGTTAGAGCACAGGCTCTGAAGTTCAAATCCAATCTCAGACATTTAATACTTACTAGCTGTGTGACCTTGGGCAAGTCACTTAACCCCCTTTGCTTGAAAAAGAAGCAAATAAACAAAGAATTCTCTGCTACACAGATCTGCATCTGTTCTACCACTTAGTGTTACTTGGAAGCAACAAGAGGCCACAGTCACTAGCCTAGGATCACTCCCAAATCCAGGAAACACCAGATCTCAATTCCCTATGCCAAGATGCTCTGGATACTGTAGCTGTAATAATCTCAACCTATTAATATGTTACATCAAATGTATCTCTAACTTTTGTAAATAGCCTGCAACTTTTATTGGGTGGCTTTCATATTGGGAAGAGATCTGACCTTTGCTTCCACAGCAAGACGCCCTGGAGGAATAAAGCTGTCATTATTATTCCCAATGACAAATGACACTTTGGGAGGGAGGAAATGGGTTTAAATGATTAGCTAAAGCCCAGTGACAAGCATGTCCAGCCTTGAGCTGCTTTAGGGGAAGAAATGTTGGCCATAGACCCTTTCTATTCTTGTTGATAATTATGATAACGATGATTTGCTCCCAGACTGTCTAGCCATATAGGATGAAACATAAGAGGCATTGCATTAAAATGAAAGATTTGGGCAAGGGGATCAGGAGTCTCAATTCTAGTACCAGCCTGGCCACGCTAGCCATGTGGCTTTGGATAAATCACTTCAGTGTTCTTGGTCTGCTTCGCTTATCTCCAAAATGAAGGGATTGTTACGAGGTCTATGGTCTCCACAGTGGAGGAAGGAAGTGTTTATATCCTCTAGGTGATATGATCAACCACTAGGGAGTGGAAAAAAATGGGTTTATTACTTTTGAGAAGCTTTGTCTTCCTTTCCAACAAAACAACCAAAACCCTTTCTACCAATGTAGCTCAACAGTGCCTCTCTCTCTGGCCTCAGCCCCAGCCCCATATTGGGCTGTTAAAACCCAACTGGGGACTGAGCCCTAGTAGCTAAAGCAGACAATCTCACAGTATCCCTCCTACCCTGCAGATCATTTCTAGCTGCCTCAGTTGCCTAGTTATGCTCTGGGAAAATTGGGAAAAGTGCTAGTGGGAAAAATGAGTAGCATAAGAAAGAATAAGCTTATGGATTGAGCTAAGCATCCCATTAGGCTAGCTTCTCTCTCTCCCCAAAGCCACCTCTTTTCCAAACTTTTTCTCCTATTTCTATTAAGGTAACACCATCCTTCTAGCCATTCAGGTTCTCTCCTTCCTCATATCCTTGACTTCTCATTCAACTGAAACTGCTCTTTGGAAAGTGACTAATAGTCTCTTACTTGATAATACTGATGCCTTTTTTTAAATTCTCATCCTCATTGACTTTTCTCTGCAGTCTTTGACACTTTTGACCTGTCTTCCTATGATATACAAATCATATTATTAAAAAAAACAAAAACAACAACAACAACGTAGAAACAGATTTTTCCAACCAGTTATTTTTTTTTTAATTTTTTTTTCTGTTGTTATTTTTAATCTTGAAAACAAAGAGTTGAGGTCAGTTTTGAACCCATTTGGTACTAATAGAAAAAATGCAACACCTTCCAATTAGCTTGCAAGAATACCGTTTGATCCTTTCCAGTTATGTCTGATTCTGAAACCCCTTTTCTGGATTTTCTTGGCAAAGATGTGGTTTTCTTCTCTGGCTCATTTTACAAAGGGGAAAACTGAGGCAAAAGGCTTAAGTGACTTGCCCAGTGAGTGTGTGAGGCTGGATTTGAATTCAGGTCTTCTCTATTCCAGACCCACCACTCTATCCACTAAGCCATCTAACAACCCTTGCAAGAAAAGCTAGACATTTTTAAACAGAGTTTCAGCAAAAACCTTTGTATCATCAGGATAGAAAAATGAGTGTTATGATTTAGTGAGCATAGGCAAGGGTTCCCTTCTTCCACTTGGATCTAGGTATCTGTGGATTTTTATGACTATTCAATCCATTAAAGCCAAGGTCAAGGATCTTAGTAAAAGGGACTCAGAACCCAACTTTTGCATGGCTGTATCACAGCATCAGACCAAGCTTTGAAAAAATAATGAACCCTATTTCACATTTCTCTCACTAAAAATACCATTACAATATTTTTAGTGAGAGCAAAATGAGTTTTGGTCCCCATTAATAAAATATTATTTTCAAAATATTTCATCTTGATCCCATCTTTTTCAATTTCTTTTTGTGTGTTTTATAATGTACATAATGGTTCAGAGGTACAAGTATATAAATTACAAATGAATAGTCATTTATTGGGATCTGTATTAAAAGGTTGTTGTCTTTTTTTTTTTTAACTATCAAAAAAAAGTTTGGACAACATATGCTAAATGATAAGAACCCTGTCCAGCTCTCAAATTCTCTGATTCTGATTATTTGAGATTTGAAATCTCATTTCTACATTGACCATTTGGGGAAACTTCTTTCTGACCCAGGGAAAATTTAATTTGCATTTCATTCACCAATGTTGGCTTTGGTGAGCATTTGCATAATCCAATTTGCAAAGTACTTTATGGTGCTTCACAGTAAACTGCCAGGTTTGCATTTATAATCTCTTACCTGGCATAAGACCACTGCAGAATTAAAATGACAGTCTAAATCACAGGGTAGGGAGAGGGAACTGGAACTGAAATGTGGATTCATTTAATAATTAATGTCACTATGATTTAAGAGCCACGACTAGTGGCAAAGTCATTGGTGACCTTTTGTGCTGTTCTTCTGGAGTCGTCCACCTTGTGCCCCACCACCACAGCTCACATTTGGACCCATACTTTAACTAATTGGAACACATCATCTTGATGGCTTGCACCTAAGGAATCCCCCCTGGAGAACTACAAAGTTCGATTTGCTGGTGGATGGGTGTGATGAATACTTTAAAAAAAAAAAAAAAGTTTTGTTTTGTTTTGTGTTGTTCTCCAGTCCTCATCTGGTATCCTCCTAAATGCTTAGAATAACCCTCTTGGCTTCTTGATGTTCCTCCTCCAAGTGGACAACTAACTGACTTTGGAAGGTGAAATCTTGCCTTGAGGGTAAATTGAACTTAAGTGAGGTAGAACTGAGCAAAATCCTTCTAATAGGAATGCCACAATCAGCACTGCTTTGGGGAAGTCACATTAGTCTTTCACTGAATGGGTGTTGCCTGATCTTAAAAAGGTCTCACCGAATTGGAGGCCATTGACAGTCAGCCTGGACATCCTGGAGGATGGAGTGAGGCTGATGACTTTGCACAGCCCTGATTCACTTAAACCCAGTTCACTTGCAAGTCAAGACATCACCTTCCTGATGTCATCAGTCCTCAGTGAGAATGAAGGACAAACAACAATCTTAATCAGTGCTGCATATAGGGTATCTAGGATATACTGTAATACATTTAACATGTATGGGATTGCCTGTCATCTAGGGGAGGGGGTAGAGGAAGGGAGGGGAAAATTTGGGAAAATGAATACAAGGGATAATGTTATAAAAAAATTACCCATGCATATGTACTGTCAAAAAATAATAATTATTAAATTAATAATAATTTTAAAAATGTGGAAAAAAAAGCATGTGCTTAAGGAGAAGGGTAGAAAGTGTTATCCCACCTTTGACCAATCTAAGGTTTATAGTGGTCAAAAGGATCTGAGTAGCCAGAAAATTAGCTGTAGTGCTCTTGAAGTCATTGGGCCCCACTCTCTCATTTTACAGAGGAAGAAACTGAGGCTTTTAAGGAGAAGTTAACTTGAGCCAGGTCACGCATAGACTCATAGTTCCAAAGCTGGGAGGGACCTGAGAGGCTCTCATTTTTACAGTCATTTTTAATAGGCCTTTATTTTTATAGTCAGCCCTCTCCTTTGTACAAGGGAGGAAACTAAGGCCCAGAGAGACATTAAGTGATTTGCCTAAAGTCTTACCTCTAGGATCCTGGATCTAGAGCCTGAAGGACACATTTTACAAAGCCAAACAGTGCCTTCACCGGAAGGAAATGAAAGCTGGGAGAAGTTAGATAGCTTAGTCAAAAGTCACACAAATATTTAAGGATTAGAGGTAGGATCTCATTCTAGATCCAACTTTCTTTCCACCATGGAACTTTGTTAGCTGAGACTTGTTCCAGAAAAAGAACTGTGCTGTTTTTCTTTGTTTGTTTTATGTTTTTAAAGCAGTGTAAAGTTCTGTCTTGACTTCTGTGCCCCCACCCAAAATGTTTTGAGTCCCTGTGAATTTAGCCAAGATCCATTTAGAACTTGTTTTGGGGAGGAACTTAGCTCAGCCTGTAAAGACTGAAGAGAGTTTTTTGTGTTTTTTTGGGGGGGGGTTGTGTTTTTTTTTTTGTTTGTTTGTTTGGTTTTTTTTGATGCTAGAGTGGTGAGTTTTGCATCTTTAGGGGATGATCTGCCACCCCTTCCCCTCAACCTCCACCCCTCACAGAAGCTCTTTCCTCCACAGCCCTGGAGCTTGTTGCTATGGTGATCCCTGATACATGGTTAGGGGATTGTTCTTGTTACCAGGCAGAGGGCATATGTGATTTTTTTGACAGAGCCACCCAGAATCATGTCACTTAGCTGTTAATACCAGTTACTTTCGCTCCCTTTGGAGATCCTGTTCCACTCCTCTCTCCCTTTCAGCCTCTCTTTATGAGAAAACAGTTTGGGTGATCCATGTGAAGCTGTGGGGGACCAATTCTTGCTTGAGATCACCGGGTCTGATAGTCTACCTTGATAAGATTTACTTTTAATGTGTGAGGGCTAAGATCAGGTACCAATGAATAATTTGGAGTTAACTCTGTTCAGTTTGATGGGTTTTCAACGGAAAGCAGCGTTGGAGTATAACTGATCTGTTGCCAGAGGAAGTTCTGCAGTGATTTATGTTTTCAGACAATGTCTGAACAAGTCTTAGTCTGAGAAAAACAGAATCTTTGGCTACTATTGATGAACTCTGAAGAAAGGAGCACTAAATGAGGGGTGGGGCAGCACTGAAAGCATTGCTTTGGTCTTTCTGAGAGTAGAAACAACCACCTAATAGAGTAAAGATTCTTTTGACTGTTTGGCTTTTAAGTCAGTTCCATTCAACAAACACATAGTAAGAGTTAGCCCTTCCACACTGCAGGGTTTAGGGGCACACCCCTATCCAGCTAGAAAACCCACTGAAAATTTGTTGGCCTTCCCTTTGTACTAGAGAAGCCTGATTTTTTTCTTTTTCTCTTATGGGGTGTCTACAGTATCTTATTGTAAAATTGGGGGTAAGGATCTGGTCCTAGGCTCTGTGGCCATCTGCAGCTTCCACAAAACTTCAACCCCCAAATTCCCATTTAATTTCTTATGCCAAATGGCAGTGTATCGAAACTGGAATGGGGAAAGTCAGGAGGGAGAAGTTATGGTGCTAAAATTCTAGGAATCCAAAAGCCCTGGTCCTTATCCCTATAAAACTGACATGTTGAAGTTACTAAGCAGCCTCAGGCTCTTATTCGCTGTGTGACAGTGAGCCTCAATTTCCTCATCTGTAAAATGAGGGCAATGACAGCCTTCGAAGCTTCGACGTTTTGTGAAGTGCTCTGTAAACCTTAAAACTATAGATAGGTGGAGCTTTCATTATTTTCTTTGGGGGGCAGAGAATATCATATTCAGAGATGAATAAATATAACTTTTAAGGGGAGAATTACTAACAAGTGGGGCTTCAGGGAAGACTTCTTGTAGGAGGTGGCACTTAAATTTATCTTGGAAAAAAGGTAGAGATTCTAAGAGGACAGAGAGATGAGGGAAAACATGGCAGGAATTAGGACAGCCTGAGCCCCAGCTTCAAGCCTCATGGTACCTTTCTCCTTATTGTAGCTAGCCAAGTCTTTTAGGGTGCTAAACTCCTCTATGGATTTAGCCTGCCAGTTAAGGCCATACTCCCACCCCATGAAGTGTTCCCTTTCTCTTGGTTAATTGTGAGTCTCTCCCCCACCCAAGAACTTGCCTTTTCCATTGTTAATTGTTAAAACCTCTTTCCTTGCTAAATGTATGCTCTCCCAAATCTATTTCATATTTACCCCTCCCGGTGCCTATTTTACCTTTAACCTCTTCTCATAAATAAATATATCTTTTGGCAAGGGGAAAGGCCCTAGTGAGTTCTCCATATGTGATTTGCTACTGAACCCCATTATTTGGTGCCGAACCCCAACATTTGGTGCCAGTGCTTCTCCTCATCTCCAGTGTTTGGTGGGTCTATGCCAATCTCATCATTACTACTTCCCCTCGTGGAACAATTTATAATCCCCAAACTAAATATGAGTGGTCCAGCCAACCAAATTCCCAGAGTGGCCAAGTCCAAGAGTGTCTCATGCTGGATTTTAAATCTTATCATCTCTCTGCTAAGATGTGGGTGGCACTTAAATTCTTTCTTAAAATAAAATTTTATTGAGAACCTTTGTCTTTATATCAACTGGCCTTCTCCATGTAATCCTCTCCCTATGCCCTCCTACCTCTTGCAATAAAGGGGACAAAAAGGCAAAATTTCCATGAAACTCAACAACATATCCAAAAAATCTGACATTATCTTCAGCATCTCTTACTTCTGTTCCCCTACTTCTGCATAGAGAGTTGTCTTCTCATATTTTTTAGGTCTCGCCTTGGTTATTATGATGCAGAAGGATTCAGAGGACATTGTTTTGTTAGTGTCCATTTCAATTTGCACTGTGGTGGTCAATAACTATACTCTTTTCCTAACTATTCGCTTCACTTTTTATCAGTTCATATGTCTTTCCATCCTTCCCTGCAACCATCATCTTCATAATTTCAAATTGGGCAATAACATACCATTAAATTTATATGCTACAATGCATCATTTCCTGACTGATGGTAAATATTGTTTCTCCTTCTTTGCTACTGCCCAAGTAGCTATGAATATTTGTTTGTATCTAGTAGCTTTCTGGTTTTGACCATCTTGGGGTAGATGCCCAGCAGTGCAATCTCTGGGATGTTTTAGTCATTTTCTTTGCGTGACAGGAACTTGCATCCTAAAGGAAAATAACCTAAACTTAGACAAGGGTCTGTCAAAAATCTTGGGATTGTTTTAAACTGGAAAGGCTTGTTTTCAAAGCCTAAAATGGCCCTGAGAATTTTGGGACACCCTACATATATAGGCAAGACCCAGATTTGAAGCTAGCCTCAGATGTCTACCTTGTTGTGTTATTCTAGGATGTATACTCAATTTCCATCTTCAATCAAATGGTACTTCCAATCCTTTAAGTTTGTATCTTCAATCAAATGGTACTTCCAATCCTTTAAGTTTGTATGATCATGCACAAATGAACACTGACTCAGAAAGACCAGAGTTTAAATCCAGCATCTGGCCCACTCTGACCTGATGGCCATCTGAACTAGACAACTGTTAAGTACCAGACAACCGACTTAGCACCTAGTTATAATCCTACCAGCCATGGACAAGTTGCCTAAAAGTCCAGTGCCCCAGGCTTTCCTAACACTGGGTTACTAACACTGAATGGGTGTTGCCCCAGACCTGTTGTTGTGAACACGTGGGTCTTCTGAGCAGGTGTTCACTAGGGAACCATCAAGTCAGGGCATTATGTGAGTAGGTATAATAAAGGCATTTAAGATTACACGTGGCTGTTCTTGAGTGTGCTACCAGTGATTAAACTATAGATTCAAGAAATCACGGCCAGAGACCTTTAAAGGCCTCAGAGGAGGCGAGCCGGGTAGAGTTGACACTGCAAAGGTCAGTGGTCAAAGGTACTCTGTTGGGCCTAAAAGGCCAAGGTCTCCCATGCCATTTAACCCCAACTCCAGTCCTTCTGATCTATATCTGGCCACTGGCCCCAGATGGCTCTGGAGGGAAAGTGAGGCAGCCCTCCCTCACTTCAGTCCAGCTTACTGGCATGTCATGACATCACCTCCTGGTGCTGGTGCTCTTCAAAAACTGAGGAGAAACCATTAGTTGCCAGCCTACATGCCGGGGGCAGTTTGCCTGGAACTCCTTCCCCTCTGCCCTTCCCATACTTACGCCACCTATTTCTCAGAGTCGTTGTAAGAAAAAGTACTTTGCAAAAGGACCTTAAAAATACTGAACAAATGTGAGTAGTTCATTCCACCACACACACACACACACACACACACACTTTCTCTTTTAAGCCCCTTCCTTTTTCCCCTTCTATCTTATCCAATTACAGCAGAAAAATATTCCCCTCCTTTTTGGGGGCAGTGAACTAAATCATCCTGAACAACCAATGGGCCCTTTGGGATAGTTTAGGATTGTCAGGTCTCCACCCCTGCTCTCCACCTGCTAGAGCTGTAACGGGGTTATGTTACTTCCCTTAATCTCTCTAATGCTGTGACTAAGCCTAGTGGCACTATTTATGTTTTTCTTGTAGAAAGAAGTCCACTCTGGCTCTCATTGATTGATCAACAATAGGAAAAAATCGACCCACTTGGTCATTGTTTGGGCCCTGATTGGACTGAAGGGTGAATGTAAACAGCAATTGTTTCTGAAAATCCTGAGGGGCTTCCCCTTCCAGATGGATTTTTTTTTTGAATAGATAAAAAGAAGCCATTCTCTGCCTCATTTCTTTCTTTCTTTTTTTAATTAATTTTATAATTATAATTTTTGACAGTACATATGCATGAGTAATTTTTTTTTTTACAACATTATCCCTTGTATTCATTTTTCCAAATTTTCCCCTCCCTCCGCTAGATGACAGGCAATCCCATAAATTTTACATATGTTACAGTATAACCTAGATACAATGTATGTGTGTAAAACCAAATTTCTTGTTGCACGTTAAGTATTGGATTCTGAAGGTAAAAGTCACCTGGGTAGAAAGACAATAGTTCTGCCTCATTTCTTACCTAGCCTCAATTACTGATTGGGCTTTGCCTTCATCAGAATGAGACTTGTTGAAGACCTAAGCTTAAAAAGGCCACTGGTCTCCTTTTCTCCATAGCCAGGACCACCTCTAGTCATCCTGATCCTGGCTCGGAGGAGAAAGTGAGGCTGGTGGCTTTACACACTTTGCCTACTTCACTTAAATCCAATTCACCTGCACCTCAAAGTTTAAAAAAAAAAAGTGGTAGTTGTTTGTCCTTTGTTCTCAAAGAGCTGAGAACAAAGGACAAACAACTGCCACTTTCCCTAGTTTTTTTTTTTTTGGGGGGGGGAGGGTCCCACGTGGCCAGTTCCCTTCCAGGAAGATGAGCTCAGGATCTCACCTCTCCACTTTCACTTACAGAATGGCACACTCCCCTCAGGTAATTTAAATGAGGATTTACCACCAAACACCCTAGAGCAGAGCTTCTTAAAAGGTAACTTTTTCTATTCGTGACCCTTTTTTTTTATCAGAGAAATGTTTCCATGCCCTTGGGTCCGTAGGTAGATGCAATAGGATGCAGATCAAACATTTGCTGAAAAGAAACCCTAACTTTGTGACTCCCACTTCCGTTGGGAGACCGCCTGTGGGGTCATGAACAACAGTTTAAGAAGCTGGCAATGGAGGAAACAATCCAGGGCCGGAGAGGTGAGAGAAGAGGCTTCAGCTGGGTATGTGTCAGCTAAAGGGAGCGGGGCCTGGGCGCTCCCTCTGACCTCCTTCTGCCTGCTTTTGTCCTTGGTTCCTGTGCAGCTCTCTTGGCTGGCAAAGCAGCTGCTGTGTCAGCCTTCAGCATTGTGCCTTGCCAGCCTTGGGAAAGCAGAAGCCTAGGCCTTGGGACTGGCACCTCTCCTCTGGAGTGTCCCCTAAGTTCAGCCATTTCGTAGGAGCAGCCAGTCAACAAGCTTATATTAAAACACATAGTAGGTGCTCAATCTGTCCTGGCTGCTAGGGATCCAAAGGCAACCCCCCAAATGGCCCAGTCCGAGCCTCAGGGAGCACACAGTCTAGTAAGGGAGGGAAGGCTATGCCCTGCAGCTGTGATTTCACTGGTAGCGATGAAGGATGATAGCTTCTCTGCAATTTGCACTTGGGATCTTGTTGTCCCCAGCAGGGAGAGATTAAAGGATTTTGTCTGAGGTCACCCAGCCGGTCTGTGGCAGGGGCAGAACTTGAACCCCGCTCTTCTAGCCTCTAGCCCAGCTCTCCCACTACAGCCTGCTGCCTCCCATAATACAATTATATCCAGAATAAATACAGGGCAGCTTTGAGATGGAGGGCCGCAGGACTTGGGAGGATTTAGAAAGGCTGCATGGAGACCAGGATCTCTTAACCTTCCCCTTGGAGAGGCCGGTGAAATCCATGGAATCCTGCTCAGAATCAGGTTTTGAAATGCATAAAATAAAACACATAAATAACAAAGGAAATTAGTAGCCAAACTATTTTTAAAACAATCTTACAGCTTGGCCCTCCCAAGGAAGGAGCCCCACTTCTTGAGGCAGAAGGGACTCAGGGATTTATTGAGGCACGGTCAGGTCTTCACTTAGGGAAAATTCACTTTGCTCATTGCCGAGGATAGATAGATGGAGGAAGGGAGCAACTCTCTTCTTCACCTGGTGCCCTCATTATTTTTTCCTCTTCTTCCAATACTCCACCCCCAGGGAAATCTCACATCCTTCATTTACATGTAGGTATAAAAGAAAATCCCTGCCCTTTTCTAATGGGGACATGGTGTTCAACTAGGATGAGAAATTTTTAGTTATTCACACACACACACACACACACACACACACACACGTGTGTATTTTTAAAAAAAAAATTTCAAATGTCTTTTTTTTTAGTCATGTCTTTTTTTTTTTTTTTTTTTTTTTATTTTTTTTTTTTTTGAGGCTGGGGTTAAATGACTTGCACAGGGTCACACAGCTAGGAAGTATTAAGTGTCTGAGAGCAGATTTAAACTCGGGTCCTCCTGAATTCAAGGCTGGTGCTCTATCCACTGCGCCACCTAGCTGCCCCTCATTTCAGTCATGTCTTGAGTCTTCATGACTCTGGGGTTTTCTTGGTTTGCCATTTCCTTCTCCAGATCCTCTTACAGATGAGGAAACTGAGGCAGAGTTAAGGCACTTGCCAAGGTCACACAGCTAGGAAATGTCTGAGGCCACATTTGAACTCAGGAAGATGAGTCTTCTTGATTCTAGGCCCAGTACTCTATCCACTGCAGTTGCCTGGATAGGACCTTGACACAGCTCCAAATTGCAGTATTTCAGGCTTATCCCTTTTGTGATATTTACTGACTTTTATTTTTTTTTAAAAAAGCCTGTTATAGAAATACAAAAATTTGACCAACAGCCTTCTCTGACCCCACGGCTTGCCTCTCTAACAGGATACTTCAATATATACAGTGAGATTTCCTCTGACATAAGCGTCCTCAATCTTGGCTCTCTGCCCCCGCACCATCACAGCCATAGGGGCAAACACATCCTGGTCAACAACAATCAAGAACTGGGAGATTCTTCGGTCTGACCCCAACCTCCCATCTCTTCCCCTAAGCCCTACTCCTCTAAAACCAGGGGCTCGTAACCTTTATTTTCTGTCCTAGATAGACACACTGGGCAGTCTGGGAAAGCCTATGGAGCCCTTTTTCAGAAACACATTTTAAATGCATAAAATAAAATGAGGATTACAAAGGAAAACCAACTGAAGAGGCTCACCACTGGATGACAATCCTTTTTTCTTCTTCCTAATGAACTCTCCGTAGTATTTATTCCCTGTCGGAGCCTTTCTAAGCCTTCTCTTCTAAGGCTCCCCAAATACTCCTTCCTTTTGTCTTTCAGTAGAACACCTCTGCTCATGCTTTATTGAGAAAACCAAGACCATTTGGTGTGATCTCTCTCTTCTCTACATTGCACAGCCCCTTGACATCCATCTCCTGTTATCTCCTTGACTTTAGACTGTGGAACAGGTAGTTAGTACTCTTCCCACCAAGGCCAGTCCCCTCTTGGTAGTTTTGAATCATCCTCTAACCTGTCCAGCAGATTGTCTCCCAGATCATCCCTTCCTCCTTAATCCTTAGTCTCTCCTGAAAGCTAGTAGGCTTTCCCCTGTCTCTACCATTCCCTCAAGCTCCTGTCCATTTCTTGTAGGGAAAAGAGAACAGCCCTTCAAAAAAAGCTATCTCTTAGAATCTTTGCCTTCATTTCCTCCCCTTGCGGTCTAGTGTCATCACTCACCCGAAACTTTTTCTTCAAAGTCTGTTCAATGGTCTGTTTAAAAAAAGGACATTTTTATGGATATCTTTTTATCTTCCCATCACCTAAATTTCACACTGTGTGCCTCTCATCTTTTTTAATCAGATTGGCTGACAGTTTATCAATTTCGTTAATCTTTTTCAAAGAATCGGCTTTAAAAGGATCAGAACACTAGGCTACCCATGTTTATTTATGAATTGTAAAACAATGTATGTAAATACTGCTGATACCAAACCACATCTGTGTCTATAACAAATTTGATCTTTGGAAGCTTTTTCATCATTGGGCTGCTGGCAAGGTTAGCAGTGGCGCTGTTCATTATCCTCGGCATGATGCTGTAGCCACTGACTCCTGTACTTTGTTTACCTTCCTAGAGAGGGTAAACTAAAGAGAGAATGCGTATAGAAATGAGATTTCAGCTTCTGCTGAAATTGTCCTTGTAGCTCAGGCTATGTGCCCTGTGGAAAGGGAATGTGGAATAGCTTATGGAGAGCAGCTCTCGGAAGCAGACAGACCTCAGGGCAAGTCCCAACCACTGAGGCGGTGGCCCAGGCATCTCTCCACAGGACCAGTAAAGTGCAGACCAGTTGGACCTCTGCAGGGATAGAGAAGTTTTCCTCATTGGGATGGGGAGTGGGGGATTCCCTCAACCTGCCAACTCACAGGCCCCAACTATAAGTACTGACTTAATAGTAGACTCTTGGCTAATTTTTAAAAACTGACACTGGTTCCCGGAGTTTGGCAAGGTTTAAGGCACGGCACTCAAGTCCTTGTGTCCTAGGCCAGCTCCCTCCTGTTACTGGACAAAATTTCTAGGTTAGGAACATAGCCAAGTGGTAATGATATTAGAGAAAAGAAGAGCTGATGGCTTATGGGAATACTACTGGCCAAGGGCTAGTTCCACTTTAGGATGATGCTCTCTTTGTGCTTGCCTTCAATATGTGTGTTTAAAACTAGGATTTAGCCTAGCCCTTAGCTCAGTGCCACCATCTATACTGTCCTATTGTGACTATTTCCTAATTGTATTCCAAGGCTGGAAAAATATTTGTCCTCGACTTCTGAATAAAATTGTATATCTATAAAGCAGTTATTTATTTATATATAATCTCGATTTGTTACATCTGTGAAATATGAACATTGAATCCTGCTAAGTAGGCCTATTTTTTATGTGTATACTTGACTTTCCAGAATCCATATGTTTCTAAGACATGGGCTTTAAAGCAAAATTTTCAAAATCTAATCATTTCCCAGGAACCTCTATTTTTTAAAAGAAAGTACTGACAGATTCTCATACATTTTAGCTTGGAAGATGTGATGAAAAACACTTCAAAGGCAGAATTTCAGAGATGTTAGAGACCTCAGTGGACATCAAGTTTAATTCATATCCTTCCCCCCCCCCAAAAAAAAAATCCTCATTACCAAGTAGCCTTTGCTCTTCTGTTGAGGAGGAGTTTACCTCCTCCTGAGAAAAGCCATCCCCTTTTGGGAGAGCTGTACTTTTTAGGAAGTTTCAGTTTGCCTCTCTGCACCATGGCTTCTGGTCCAGAACAAGTCTGATCCCTCTAATGTTCCAATACTTAAACATCGCTATCATGAGTCTTCTCAACTAAACATTCCCATTTCTCTTCAGTTAACCCTCATGTGCTGTGTACTTGAAGTCCTTCACCATCTTAATTTTCCTTCTCTAGATACTCAAGGTTTCCAATCTCCTCCTTAAACTGTAGTGCCGATACTCCAGAGGAAGACTTACCCTCGAAGCCATTACCTGTCTTAACGTAGCCCAGATTTGGATGGCCACATCAGACAAACCACTGCTGTCTAATCACGTATTAGTATATATAATATAATATATTAATATAATAATATATAATCTAATAATATTACTAGTATAATATACTAAGTAATTATGTTAAAATATAACATAATATACATTAATATAATATACTAAGTAAGTATAAGTACATACATTTATCTCTATTGAATTTTTTCTTATTAAATCTAGTCTAATCTTCTCATCTCTAGCCTGTCAGGACTGTTTTGGTTCCAGACCCTATCCTGTAGGCCGGGGCTTCCTCAACTTTTTCCACTTACAACGCCTTTTTGCCCAAGAATTTGGGAATGTAGGGATATAACATAGGTACATTTACTGACAATAAATCATAATTTCATGACCCCCGCATTCAGTTACGTGACCCCATGTGGGGTTGCGACCCACAGTTGAAGAAGCTTTGCCCTAGTGCATTACATGTCTCTCCCATCTTTGTGTCATCTTCATATTTGATGAACATGTCATCTGTGTTTCTACCCAAGTGACTGATCATTTCAACCATCACAGGGCCAAGTATAAATCCCCAGGTCACACCACTGGAGATCTTCTGGCAAGCTGACCATTAATGAATATTTTGGGGGTCCAGCCATTAACTTGTAGTATCTTTTAGTTCAGACCTTTCCATCTTTTCAACAAGAATCGTTTGGATTACTTTATCAAATCCTTTTCTAATATCGAAGTAATATCTATAGCATTCCCCTGATCAGTCTGTTCAGTGACGCTATCAGAAAGGGAAACGATGTTAGTCTGTCATGACTAGTTTTTGATGAAGCCATGCTGATTCTCTTAGGATTCCTGTTTCTTTTGCTACATGTGCACTAGCCATTTATTTAATGGTCTGATTTAAAATGCTGCTAGGACTAGCTATCAAATGCATGGAGTTAGAATTGCCCTCTGTTCTTTTCCTCTTTTTTAAAAATTTGGGACATTTGCCCTTCACTGGTTCTGTGGTACTTCTCCCATTTCCCATGGTCCATCTCTGACAATAGCTCTACCATCCATCCCCTCAGTCAGTTCCTTTGATAACCAAGGATGTTGTTCGTGTGAGCCAGGTAGCTTGAATTCATCATGGGCACTTTCTTACATTCTCTCATCTCAAGTACACAATCCCTGTCAGCCATTTTGTTATTGCTGTTGTTCGTTCTGTCATTTTCCTGTGCAATGGCCATCCTCCTTGCTAAAGAAAATTAAAACAAAATAGGAATTGAGTAGCTGTGTCATCTCTTGGTCATCAAATATCATTTCATTCACCGAATAGGGCTTCTCTCTCTTCTTTGATCTTCTTTTCCCCAGCTAAGCTAAAAGCTGGGAAACAGATTTGTCTTGAGCTGTTTGTTGTGTGTTGTCAAAAGAAAGCTAATGTTATTGACCCAGGGCTACTTAGGTGAAAGAAGGTATTTGTGTTGGTCTAAAGGATCAGTGTTCAGGATACAAGAAATGACTATACAGAGACACAGAAGTAAAGCAAGGTTTATTGCAGCTTGGAGACACAGGAGCAGTTGACAGACAACCGTTGGCCTGAATAACCATGCATCACTCAGGACCCCAGATTCTCATTTCCTGGGGACAATTCAGGTCCTTTTAATATGTAGCCTGCAATTCAGGGCCACCAATTGGAAGCACTGCCTGAAATACTGAATCACTCCACATTCATTGATGTGGGAGAGGGTTTTCTATCTCTCAGGGACTAGGTAGAAGCATTAGAATGTGAGCTCCTTGGGAATAGAGATTATTTCATTCTTTATTCTCAGTCAGTCAACAAGAATTTATTAAGCACTTACTGTGTACCAAGCATTTTACAGTCTTTCCTAGTTCCTAGGATAGTGCCTGGCACACGGCAGGGACTTCAGCTAATTGGTATCTTGAAAAGGGGAAGATGGGGATGTGGTGAAGCTCCACATCTCTGCCCAGTCTCAGAAGAGAAAGTTCTCAGCTAAGAAAAAATTCTTTGCCATCAGGGCTTGAAAAAAAGAAACTTAAGTCAAACCCAAGCCATGAATATGTGACCATCAGACAGGAGTCACTAGGGATTGGAGGCCTTTCAAGCTTATTCAGAGGCAAATATAGCTGCTGTCCAATAGTGTTCTACTGGGTTTAGCATTTCTTGCAGTAGACTTTGGAGGCAAGGGGAGAGAAGAGAACAAGAATTTATCAAGCGCCTACTATGTGCCAGGTACTATGCCAAGTACTTTCCAAGTATGATCTCATCTGATCTTTACAACCACCCATGGAGGTGCTGTTATTATCCCCTTTTGACAATTGAGGAAATTGAGACAGGCAAAGATGCTTAAGTGACTTTAGGTTGCATTTCTCTAGTTATATCATGTTATCATGTAAGGTTCGCAAAGCATTGTACATATATATTGTCTTGGTCCTCACATCAACCCCATAAGGTAAGTGCTGTGCTTATCCTAAGGCAAACAGAGATTAAGTTACTTGTCAAGGGTCACAATGGCAAGTAAGTAGCTGAGACTGGATTTGAATTCATCTTTTTAACTCCAAGTCCTGATATTATCCACTGTACTCCCTAGTTGCCTTATTATTACACACCCACACACCCACACACACACACCCACACACACCCCAAAGGCAAGCAATCAGTGAACTCCTGGCCTGTTTTTCCCATCTCTGCAAAGTCTTTGAGAATAACCCACAAGTCTACTTCAAGGGCTATTCTTGATAAATATATAAGAATGGAATAAACAAACGAGCCCATTTGAGTGATATTCTCAATGGCAGGCTACAACTTTACAATTGCAGTTCCTGAAAGATGTGAAGATGAGGCCTCATTATGCTTTATTATTTGACTATGTAAAAAGAATTTGATTTAGTAAAATAAAATCCCTACTCAAGGGCCATTCTCCAACAAAGTATCTCCTGGGCACTTGTCCCATTGGGCTTCCTTGAAAGATGTAACACCCGAGTAAGGTGGTTCAATGACCCTCTGATTACGAATGCCACTTGAGACGTACAGCAAAAAGCTGTATGTTTGCCAAAGGGGTTTGCCATTTTTGTCAAGGATGACTAGTGCAGTCTAAATGGAAGCGAGATTTTTTGATAAGATCCTCCAGATGATTCTCTTTGTAGATGTCAGCAAGCCCTGGAAAGTTTCTTTTTGAGCCCCCTAAGAGCCTATAATTACTCAAAGAAGGTTGACTTGACTCT
Organism: Sminthopsis crassicaudata; assembly: GCF_048593235.1. Taxonomy (NCBI): domain Eukaryota; kingdom Metazoa; phylum Chordata; class Mammalia; order Dasyuromorphia; family Dasyuridae; genus Sminthopsis; species Sminthopsis crassicaudata. The sequence continues at coordinate 70,320,841 of NC_133623.1, forward strand.
CCATGCAGGAAAAACCAAATGGATGGAAATGACTTTGAGTTCAACTCCAAGGGCTAATCTCTGAATCACAAGTCCATATTTTTAACACCTATTTTCTTCCAATTGTGCTATTTGCTGTCAGTGAATCATGTAATAGCACAATTTCTGAAGAATTAAAGTCATAGGTCACTGCAAAGACACATGGGCACACACAAGTGATTGCAACATATTACCTACAGAGGAATGCCCAACAGTAGACAAAGAAGGATTTTTATTAGAGAAGTATATGGCCATTAGATAGACTGAACATCCATCGGAAGTGAGGGATAATCAGCGAGCAGCCTGTGTGTTCCAGGTCCAGAGATTTAGAGGAAGACTCCCTGTATGTTGGGAGGATGGCCTGTGGGGGGCATGAGCCATCCAAGATGGGAAGACCCTACTATGTGCTCATTAGTCTGTGGGGATACAGTGACAATGAATGAAAAAAGTTCCCTTATTCATGGGGAACTCACATTCTACTGAGAGAGATAACAGGACACATAAATATACAGCATAGATATAAAGTGAATAAATGCAAATATGTGCAAAGTAGGTAGGTACAAGGTACTTTGGACAGGGAATCTCATGGTCAGATCCACACTTCGGGAAAGTCATATTGACCAGTTCTGGGGAGGATGAATTGGAATGAGCAGAGATTTGAGAAAGGCTGGCCAATTAGGAGGCCTTTGTAAGAATCCAGGCAAGAAGGGATGAATGTTTGAACTAAAATGGTAATGGAAGAGAAGGGGTTTGATTAGAGAGATGTTGTGAAGGTAGAAATGGCAAAAAATTCTGACTGGATAGAGGAGATGAAGAAGAGTAAGAAGCTGAGATGATGACTAGAAATAGGAAGTTTGGAAGTGATAATGATTGGGGAAGAGAATATTAGTATATTAAGTTTTAAATATATGTATATAGAGTACATATATGATAAGATATTTAGTATTATATGACAATGTATTTAGTATATTTAATTAGTACGATTATTTCTTACCGTGAGGCATAATGATAAAAATTTTCTTCCTTTTCCATGTAATTCATTTTTCCATGGTTACGATGAGGTGTGAGAATTAAGAGATCCCCTAACAGCAATGGGATCCCCTTTGGCCGGTGGCAGGTTTTGCAAAAGAATTTGCAAACCCAAGTAAATATAGGCACGAGGTTTGTGGCCAAAATGGGTTAATTTATGCTAAGAAAACAGTACACTAAGAATGACGAGGGGAGCTGAAACTGAAGGGGGTACCCTGAAACTCTCTGAAAACTCCTTCAAGGAGAAATTCTCCTTGAACCCTGCCTTTGTGAGACCTGCCCCAGGGAACCAAGAGAAAGTGGTTTATGTTGGTGGGATTAGTTGAAGCGATCTCATTTAGCTGAACAGCTAGATTTCTATTGACCCCTATTGTTGGCTCAAAATCACTAAGTGGTCTCATCTAGGCCTGAGGGCAGTGACTGGATTGAGGGAATTTCATTCAGTTGAAACTTCTGTCTCAGATTTCCTTATAAAAATGGCAATTTTAAGCTCAGTCCTTGCAGAGGACCCAATATGCCATCTCTGGCAGAGCAGCAACCTCTGCTCGCTGAAATGATATTTTCTTTCAGCGTTACCCTCTCTTAACTCTCTCATCTAAGACTTTATACCTGTGTGCGGATTTCTCTACGAGAAACTTTACTTTTCTGCCGGGATCTTGCCGCTAAGGAGTTCAGTCTTTCTCTTCATGCATAGCAAAGGCTGACTTCCCAATGCTAATAATAAACTTCTTTTTACCAGTCTAGCTTTTCGGGTTTGTAAATTCCTTTATGAAGGACCTCTGTGTTGCCAGAACGGAGTTCCCCCAACTCCCTGCCATGTGCGGAATCCTAAGGGGATTGAGGGGAGCCAAACCTCTTCATTTGGTTCCCTGAACCCCAAACCTGCCACTAACCTCATCATTTAACTCTCTGACCACCAGGAACCTAATCTCATCAAGAAGACAGCTTTCTTAGTGGACAAATTTCTGATTAGGGATTTAGCAAAGATGAATCTACATTGAGAAGAAAATATCTTCCTCAGTGGGCCAAGTCCAGAAAGGCATTTAGCAAAGTTTCAGGGTTCATAGTCATCTTTTATTAGCCTTCTGAGGCTAGGGTTTCTTTGATCTTTGATCCTGAGCCTGGGGCCAATCTCTGTATCTGAGAGACTGATTTTCAATTCAATTCAATTCAAAATTGAATGAGATTATTTATCTTGGGAATTTCCCTTAAGGACAGGCGGGGTGTGTCCCTCCCAGAAGTCAGGATGGTTTCAGACCCCTGAATCATCCTTCCCCAAAAGATTCCTTTCAGACCCTCCCTCCCTCAGAAATAAGTTGCAGTTAATAAAAGGGACCAATTTTTTTTTTTTTTTTAATACTAGGTCATAAACTGGGACTTTGAAAGAAATAACCTCTTCTTTTGCACAAAATCTAAGTGCTTTTTTTTTTTTCATATAAAAAAGTCTGGGAGAATTTGTTCTCCCTGGCTTTCTTTTCCCCACTCAATTCTTAAACAACTGTGACCTTTGAGAAGAACCATACCCTGGGATAGCAAACTCTAGAAATCCATTTGAACCTGTCACAGGTTTTCTAATGGAAGAAATGTCTGAGTAATACAGATTGTGAAATTCCCACCTAGAAATCTTGTTCGGGTGAGATATAAGTAAAACTTCAGCTAGCTGACAATATGATTTTAACAGGCTGTTGGATTGTATCACAGTGTTAGCTGAGTTTCTGAAAGGCCAAAACATCAAGTCAGGTGCATTTGCAGACTCTCCCAAACACCAAAGTAAAGGAACTAAGTCCAAATGGGAAATTAGATCTAGTCCAATTTTACTCTCGTTTTACAGATAAGGAAGTTGGGGCCCTGAGGGGGAAAAACACCTTGCCCAAGATCACACAAGTGATAAATGGAGCCAGGACTTGAACCCGGGTTCTCCCGAGTTCAAAAACAAGCCCATTTCTGCTGTGTTGGCTCCCTGGCCTCTGGCTAGCTTTATTGGCCCTCTTTCCTGGTGCTGACGTTATGACGTGGTTAAAGAGGTCATTGAAGAAACTGACTTCCTTGATCTTGCATTTGAATGCCAGGGAGCTATAATCGTGCCCTTGTACTTTGAATGACTGGATGATTTACATACTACCTTACAATTGAATAATAAAGCGTTTTGTTATGTAGGCTATCAAAGGTGTGGTTAAACATTAGCATAACTGAGATTAAATGCAATTGGCTTGAAGTAGTTTTTTTTCTTTCTGGAAGTTTCTGTTACTGAAGTGACCCAGGGGGGATGGGGAGAGAGTCGGTTGAGGCCCAGGTAGCAGAGCTCTGGAAAGTTTTCTTGTCTGTCAAGACCGCTCCAAGACCCACATGTACTTTGTGGGGGACAGAATTACCCGGGGCCTGGATGAGTTATGGAGGGGCTGCAGTCTGCCTCTCCTGAAGTGATACTGGAGTTTGGCCTTGAAGGAAGCTAAAGCTTCTATAAAGGCCAAGGTGAAAATGGAGGACCTTCTAGGTCTGGTAGATCACTTGGGCAAAGGTATTGAGGTGGAAGGGAGAGTAGCCCCAGTAGAACACCTAGACTGGATTGAAGAGTACCGAAGAGTACTAAACTGGGAATTAAGGCTTCTGGAGCAGGGGATGATCCGGTCAGTCTATGCTTTAGGAATATTACTTTGTGCAAAGATATCAGCCTCACTCTCTCTCCCTGAATCACCCAAGTCCAGTGACAGGACAGAAGTAAAGGCCACGGTGATGGCCACAGTGGATGACCTTGACCTTGACATCTTCCATGTCTGACCAGACTCCTCTACCCATTCCTCCAGGGAAAGTCTACACAGCTTGGGTAGATATCCCTCCTAAAAAAATCAAGCTTCTTACCAAGAACTTTACAGAGCCGCTGCTGAAGCCAGGAAAAGATTTTGTTTACATTCTTGCAAGAGCCCAAAAGCACAGCCTGGTATTCCTATCCCCAAATGCAAGTCCCTCCTCTACGTCCTGAAGTGGCTAGGGACTACTGAGATTACAAGTCTGTCCCAAGTGCCTAATTCCCTCACACAAGTCTCCACCCCTAGTTACGTTTGCCTTATTTGGACACAGTTCAATCCCTCTCCTGATTCCCTCCCCATTGGCTGGGTTAAGGTTATGGCCTATCTAGAGAGCCACATTCTCCCATATGAGTCTGAGTTCCCATCCCTGGTTACTTCTCTTAGTGTTTCTTGTTTTCATTTATGGCTTCCCTCTTTAGATTTCATTTCTTAGGCTTCCATTTCATTTCTCTAAGTTCCAAAACTCTGGAAACCAAGCCCTCATCCAATTGTCATACCCCTCATTCACCAAGAGGTTTGAGGCCTGTGCAGTTCTGTTTCACTTAAATCCACCTCCCCTCAAGACAAGATGTCACCCGTGATGTCATTGGTTCTCTTCAAAAATGAAGGACAAACAACAACAATGCTTTAGCAGCTTTTCAGGTGATGGAAAGGAGATTGGAGGCTGAGGGACCAGTTCGGAGGTTTGGAGAAATCTCCTAAGTGATGGCTAAAGTTAGGGTGGTGGCTGCGCCCTCACCACCACCATGTTGGAAACAAAAGAGAATCATATAATTTCTACCTCTACCCCCCTACCTTTCTCTTCCAGAGCAGGAACCTCGTCCTCAGAGCCCTTAGCCAAGCCTTTTCCCTCCCTCACACTTCTCTTCTTGAGCTTTTAACCTTTCTGACAAGCCAGCCTCCTGTGCCAGGCAAGCCTTTTGGGGAGCCTGGACCTCTGAAGCCACAACGGAAACCTCTCCACCCCTCCTGCTCAAGCCCACCTTCCCCATCTAATCTATTGAAGTGTCATCGTTTGCGAGACATAGCCAGCCGAGCAGATCACAATGCCTCCATATCTGCTTCACCTGGCCAACTCTTATCCATTTGTTTATATAGATGTGAAAAGCACCAGTTTATAGCTTTTTGTGGCTGTCCCGGATCCTGTTGGCTGAGGTTGTATGAAACTAAAGGACACCTCAATGTGATGTTGTTAACTCCATCGATTCAAATACATAGGATTGCAGAGGAAGTCCATTATACTGATATATTGTTATTTAAAAAAACAAAACAAAACAAAACAAAAAAACCAAGTTTTTTTGGAAAATGATTCCATGGGCCCCAGATAAAACACCCTTTCTGCTCCGTACCCAGAGCATTGCCTCAATGTACTGGAGACAGTCCTGGCTCATTTCACTTTCTCGAATGTACCAAGCAGTTTTGCCCTGTATCTCCTGGAGGCCTACCTTCCTTTCCAAGTAGAAATAAATCACTTGAAGGCTGGCTTTTCCCCTACCTGTTTCATATAGCATAGTCCCTCTTGGGGGCATGCTGCAGTGATTTCTACCCACTCTTTCCCTTCCACTTTGTGTCACTTAAGCTTTGGATTTGCTTTTTTTTGGGGGGGGGCAAAAAGGAAATTGTTGCAAAGTTGGACATTTGGATTACACCCATCCTAAAACATTTGATCTTTTAGCTGAAGTGACCCTGGGTGATGTACTGAACTTCTGTGCCTCAGTTTCCTCAATTGTAAAATGGAGATAATATAGCACTTACCTACCTCATAGGGTTGTTGTGAGGACAAAAATGAGATATTTATAAAACACAGTACTTGGCATGTGTTAGGTGCTTAGTAAATGCTTATCCCCTTCCTTTCATTGGAAAGCTTTCTCTTGGCTCTGCATAAGAACTAGCTTCCTTCAAAGCTTGGGGCAACTACTGCCTCTCATGAGGCCTTTTGTCAGCTGCAAGGACCTTCCCCTCACCAATTATTTTCTATCTTTTTAAAAACTTTTAAATAATTTTTCCAGTCACATATAAAGACACATTTTAACAATTCTTTTAAAAAATGTATTAATGTTTTATGTTTTTTCTGATTCTACATGTACGTTCATTTTTATACACATTGCTTTATGAATCATGTTGGGAGAGAAAAATGAGAGCAAAGGGGAAAAATCATGGAAGACATTTTAAAAATCCAGAAAAAAGAAGTGAACATAGTATGTGTTGATTTACATTCAGTCTCCTTAGATCTTTTTCTGGATGCAGAGGGCATTTTCTGGCCAAAGTCTACTGGGATTGCTTTGCATCACTGAACCACTGAGAAGAACCGAGTCTTTCAGAGTTGATCATCACACATTCTTGCTGTTATTGTGCACAATGTATTCCTGGTTCTATTTTACTCAGTATCAGTTCATGTAAATCTTTCCAGGTCTTTCTAAAA